>NW_016690303.1:2220017-2290737 GCF_001604755.1 Lepidothrix coronata | reverse complement strand
CTCCCTCATTTACAGCACATCAGATCAGGATTTTAATTTCGAGCTATATCATCAAAACCTAAAAGCTGATTCTCTGTTTGAAAAAAAAAACCAAAAAAAAAAAAAAAAAAAAAAGCCCAAAATAAAAACAATGTGATAAATTTATTTAAAGGAACTTTTTTAATATGGTGGACAATACAGTCTGTTTTTCTTTATCTTCACTTTTGGAGTGCCTGAGCCACCTTAGAAAATTTAGCCTGAATCAGACATGTAGAATTTTCCTAGCAGAGAATATTCCAATCTACAAAATGAAAATCAGGTAAAAGGAAAATAATCGAAAATATGATACAACCTGGACAATGTGAAACACTGTAATGCATGAATCTACTGAAGTTTGCCACTGTTTTGGTTACACAAAGCAGTGCTATACAGATTTTTAGGGAACTAAGCAAAACAGAGTACTATTTCTAAGGGAAATCAGTGGTGCAATTAGGAGAGCTGGCAGTAAAGGCATCATTTTTCCATCACAGTTCCCACACAGCACAGTGGGAATGGCTGGGTACTACAAGCAAGGACAGGATGGGCCTTTCAGGGTCATCCAGCGAGGAAGCTGGTGGGGGAATGAGCAGGCTTCCAGTCCCTCTCTTGCTGTCCTGCCAGGGGGAAGTGTAAATCACAACAGACTACTTCTCTGCAGATTAAAAGTAAAGATTTATGAATTACTCAATCCAGAATTTTATAAACAAGATGACTTCTGGAAATGCAGAAAGACCCACCTGCTGTGTTCTCAGCAAGTTGAAAATAGAAGGACACTGTATAAGCTGAGGGAAAACCCCAACATTCTTCAGCACAAAATTCAGTCAAATCTTTGCCTTCAGCAGCTTCCAAATCACAGAAACCTTAGGAATACTGGAGGCTGGGGCACAGGGTCTTAAAAGGCCAGAGTAGAAAACAATGTTGTTTCCTTGCAGGAGAAACTATAAATAGTATTTAGCATCTTCAAGCAGGCAAGTTCATAAGTGAGGCTGCTTGATTGTTGCTTCTTTGATAACTTAGTATTCAGTAGAGGGAAGAATTGCCATAGCAACATTCCCATCTTCTGACATGTATCATGCAGATCATGTACTCAAGGCAGCGCAGCACCCTCTCACACATGTGCTCTGTGAACTTTTGTGTTCCTGACAATATTAAAGAGAAAACTATGTCTCATGATTGACACACTTGCCTGTGTGTCTTTATGATTCCTTTAAAAAATATATGGAAATACTCCCCTTCCCCCATCTTCCTCCTTTGAACTGTTTTCTCTTTTCCATCCCACTGAAATGATGAGAACAGCTCCTGCCCCAGATCTGTAGATATATGTTCCTGACAGTAGTCCTACGCTATGCAAATGTGTAAACTGCAAAATGTAGAGGGCTTTAAAAAATTAAGTATACCCAGCAGAATCTAAATTCTGAGTGCTGAAAGGAACTAGAAATCTTCCAGAATGTGCATAATTAATGCTCTATTAAACAAAGCCTTACATATTTTCTTTGTTATGTTTGTTTGTTTGTTTGTTTGAGGTTTTTGTTTGGTTTCATTTGTTTTTTTTTATTTGAATTAGTCTCCAGACACACACACCAACAATACCTATGGCACATGCCAGTATATATGTCACCCTTTGTGGGAGCTGAGTTCACAAGCAAAGCAGAATACATGTTTGCAGGCAAGGTCTAGCTAACCCCTGGGATGGCTTGGATTATGTGGACTTCCCGCTGTAGGAAAAGCACTGCACCATTACACAGAGCTAAGCTGTGGGCCAGTACAAATGGGATGCTGCAAGACTGTGCAACAAAATCCCGTCTGTAACCCTGACAGCAGTGGCAGCCAGGTACTTCACTTTACAAGTGTTCTTGATTCAATTGTATGACAGGTCCACCCAGTGGATCTCTTTCTAAACTTACCACCTAGTCAGTATTGTGGCTCCTTTCAAAAACCCTGTAACACTAGAAACAGTTGGAATATACTACTACTACTACTATACACACACACACACACACACACACACATACACACACACACACGTCTCTAATTATGGCTATCCCACCAATGGCTCTGACATTAAAAGTACCACAATATACTGTCACGTGCCTACGTACTTTTTCCTCAGACCACATTCCTGTCCTCTCCATCACCCGTCTCCAATGTTTAGGGTCTCTGTACAAAGCTTTGGTACCTTATCTGGTACCAAAAGGATCAGGACCTTATCATACTCCTGGCAGGGTGAATGTAATGTTCTGGTCAGAATTGCTTAATAGTTCAGCTGGGATTACATCTCCAATGATCTCCTGAGCTTCACTTATGTTTGAGTGCCCTCACTGCCTTGGTGTACTCCATAGCTGCCCATTCCAAGAAATGATTATTCAAGAAATTCCTTCTTTGTATCTTGTCCCATGGTAACTCTTGGCCAGACTACAAACAGGTAGTTGAGGTCCTCCATTATCATAAATTGTAGTGCCTCTCTAAGTATAGTGTGCTTAACTGCCTCTTTCTACTCTATGACTAATAGCACTTCTGCTAAGCCACCTCTAGAGAGAATGGTTTTGCAGCTTAATACCAGTCACAGAAGAGGGGTGACCTCCCCCCCTTTTATCCCATTACATCTGCCAGGTGTAAACTTAGGACCTAAACTGAGGATCACTATTAAATAAGAACAACTTATTTTATTTTACATAGCAAATAGCGAAGATGATCATAAGTAGGCAGCAATCCAGGCACTGCTCTGCCTGCAAAATTAACCGTTCAGAAATGCAGTATTGCAGAGCATTGCAGCTGCAAACTGTCCCTATTGCTAGAGGTAGGATGGCCAGCAGGTCACCAGCCTTATTCCCAGGAGAAAATTAGGAACACAGGGGGCTGTCAGTTTGGATTTATGGTGGAATTGCTGCCCATGTCAAGAATGATACCTTTCACAGCGCCTGATTTCTTTTCATGTTAAGTAAGTAACTGCCATTTAACATCTGACTGTCATTATTTGTTTCTACAGAAGATCACGCTTGTATATGTGTATGTGTGTATGTATATTTGTATGCATGTGTGTGCTTAACTTTTATCTACACATAAAGAGGGAGAGGACTATCTGAACATTAAAAAGTAAAGAGATATTATTTCCTAGTACTGACTGTACCATAGCAATCTCTATATTTAGAACGCACACTGTGGAGATACTTCTCCAGCCTAATGGTAGATGTTTACTTTTTAATACACAAGCTATATATAAAATGCTGAACTTGAACACCGTAACTAGCTACAATAAGAATTGCAAGAAAAAGATGCTATTTCATTTCTGTCTCATTTTACACAACTCTAAGGAACAGCAGATACCTTCTCCAGTGGGCCACAAAGTCTGTGGCCTATCTCTCAAATTTCCGTACAGGCATTTATTGTGTTGAGGTTCAAATTCCTTTACAGCTGTGGTCTGAACAACAAAGGGGCACTTAAGGGAATAAGACTACAACTTGCTCTTCTGGGTTACATTAAAATCCATTGATTTCCATCAGTTACTTGAACAAAACAGAGTGCATTTTTGATAAAAATAAAATTGCTCATTTTGGAGAATATACACTGAATATATTTGATATTTGTGGTCTGCAAATTGGACAGTTCTGTTCTTCTTAGTTACTTAAATAATACAAGTAAGGGGAAGTCACTATGCTGAAAAGACCTATTTTCAGTCTAAGCTCAAACCCCCTTCATTACATCATTAGAAGCACTACAGAAAGCGCCCAACCTGCAAGTCCACTTGCTCCCTTATTCAACAAAGCCCCTGGAATCAGAAGTACTCTGTGCCATGTGCTTTGAGCTCAGCACGTGACCAAGGACTTTTCTCAATGGATGTCAACAGCTAGATCTTTTTACTTTCCAGGTTAGTTTCATTTTCCCTTTGTTCTTGCTTCAGAAAGAGGAGAGATAATGACCACGTAGAGAACTGATCAGTCAAACTTTCAGGTGCTTTTTTTTCCTATGACTTTGGCAATAGTTAGACCCCAGGTTTAATACTGCAGTCAGACATACTGAAGACAATGGCACTTTTACAGCACATATGAACATGTGGGGCTGAACAGAAGGGCCCACATATATAATAAAACTTCCAGGTTTCTTTCCTTCTCTGCAACACCTGTGACCCCAGTTGAAGCAGCTGGTTACAGTGGCACATGAAGCTTTGAACCATAGGAGCAGAGCAGCTGGGATACCCTAGTGGAGACGACCTCATCTACTAATATGCACTATGCTTTGATTAGGAGATTTTTTTTTTGCTGCTGCAGTTGCAAAATACCTGTCACCGACGTTTGACCCTATTTACATGAAAACAGGAGCATTAAAAGATAGGATTAATAGCATAAGTTCTCCAAGGCTGCATTCAGAGGCGACCTCACCTACACATCTCCTATTGCTTGTTCCTTTACGCCCAGGGTAGGAACATCAAACACGCCTCTGTGATGTTAACCTTGGGATGATGGTCTCTTCAGGGCTATACATCCACTCAAGTTTCAGATTATAAATCTTTTCAGTGTTCAGTCTAACAATACCCTAGTCTTCACAGGCTACTGAAGTGTATATCAGAGCAGAATGACCAATCTTTACAGAAAATAAAAGGCGAAGAATAAATTGTTGTTAGGATTTGAAATAAATCCAATAAGAAAAATGAACCAAGAAGTGCCTGCCTTATACACTGTCACCACAAACTGCCACCTGGGAGCCTGCAGAATGGTTTGCCATTTGTCAGTCTGCTCACAGTATCCAAATGTCTTTGATGTGCCCTGGAGATAATTTAGCTAGTATTACTCCTGTGGGCAGAGAAGCAAAGAATCAACTTAAAATTAGGGAAAATATTTGTCACTTACCTTTAAAATAAGGCAATGGTTGCTACAGAAAGACAGCAAACTAGTTTTATCCCACACGAGCTAAATCACAGACTAAAATAATTTAATTTTGAAATTGTGGCACAAGTTTGTAAATTATGGCAACCTCTTTGTAACAGAATTACATGGGAACCACGCATACATGTTTTGGGGCAGCTACAGGCAGGCAGAAAATATGGATGAGCTTTTTAAAGCCAAATAGGGGACACAGTCATACTGAAATTTATGACAACTGGGTGGCTAGACTTTCTAACCAGCCTTAAAAAAAATCCTCCCCCGGCCCTCCCCTTTTTGCCTTCTATTACTAAGTCAATAGAATATTATTAAGACTGGAAAGTTGGGCACTGAAGAGTGAGGTAATGTCAGCATTTGGGCAGTCTGTTCAACCTTAATTTGGCCCCTTTTGAGTATGAATAATGACATTGCCTTTAATTAGATGATCCCACAATATTTTTTCCTGTGCCTCACTCATGACGGATGGTGCTTACTGAACGATGAAACTGTATTTTGTCTTTTCCTTGTGGTTCAAGGTGTGGCAGCCTGCCTTATTTACTGAATGCTATGCTCTTCTCTGACAACAAAACTAATGATTCCTTTGCACAGTTTTCTACATGGTTTATCATTACAGCTATGACATAAGAAACATTACTGATTTAATTTTATTGTAGTCCTCAAGGGAAAAGCTAGAGTTTTCTCACTTAGTTTATCCATCTAAAACCTATTCTCATTGCTCAGGTTTTCATCAAAGCTTTGCTTCCTTCATATTTGGTCTAGGCAGCTTTATCTGCATCAGCTTCACGGAGGTATTAACAGTACGTGGGAAGCAAAGTTGGGGTCCCCATTTTGGTGTGTGTGTTGGGTAGTCAGGCATGGAGAGAGTCAACAGATCAGGGATGGTAGGGAAAATCCTATTCAGTGACAAGACAGATCATTCCTGAAGTTGATAAACACTCTAGAGAATTACCTGTGCAATACAGGGAAATGCAGGTTTGTGTTTTTTTTTTTTCCCTAAAATTTGGACAAAAATGAACATATATTCCCTGTAAGTTCAGAAACGCTACTAACATAAATGCTGTCCTTCTTCCAAAGACTCAGTTCCACAGCAAAAGTAGAGAAAAGTCTTCCAGACTTTTTTTTTCATAGACTTGCACTTGGAAATAGATGACTTGTTCTGACAAAAAGTTTTCCACCAAAAAAATAGCTCCCCCAGGAGAAATACCTTTCAGGGACAATTTCAGCCAAGATGGTTGAAATTTGTTAAGTTTACAAGTGACTTTTACTTTGGTCATCATTCATCCATCATCTTTCTTAAGAATGATGGATTGTGTAATCCTAAAGGGAATGAACACAGTCTAGAAGAGTGCTCCCTGGGTACACAGGCCCTCAAGTTATTTATATCATGGTTCATACATCAGAGGCTGGATTTAATGTTTTAAAATGTTTTTGACTTTAAGCTTAAAGCTCACAGGAGGTAGAGAACTTGTTGAGATTTTAGAAGACAAACTGAATTTGAACCTTCTTGGAATACTATACATTTCCTTAAACCAAATGAAACCCACCACATTTTGTGTTGCATATATTGCCTTTGGCTAACATCAGGGGCTTAACTGAGCTTGGTAGTCTATTTTTTGAGGTGCTGAGTACTCACAAATTCACAGATACGAGGGATAACAACTTTAAGTGTCCCTATGCTGTACCTCTGAAAGGGTACCTTCACTTGGACACCTACCTATGGATTCATCTAGGCAATTTGGATCTCTGACACTTCTGTTCTCTTTATATTCTTATGACATTTCCAATATTGCATAAAATGACATGGCATTAGAAAAAAAATCTATCTTGAAAAGGTGCAAAATTTGCCGAGAAAGAGGAATCTTTCCATAAACGCCAGTTTTTGAGGGCTCAGACATTCAGTATTCAGTGGTAAAATATATACAGCAGACATGATCAGAGTGTGCTCTAGAAGAATGTGTACAGCTGTGTGGCATTTTGGCACTTCTGATTTTTATTTAACACATTCTTTCCACTAGAATGAATTCTTGAATTCTGTGAAGGAAACAATTTCCCTGAAATAAAATTTGAAAAATAAAAATGTCCCAGATTAACAGCAGAACATAACGTTATGCAAATTCTTCATATGACAAAAAAGTCAACAGGGTTTGTGCCTTGGGCTTCCCACCCTAAGCTACAGTTACTGCTGCTGGAAAGTACAGCCAGATCCCCTAGCACATTCATTGTCCACCACTACTTTCATGTGCTACCACAGCTTTCAGAGGCAGTGACTTTAAACAGTTCCTAGCTCACTAAAGATGACTGAATCCATGCCTTCTTTCCTTCCTGAGTTTTAAAAGCCAGTTGCAAATAACAGACATCTTACCGCCTCCAACCAATTATCTGTGGACCGAGCAATCATGCTGCAGCATTACTGTGCATATGTAATGCACAGCTCAGGAATAGCAGAACATAATATCCCTGATGCAAGACCACATGGCTACAGCAAATTTGCTCCCAAATTCTGCTGGTTTTATGTGTCCCCTCGTCTCTCTCTGTAGGACCATCAGAGAAGCTCCTTTTTTATCTGGCCCCTTATTTCCATGAACTTTCTAGTAACTTGCTGAGCTTTGAAATCTTTGCAACTTTGATCAACAAGTTAAAAATTATTGAGAGAACAGACAGATAGACAAAGACAATATCATCATAATAATATCAAAAAGTCTTACTTTTGAAGGAAACAAACCAAAAAGCATACTGTTGAACTTATGCTGTTTCCTATGGTAGTTTGTAAATAAATACAAGTACATTTAAAAAATACTGTGGAGGCAGGTAATGAGTTGCATGAGATCCGTCTTCCCCAGAGCTACTGCAGAGCAGAAACATCACTAAATCAAATTAAAACTCTGCAGAAATCCTGTTACTAAATATAATACATTAACATTATCCATATTTGAAGTGCTCTACATGTGTTAAAATAAATATATCTAAATACACTAATGAACAAATATGCAATATGAATACTGATATTTGGATCTTAAAGCTACTTTTTTAACAAATAACATCTTGCTGAAAATTATTCTTTCACTTTATTTTAGTTCTATTTCAATTTTTCTGTGCCTTCTAGAGTTCCTTCTTGATTGTCTAATAATTAAGCAGAATCATGTAAAATTTAAACAATCACTAGTATTTTGCAACTGAATTCCTAAATCAAACAGGCATATGTTTTTCTTTAAACATTTGCTTACCTGCCTTCCTGAAGTAAGGCTTAAATTCTCTCTCTGGTACAACACTAGCAGCTCAGCCCATCTATTGAGAACTTACAACTTGAAAATGCAGAATCACATGCTGTACTATGATAATAAGAAAAATCCTTATGTAGAATTGATATAATCTACAGCTGACACTGGAAAACCTGAAAACATATCATTCAAATGCCATCAATCCATCTAGAATTTCAAGAATCAGCATGAAGAAACAGAAATGCAAGGATAATTTGTTCTTTATTTAGGCCTATTTAAGAAGATATTCTAACACCGCAAATAAGATTTTACTAGACTGATAAAATTATTAACATCACAAATTTAAGGCAGCTGTTACATAGTGTTACATTGATATTTCAGTCAAACCGAACTGCTCTTTAGATACATTCATGCAATTAGCTTGTATGCTGTACTTTGAAATATATAGAATTGTTTTGTTTCCCTGCATTAGACCTATCTGGTTAAGCTTTTCTCAAACAATACAGAGAATGTACTCGTTCTTCTTGGCAGAAGTGATCTAATGACTTAATGATTTAATGACTTATTTGATTCAAGAAATGCACATTGAGAATGCCATGGAGATAAATATACATCTTATATGTGTATGTCACATGCAAGCATGGAGAAATAGGAATGAAGGTTGAAATGATATTATTATTTTTAGCTAAAATCATTTTCCCTCCATATAAAATCCAAAAATATCCTTGCACTGAGCAGAGGGCTCATTAAACTTCCTCCTTTCCAAAGACTCCTCTCCATGGCGACCTCTGTTGGGGATGAGAAATCTTCCATGGAGCCATAAACAATCCTCTGTGTTGCCTCTTGTTGCTCACTCCAATTTCGGCTTTTCTTTTCCTTCTTCGATACCTGAAAACATACGGAGAACAGCTTTTAAAAATCTCTCAATGAATGAAGGGTTTACTTTGAGAGGTTCTTTAATGCATTAGTCTTTCTTTTCCCTTTCTTGATATTGTTTCTCCTGTACTTGCTCATATGCTCTTGCATGTGTTACTTCACTTGCTGTGAACAAAAAGAGCATCTGCACACCTGATGGCAGTGGTTGTCCAGTAATAAACTGCACAGTCCTCCCTCCCTGCCTCCCATTCTCAAATCAATCAGCCTAACCCCCTGCCGCAGGCTCAGCTTTTGACGGCTGCAGGGGTCTGGGAACAGTTAATTCCCTCACCTCCTCCGCTTACCTACAAGCAAATTAAAGTAGATGCTACTATAGCTGAAGCTGAGCAGCAAACTTAGTTTTAAGGAAAGTTTTAATAGCTGTGTTTCAGAATTTGGTAATTTTAAGCCCCCCTCCATTTCAACATTGCTTTTTAAATATTTGCAAGTTTATCTCCTTTTTTTGAGAGTTCAAGAGAACAATTACTGCTGAGAGGGTGCCTCTCTCTTCTCGTAATGACCGTGACTTTCAGTAATATCAGGAGAGTTGAGCTGAGTCTAGGGCTCCTTAAAGAACTTAGCCTAGCTGCAGGACTTGTCTCTTTGCTATGCTGAGCAAAGTCCGGGCTGGGCAGAAGATTGTGTTTTTTCTGGCAATGAAAGCATTCAGCTATTTCATATGCCTGTTCCTGGACAATGAATTACTATTGGTATCTGACAAAAGTATTGTTCTTCTGACTAAGCCCTCTCTGCCAGACATCTCAAATACAAATATTTCTTTTGGAGGTTTTCAGGCCTGCTGCATGCTGGAAAAGAAAGACTTCTAAGGACTGAACGCAAAAGAGAAGCAACGTTTGAGAATGCTGAGAGGAAAATCCAGTCACAAGTAAGATCACCTGCTAGTGCAAAATACGCACAGGTGGTAAGTACAAAAAAAAATCACTTTAAAAACATAGATAATTAGCTCCAATACAGGAAACAATAAGACCCATCTGCAGTTAGAAAGCACAACAGCAGAGCTGCCTTGCTGAAAGAAACAGCACGGAAACAAATGGGTCTGCATGTTTCCAGCAGCCCAAATATAATGGCCCTGGGTGTTGCTGGCAAACTAATGTAATGGGAGAGCCACAGTTGAAGGTTTAACAACCAAAACAAGAGGCAGGGCCAAAAGATTACAGTGGCTTTACAAGGCTGCTCCAGAGCCAATCTTGAGTCTTCTGCTTTCTGCTGGAAGGAACTTTCCCAACAGTTTTAAAAGCTGTTTTATTTGCTTTTTTGAAAACGCCTCTTTCCTTTCTTCTGAAGCACTCTACTGCAGATGCATCAAATACTTTGGCAGGAACGCAGATACCCTCAAAACTGTGGACAGACACTGGCTTGTACAAAGGGCAAATTTTTCCTTCCCTACCATGTTTGTGGTTTAACTTGGAAAAACTAACTGCAAATCATTTTGTCAGTAGTGAGGTTTTATTTAATGCATCTCCAGAGGAAAATAAAAAAAAACTCCAAACCCAAACCAACCCCTTCTCACCCCAGAAATCTTCTCATAGCAGACTGTTTTGATTTGCAGGCTTACTGCTCAAAAGCCTCTTTTAAATGTACGGTTTTCAAATAATAGTTTCCCAAGTGTCACACAGTGACAGACTGGCATCATTTTACATCTGCTGTTAGTGGTGTGCCTGCCACACACTTCAGGTTAGGTTCGTGCAAAGTGTTTCAAGCACAGCAAAACAGCAGGTGACTCATGACATTTTCCATTTTGAAAGTGTTTGAGCCTCAAAGGACTCTGGATCAATACTCTTTATCCCAAGGAAGGAATGAGGGAGAGGACAATAAGGCCACGGTGAAACTTGAAAGAGTCTGGAGGAACGACCCAATTGATGTTAGCTCCTCTAGGGTGGTGGGCCACAAGAATGAGGGATTTTGCATACTTTGGAATAGTGCAGGAGATTTTCCAACATCTACTTATTCATGGACTTGCTAAAAACATGTGATTCTTTACCACATATTATTATTCTTATTATTCTTCATACAGGACTTAGGTCAAGTGAAATAATTCCTTGCAGCTGCCTTTTTTAGAAATATCTTTCCCAAATTAACTTACTGAAGTTAGATAAATGTGAATGTGACATCAAACTGTGGACTGAATACCAGTCTTGAAGACTGTAACCATTAGGATAGCTGGTTCTAGAGCAAACAGAAAAAGACACCTGGGCGCTAATACGAACAAATGGCAAGTAAAACTGCTTTGAGCTTCTGCCATTAGATTCTACCTCGTACTGAAATGAGGTTGCTAAATGAGATTTGTATGTGCAATCAAGTCCCATGTGAATTTATTTCACTCTAGTTGTGATTTGTCAGAGCAGTGATTATGAATGCTGTTTGCTTATTTCAGGCAATTTGATAAATGAGAAACATCTTTCCTAGATTAAAGGAACCTACTTTTAATCTTGTGTTTGTCTTATTTTCCCTTTTCCTTTCCTCTGCAATGGGTGGCCTAGGCAGGATGATGGAGAGTCTGCACAGTTAAGTTTACCCTGTACTAATGTGATCTTTCATTCCTATTATTTTACTGACAAGAACATGTTCATTTTCTCTGAGTAAATTTATAAGCAGAAAACACCTTCTACCTGAAAATACCAAAAAAGTGTATTTTTATTTCTAAGTCTAAGCTTGCCATTAACAGCATTCACACAGAATGATACTTTATTCTAGTTGCATTTAATGGGTTCATCGGCTAGTAAGTGGGTTGTAAGCCTCCCAGGTAATTGCCAAGAGCTCTTAAATTAGTTGTAAGTTATAAAAAAGAATACATATTCATAGCACATCAGGCTTTTCAGCAGCCGTTCTCTTAATGCGGCTGCTTTTAAGGGCAAGCCACTAAGATGTTTCAGTGGAACTTCTGTCATTCTCCTTTGTTTTAGCCAGCTTAAAACCTTCTAGACTTTCAGAGAAACATCCTCAAGTCCTGACCATGTACTTTATGAGATAATATTCCTAAAACCATACTCACATTTTTGTGTATCCCAGATGTAGTTGTTCAGGACCTCTCCCACCAAGTAGAATATATTAATAATTATGGTTACAGCTGCAAAAAAGATTATTTTGACACCTGGGCTGAGGTGCTCAAGAAGCGGGTACACCCACACTCCTGTAACGTGGTGAATCCAGCACACCCTGAAACAAAACAAAAGTAACAAGCACAGACTCTTACAGCCCTGTTTTTCAAAAGTAGCTTGCCCTATAAGCTTAGCTACTGTAACCCAAATAGCAATTATTTGAAAGGCCTGCAAGTTGCAACTGAACTGGAGCATCTGGATGACATCCACCCAGAACAGACATCACAGATGATGAAACTATGACTGATTTCCCACATCCTTACTGCTTTGCTTTAAATTTATTATGAGCAGTTGGCCAGTTTTTATTTCTGATGTAGGCAGGTATTTCCTTGCTGCATTTATATTTGCGAGGAAACCCCTGTTTTGAGCCAAAGCCGGAAACTGCAGCAGCCTCTGTTCCAGGCAGGTTCTTTATCCTAAGAACATTCAGGGTTCTACAAGCTCTCCTACACAGATCAACACTCCCTACTTTCGGCAGCAGCCTATTTTCATTTCACACACATTTATATGTTTCTGATGCTTCTCCTCACTACACATGGCAAATGCATCAGTTTTTGGGTTTGCCAGAAATATGTGGTTCAGGTTCTCTTTGACAGAATAATTTCTTTAGCAAATGTCTTTTGGATTGCTCCTCTTTCAGTTACCTGGTACCATTTGGAATCTAATAATTTTTCTCTAGGTAGGATAAACATTTTTTTTAAAAAACCAAACCAAAACTCACCTCAAAAGTGGTGCCTAGCTCCAGAATCAATTACTCCACAGTAAAGAAAAAGTATTGATGGGGGTTTGCAGGTGACACAGATTTTTAGCATTTAGCTACAGAGAAGATTGTTGGTACACTAATCCAATAGACACTGTCAGCTTTACTGCAGTGCAGCCTGAAGCAGCACTTCAGGTATGTGGTTTTGCTGTGTGTGACTGTAGTGAACACCTGTATCCTCTGATGTAGTAGCTTTTGTGTTGAGATCTGACATGGTGAGTGATGAAGTCAGAGGGAGCAGAGCGAGTCCATATGTTCCAGTAGGTGGAAGTTAAGAAAAGCAAATACTGGCAAACAACTGAGCAAACATCACAGAAGCTAACTGGGTAAAGTGCTCAGTGGAGACAGGCTGGGGCTCTGCTGGGCTCTCTTCAAGAATGTAAATCTCTTCCTTTCTGACCTGGAAATTTGAGAGAGAAGCTCGCAGTGAAGCACAGCTGGAGCACCTGCAATCCCCATTACAGAAGGGGATTTCCATGTCCATATTGATTTGCTTCACTTGCTGGTATTTCTATTTGTTTAAGAAAGATTTTTGATCACTAGATCAGCAGTCGTAGGCTCCTAAATGGCAGAGATACAGAAGTCCACTCAAAACTGAAATAAAATTCTGTCACAGAGAGAGTACGGAATCCCTGTTAAAGGATTCTCCATCACCCTTGAAATGTACATGCTTGTCATAGCTTCCCTCCTCCTTGGAAAAGCTTTTATTACAGCCAAATCCTTAACAGCTAGACACTTCACATAGGAAATTACACGTGTCAGTAAATTAATCTGCACGATCTAAATGCAGATGAAAACCCCTTTCTCCAAATCAGTTCACATATGGAAAATTATCTCTGTACTTTACGGTTATTTTCCCCAATATTCTTCTGTGACAGAATTAATCCGACAAGATTAAGGTTATCTATGAAAAAATAAAGTGTTCCTGTGTAACTCATGGTAACAGGGGACACCATGTTCCATGATCAAAGAAAAAGATGAGACAGTTGGGTAGAGGGCAATGAGCTGTTCCCTACTACGAGGCTGGCTTAGCGGGGAAATGTCTATTATCACCTAACAGTTTTCAGTTTCATTTGCTTTTGTTTTATGATCATTCTGTGAAAAACAAGCTCCAAAGACAAAGACTGAAAAAGACTCGGTCTTGTTTTTCACTTATTTTCTCTGGTGTGATGAAACTGCCCAGTTCTATAAAGCACCTTTACAGACAGACTTTTCAAAGGACCTTCTAAATTGCAGCTATATAGCCAACTTCACAAAACAAGCAGAAGTGGCATTTACTAGAACGCATTTATGCTCGAAAGAGGAAATCTTTTCTAAATCCAACCAATGAGTCACTGATGAGCTCCTGAATGTCAGCAATCTTTGGTTAGTTCAGAGTTTTTGAGTACAGCTCATGCACTCGGCTCCCTGCTGCCCAGCACAGGAGCCCCTTCCCTGCATGGTGACAATGCTCCTGAGTACAGTGTTGCTATTGTATGCCTGTCCCTGGTGCAGTCACACTGTAGGAACTCCTGCTTTGAGTACAAGAGGTACTGAGCATCACTTTGGAGACAACAGTCATAAAACCACCTGATCAGCCACCTGATCTTTCCTAAAATGAACTGCAACATGCCACTCCCTACATTGGGATGGAGTAATATTATCTTCTCTCCACTGAGCAGTGACACACTGACTACTCCTGCATTGTCTATACTACAAATGGGAGCAGTAAAGGGACGACTGCTGCCATGGAAACCTCACCTGATGGCCTTTCTTAGCTCCTGCTAGAATACAAGCCATCTCAAGGCTGCACAATAAAGGGCTGATCAACCATTTGCCTAAAGCTTCCACACAAGATTCCTGATTACTAATGTTGATGAATGCCTTCAATGTTGCAGTTCTAGCAGTCATTATTCCTGTCCAACCTCATTATTAGTTAAACACAGGGAAGCATGCATTAAGATTTACTTAGGAGTGCAAATCTAGATCCATTTGAAGACCTTGTTATTGAACACATATAAAAAATGGACCATTTAGATAAAAATAAACTGAGGAGCAAAAGTTTAAGCAAAAACTGGACTAGCTACTTTTGAGAAGATAGAATTAACTTGAACGTCCCTGTGATTTGGTACTGTAGCAGCCCATGTAGACATAACCATGTCTTTCCAAAGATGAACATGTTACAGGTCATCGAGCTCATTCAGACATTTGTTAGAAACAGTAAAAGGAGAAGGAATGGAAATATTCACACATTGTATTCAAATTAAAATGCCTGTTAAAAAAAGTGGTGATTTTCAGAAATTTCCAACCAGTTGGTGTAGAAATCAGAAAAAGCTATTTTAAAATGCACAATATTGCTTCTTTTTAACAAATCTGTCAAAAAATCTGACTTTGTAGCTGGTTTTCACTTACTATACAGTGAGATGTTGTATTCTCTCCTATCAAAGCAATCAGGAGAAAATTAAAACTATGCAGAGAAGATACATATACATTTCTTCTCTGGCTATAGTTCTTTTGTTAATGAAGAAAACTACTCTACCTGTCACTTTAAGTAATGCAGCTGTTACAACAGCATGTGTAAAACCTTAGTCCTGGTAGAATCAAGTTCACCATGTGGATATAAAGGCGGATAACCATGACACCCCATAGATTTTTGCAATAGGACACATGTTGCAGAAAATGGTTGCCCCTTCATGATGGTTGCTCTCAGGCATCACAGCTCGTCAGCATTTTGTGGTCTGGACTATAAGAGAGTCTCCAACCACTCCCTGCCCAATTTGAGTCCTTCATCATAGTCTGCAGCCATCAACAATCAGTACTATGTGTTCTGGAAACAAGGACTATCAGGTAAGGGGCTGTGTAACTTTTCAAGAGCAATTGATGAGAAGACACAGAATAATAATGCATGACATAAAATGTCTGAAGAGCTGCCAATTCTCTTCCTCGTAACAGAAGAATCCTCTCAACAGAACTCATAGACAAGAAATTCAAATATGATAATGGAAATATCTCTCTGAATGATACCTGGAATGCTCTGGAATAATACCTCTGGAATGCTCTAGCCTGTCTTTCAGTGAGACATCACTGAAATAAAGACATTCAAAACAGTTTTGAAGTATACAAGGCTGGAAGTCTACTTAGTCCAATCCTTTTCTCTAGGCCACATCATGCAACTCTAGCAAGTCTCAGAAGTCTGGAAACTGTACAAGCAATAAGAACACGTACAGTTATGCCTAGAGTTCAAAGTGTATGAAGTATATAAACCACCAAGACTAAAGGATCCAAGCATCTACTTTTTGACATAAGTTTTGGAAGAAAACTTCCCTTCCAGGCTGGTTGTTTCATAATGGCCTGCTAAAATCTCCTGAAGCATCTGACATTAGCTATAGCTGGAGCCTGGATACATGACTACTGTGATTTACTATGGCAGTTCCTTTCTGGTTACTTCTTGCAGCAGCAAATCCTTTTCCAGATTTTCAGTGCTCTTCATATTTCCAGTGACTGGCACAAAGGAAGGCTGAATCTTTGGACCCAGACAAATCCTAGACCAGTTCTCATTGTGGCTACTCTTTAGCAAACAACAGAATATGGGCATTTTCTACACCTTTATTCCATGATCTTTTCTAGCATAATTCTTTTCCTTCTCCACAAAAAGTGAGAACTTTACCCGGAGCTATTAAACTGTGGAATGCCTTCCAAAGGAGCTGATGGGCTTACAGCAGCTGAGTCACTCAAAACTTGAACAAACAAATAATTTGTGGTAACAGAGTAGGACCAATCCTGTGCTTTCAAGGACCGGAGCACAATGACCCACACCAAATTTGTTCTGCTTTTGGTTTCTAATACTGATTGATGTGAGGCACATTTTCATAAACCCCCACAAAAACACAGGGTAGCTTGTTCTGCATTTAATCAGAATTCTTAAGATCTCAGCCACATTAAGATTCTGGGCTTCTTATAACAATGGCCAGCCAGGCCTAAATCACCTACGCCAGGAGTGTACATAGCTTAGAAATTTTAAAGACTAAAAAATAAGTTCAATATACAGTCATCATTTAGGAAATAACAACAATCATCCCCTCTTCTTCCATTTTCTTAACGCCGAATTCTTCACCATTGATCTGAGTGGTGCTGAACAATACATGGTCATACAACTGTGCTACTGCTTTGGAGTGGCTTATGCAGTCAGAAGAAGACAAGCCCTGGAAAACTGCAGTTCAAATAATGTCACATGAGAAACATACTTGGCATGACATGGTGCTGGCATCCTCTGGGAAGAACAAAGCTTGGCAGAAATTTGTGTTTACGTACAGGTAGCTAGAATGACAGAAACTTAGCAGATTCACTGCAAAGTGTTGTCATCTCTGGAAGTCATCTATTTTGATAAATAATTTTTCATTTTAAATATAGTAATGGTTGCTATGCCTTCTTGAGGTATATTTTAAGGAGCTGCACAAATGAGAACATATTACCCATGCATGTCATCTGTGATTGTACTGGTGCTTTGACTGAAACATTTGAGGATGTGGAGGTGAAGCGGAGCCAGAAAGTAACAGTCCATAACGGCTATATCAGACCTAACAGGTCCATACAGCCTTTTCTCACGGAAGAAAGCATTTCTATACTCCCACCCTCCTTCTGGGTCAGCTACAGAGGACACTTATCTTCTCCTGGCCTATTTCTGTTGCTTCTGTTTCTTCCTACTCTTTCCTGTTCTGGGCAGCTCTGGCTCCAACTCTTTTCTCCTCCTCTGCATTGTCTCATCTATCACCCACCTCTACATCAGCCTTCCACTCTCATTTCAAAGTCTGTCTCTCTCTCCCTCTCCCAGCATTCCCCACTTACTTGCATGATCTCAACTTTGAAGCCGCTGACCTGTGAGCTGCACATTTCCTTACTCATTTCTTGTTTAACCCATAATTCTAGTTCATTGCTTTTACTTGGCCCCAGGACTTTTTATTGTTTTTTTTTTTTCTCTAATCATTGATTCTCTAATCTCTATTGAACTTCTGTTCTCAGTGCTCACTTCCAAAAGCATGCATGACCCTCTCTCTACATGCAGACCTTAGCAAAGGCATGTTGTGTCTCTCCTGCACCATCAGCACCAGCAACCTCAAAAACCCTCTGGTTTCTCAATCATACTCTTCTTTTATCTTCTTTTATTCTCACCAGCTTCACTCTCTAACTCTCCACCCCTCTCTTCTGAATGTCAAGGTTTGTCCTAACAGTCTGCGCCAACAGCTGCTCTTTTTGATCTTCCTCTCCCTTCTATGGAGAATTGCTAGTGGAAATCCTGCAGCAAGGCTAACAGAATCAATCTCAAATTCACTCCAAATCCTCAGCATACATTCCTTTCTTAAATTTGTTCAAGAAGAACTCAGCAAATTACCTCATCTAAATCTTCTCCCTCAGCAAATCTACAGAACCCTCTTGAAGTCACTTCAAGAGAAACTTTATATTCAGATGAAAGTTTAAAATATCTTTAAATAGATTTATCAAAGAATGAAAGAATTAATCAAGTCCAAGCTTGGCACATGTGGAGGCAGATCCTAGTGGATTTGAGTTAGCAGCAAGAGAGCAGAACAAGTCTTTTGCTCCCAAACATATAGCTCAGCACAACTAGAGTGGCAGAGTCAGGATCTTAGGGTCTGTTATTTTGACATCCTAAAGTGCTCAAAAGCAGAGGGAAAAACATCTTAAATAAACGTATTTGTCTCAGTTTATTTTAGGGACATATTAGGCTCTGATATTAGTTACCATGAGGTCATTCTTGTTACAAGGAGCAATACATTTCTGGCTCTTTTCTGTTCCTTGACAACCACTCCATACATCCATTGGCAGTATTTTCTGGTAGTATTGGCAAGCGCTTCGGTTTTCTTAGCACCGTCTAGATTTAACAATTCAATACAAGCTGTGACTTTTTCAAGCCATGCTAAATAAAGCCAATAGGTCTTTCCTATCTTGTCCCAGGGCCTTGATCCTGAAAGTCCATGTATGGTCTGCAACAGGCAATGCATGTCTGTGAATGCATGGCCTGAGCACAGCTCCTTAAGAGCATGGGAGAGCTCTCTCTCACAGAGAGTGCATGAGCTAAGTGTGCCTACTCAAATACTCTCTGACTGCAAAAAATTAGAAAGAAAAACAGGAAAAGGTTTTACTCTTCAAGAAAGGATGTTTCTCAGATAACAAGTCTCTGAATCATGCTCAGGAGATGCTAAGTTATTTAGCTATGTTCTTCCAGTTTCGGTATTTCTATTCAGAATTGTTTGCCTGTTTTCTCGTTTACCAAATATATATAAAAAAGCTTGCTATTCCACCGCCTTTGTCATACGAGAAAGATTCAGTCACATATGAAATAACAAGCTCTGTTCTACTTGGAGTTGAAAAAAATGCATTCACAGAATCAATCCAAAACTGTATCCTGCTGTATGTTCCTTTACAGGACAAAATGCAACACAATACATAAAACGTAGCATGGTAAGAAGGTTTCAGCTGAGGTGGGAAGAGAGTTCAAAACTCAAGAGCGAAACATAGAGGATATCTGATTAGCAACTGTCTTTTGCTGAGAGCTGCAGTGAAAACACTTCTGCTGAGGGAAAAAATGACATAGGGAAAAAGACAAATTCTCAAGTGGCAGATCCCTAACTTCTAGTTAAAACAACATAAACCGAGAATTAAGCCCCAGCAGAGGACCCATGGACAACCATAGGTACAAAGGAAGGAAGTTCTACCAGGCTCTATGTAACTATGTCATTTGCAGGTGTAGTCTTATTGTAATACCCTTGTGCTAACCTTGAGGGTTCTGCCAACGCGGGAGGCAAATCTGAATTAAGCAATTCCAAGCCCTCTGAGTGATTAAGGTCTCTACTTCAATCTGGTCACTTGGCAGCAGAAAGACAGTGAACCACAGCTGTGAAAGGTAGGCACACCCTGAGTGAGAGGGAGAAAAACCCCCTTACTCTTCATACTTTCTGGTAGATTTTTCCGACCTGTGAATGTGATATAACATATTCATATAATCAAGCCAAGGTTTGGTTTGCAGATAGAAGATAGAGTCTTCTGCACCTGCAGGCTGAATTCACACAGAACTTGCAAATGATGGCACAGTGTAGCTTGTGTCTGCCTCTGCTCTCCCCCAAATACCTCCTTTCTTAACAGTTGAAGGAGAAACGGGATGTAAGTGAAGAATTTGGCAGGATAACCTTTAGGCTGAATAAGCAATTGTCTCAGGCCATTTATAGAGAAATCACAACTTGGAAAAAGATGAATTACTTGAAAGTAGCCCTACCTATTTTTAAAATAATACTTGTGTAAGCAAAACCAATAAACAGCAAAAGCAAAGGATCATAGACTGTGATTGGGTATCTGCGTAGTAGTTTATTTCTGAACGCAGAATCATCTTCTCCTGCTTTACTAGTCCTACAATTTCCTTTTACCTTGTACTTGTAGCTGCAGGATGCAGATGCACTGTAGTAGGCAGAATCAAGCTATATGAGTACCACACTGATACTGTAACAGATTCTTAAAAGATTTTAAGACACCTCTGGTTTTATTTCACTTGTAGAACTGGATTGTTTCAATTTCATATTCTTATTAAATACTATTTCATGTGTCTATTTAGATGATTTTGAGAAAACAGGAGTTGCCATAGGAGGTCAGATCACAGGTACAGTAACTCTGCCAACCTGTCTCCAGGCACCATCAGAGGAAGGTCAAGAAATATCACAGCTAAACATTACTATATATGGGTTAAAAACGTAATAACTTTTTCCTGCAGGAATAATAATGTGCCTTTTTGCATGAGGCTGCCCTTATCTTCCAATTACAAATATTATTCTTTTTTAAGAAGGGTATGTACGTTTGTAAAAGCAAATGGCAGAATGTGACTGTTGTACTGAGACACAACATCCCACTTCAGCTGGATTATTAGCATTTTATGATCACTCAGTGTGCATGGATGTCTATGAATAATGATCTCTCCCTCTCTCTGGACTGAAGGGACAAAGTGCATAGTTGAAGCAATATGATAGTACTGCCTTGAGCCCATGTTCCTCTCACATTAGTTTTATCTCACTTGATTGGTGGAAATTTTGGAAAATATCTTCTTAGCTGAGAGGGCTGCTATGAGGTGAGAAGAAAGAACATGGGAAGTAAACGGGGGTCATGAATATTTGCAGAAAGGATAAAGGATGGATCATATCAAAGGAGCAATGTAAATAAAACAAAGGTTTAGTGAAAAATAAAACGCTAGGATCACCAAAGTATATTAACTCTGTCATGCAAGACAGATGCTTGATTAGAAAGTGCCAAAAGACTTAATTTAATGTTGTATAAGAAAGATAATTTCTGTTTTAGTTTAATTTTTCACAAATATTTTCTTTTCTTAAAACAAATTTTAGAGTGTTTGGATTACTGACTTATTCTGTAATCAATTTTACAGAAAGAATTTATGAACTAGTAAAGAAAAAAGAGTGTTCTATCTTTTCTGTTGATGCTTAAATACTGATGCAGGAAATCATTTGCCTATTCTCAATTTTATGTGATAGAACAAAAACCCTAAGCAATAAAACTAAGGTCCAAGAAAAACATTTAGCCTGAAAAAAGGTTGAAAAATGTACCCTTGGAAAGACCACTGCTTACATGGGATTGTTCAACAAATTCCTGTTGTGTGAGGTTTGGCATATACTTTCTAAAAATATAAGCATCTGGGGAAACCAGACAAAGCCCAGGTCTTGGACCAAACGAGGCATGCAGTGTGAATCTGTTAGTGATTATATCCATAATGAAATATGTGCCCAAATTTAGCAGTACAAAACCCCCAATACAATGTGAAAACACAGCATGTACAGCCCTTACCATAAAATATAGCCAACAGCGAAGGTGCACACTGCAGCCAGTCCACAGCTCCTGCTGGGATACTGATGATGTGTTGTTCTCATCTCGATTAATACAAAGGGCAAAACTGTTGTGTGCTGGAAAAAAACCAAAACATTGGGGGAAAACAGGTGATACAAATGGTTCTCACTGTATTTCCATTTCAATTCTATAATAAGAAACTTAATCACAGAAGTCTGAAAACAATTCTTTATGGTTAGAAGGACAAGGTAAAATGACTCTATAAAGCTGATCAATAACCCAAACAATATCATCTCTAAAATGTCCAATTGTTCGAGAGAGCAGAGGAAAACTGAGTAAGCAGAATGTGCTTTTCCTTTTGTCTGGGAATCCAAGACAGATAGTGAGTGAAAAAGGGATGCGGCACAAGGGGACACGGGTCCCAATCCCACTCTGGTCTTACTGGTATCTGTGATCTTTGCCATGTCACTTCAGTTATTTTGACCACTGAAGTTAGGAGACAATGCATCTGATTTCCAGATACTAAATACAAACAATGCCAAATGAATGAATATAAATGGAGGTGTTAAATGCTTCTGAGAATTAGGTTTAAGTGCATCTCAATCTGGGGACTTGAAAACAGGTGATGTATTTTCAAGTGATAGCCTCAGTACCTCTGTTCCTCCATCTGCAAGACAGGACCAATTATCTTCAGAAAGGTGTTGTGAATTTTAATTTGGTACTTGTTGTGCAAAATAATTTAGATTCCCAAATGAAACATATGAAAGCCAAAACCATAAAAACCATTTTCAGCCGCTTGTCTTTATTTAGCTGTGAAACTCCTTATTTTGTCATTTTCCCATACACATTTCCTACACTGCCCCTTCTGAGAAGGCCTGTTCATCCAATTAATGTCAGCAGCATGAAAAACTGCATCCAGCCTGCCCCCAACACTCCATGTCTACATTTCAGAGTGCTGGCAGGCATGAAAATATACATAAGTGAAGAACAAATGTGCCAAGAAATAAGCCTCATCATTCCTGAATATACAGCTCACGTAGGACCAGCATTGTTGGTGATTCCAGAAACATAGCCTGCCTTGCCACCATGGGGCCAAGTTATTGCTGGTGTCTTAAGGGAATTAATTCTGTTGAGAGCTTGGCTCTTGGGCTTGGTATGACTGTGACTGTGAACTGTCGTGCTCAGACCACAGAAAGGTCTGCAGGTATAAGGATTGCAAGGGTAGACTAGGTCCTAAACCAGGTTCAATCCTTCCCTCAGTACTTGATCACCAACTGAAAAAGAAAGTTCTGGCATACACTGGCCACATTCTGCCATCAGATGCACACATGCAGTTCTGTGGGAAGCTGGAGGGGCAGATTGGTAAGTCTGTAATAATTACAATGTAAACCCACACTAACTTTCACCAATGTGAAGACAGGACAGGCACGGAGTAGAAATACCCTTGCATGGATAACAGGTTCAAATGAGAGGAAACAGAATGGAGTCTGAGCCTTTAACAACTGCAGAGAACAATTATTTAAATGGGAAATTATAAGATAATGGAAATGCTCTCGCTGAGAGATACAAAATAATTTGAATTGGATAACTGCTCTGATTTTTGAGGCATTAGTAATTAATGAGTAGCATTTGGAGAATGTCAGGTGGATAATACAGCAGTTAGGGGAGCTTTCAATTTCATCTTTTAACAACTTGTTCCACCCCCATCCCTATAAACAGCATGAATCAGCATCAAGGGAATGCAAAGATGTTTTATATGTGGTCTGCTATAAAGGTGGCCACTATTAGATGAGAGGTCTATAAACTGGGGAGGACCTTCAGAGTCTGTTAACAGGGACTAACAGCAAAGCAAGCTCTGGAGATTCACCTGTCTTGCATCTGTATGGAAAAGGTCCCCAGGCAGAGATCAGTACCTCACTCTGCAGAGCCCCAAAGCAGGGTAGATGGAGGCCGTGCAGATGCCTCCTGCCCTGCATCCATAACTTCTTCAAGGAAAAAGCCAAAGGACAACAAAGACTATTATCTCCAAATCTCACCCTTGATAATCCTTGTGTGATCCAGTCACTTAGTTTTAATTCTTCACTATATGGATGATGGTTACAGACCTCGTGAACTCCATTTTTCAACAGAAATGTTTACCACTTTAGATACTGCTTGCTGATGAGTTCTTCATTGATGATAACAACTCAACAGCTTGCCAATTAAAAAGTAGTTAAAATAATTTTAGCAATCAACCCTCAATCTAGAATAGTCTTCTTCCTTCTCTCTTCCCAGTTTCTGTGGTTGTATAATAAAATAGGTTATTATTTTCCTAAATTCTGACTTCTTTTCTAGAGGTAAGGGATGGAGGAAAAGAGGATAATGAACTGTATCAGTAGAGAGTTTGTACACAAAATCCTGTTAAAAGTACAGTGCAATTAAAAGAGTAAGGAGAAAATCAGAGATGTGTCTTTAATCTCAGTTTGTTAGAGCGAATGTTGATGCTATGTGCAAACACTGCAGTTTTACAAATACAGAGTATGAACCTTGGTTTAAAATGTTCTAGGAAAAGTGTCACTCTAAAAAGCAGTTTCAGATCCTTTACCAAATTACAAACAAGATAAAATTTCCCTTTTCTACATTTCAGTCCCTCTGAAAACCCTGATTTAAAAACCATGAAAATTTGTAGGCGGGGATACCTTCTGTCCAACAGTGCCAATTAAAACTCTAGACTGATGCACAGTGAAGAGGAGCAGGGGTGAAATGTGCTTAGAGTGGAATCCATCAGAGGTGGGAAAGCTGCGAGACGCCTAAAATTTCAAATCCTCTAATACTAATAGCATTACTAATCAATGCTCTATTGATAAGACACCTTTATTATGGGCTAAGTATTTACAAGCAAAGTTGCATTTTTACCTGGATATCTTACTCTGCTCCCACTGAGATCAGCTGCTCCCATGAGACACTTTTGCCTGTATGACTGTGCTGACACTAACTCAGTTGGCTACAGCCTGGTGTTAATAACACCGAGGTTGTGGGCTTGACCTCTGTATGGTCCATTCATTTAAGAGCTCGACTTGATGATCCTTGTGGGTCCCTTCCAACTCAACAGTATTCTGTGAAATCTGCATGCTGAGCAATGTTGTGGCCACATCAGGGACCACCATCTCCACTCCTGTCAAAGCAACACTTGCTGCACATGTTCCCTGTGGTGACCACAGGCTCGGGATAGGCCCCAGCCCTGCCCAGGCAGCAGCAAAATGAGCTAATGAACCCTGTGGCTGGCTACCTGCCAATGTGCCCTCCCAGCCACAAATCCTTTTTTTCCTCTGGAGTGCCAAGACAGTGATCCTCAGACCCATTTTTAACCCCTCTGTGAAGGATCCATCTGCCAAGACCACCTTGTGAGTTGAAGTGTGGCCATAATGTGACCCATTACGTGACCACAGCATTGCTCTGCTCAGACCCTGTCACTGCCTACCCCTGTTGACAGAAAGGCAGCTTCGACAGATCGTTTTTCTAGGAAGTGCTGGTCGTGGCAGAACAGAAAGCTGCAATTTCCTCTCCATTCTGTGACCACCATATAGCACTGCTTCCCAAGGATCCATCACCTACAAATGGTGAAGAAATCCATTCTTGCCAAATCTTCAACTGCTGGTAACAATGCATGAGAACAGAGAGAAACCAGCACAATGCACAGAGCCTGGGTGAAATGTGCAGGAAGGGTACTGTATGGAGAATCTGACCCACAAGACACTTCGGAGACTGACTCCAAAGAACCAACCTCTGAGTGAAGCTGAATTACCACACACTGTAAAAAAAAAAACCCACCACCCTGAGATCCGCAGGTGAATTAATTCTTAGAGCCATTGTCACTGCTTCCTGAGAGAAACTCTGCTCCTTAATAACTCTTTAAAAGATATTACTAAAATATGTTCCATCTTCTACACGGTATATATGTGTCTAATGACATTTGAGACCAGAAAATCACATTATAAATAATGCAAGACATCTGTTGTGGTGGCTTGGTAAGTTGAGCTTTGATGGAGGACTGTGCTTTCCCATTTTAGGTGCGTTCTGCAACAGTTAGTTGGAAAAAAAGATTTTATGCAGATTAGGTACATTAACAATGAGTTCTATAATAGTCTTAAGGCAATTAAGTGCTCATTCTTGAAAGCCTGATTATATATTTTATCTTCCAAACAGTAAGTGCTGCTTTTTTTAACACTGGTTTCAACAGTACCTTGCTTGGCCTTTTCTCCCTCTCTTAACTGTGTTTTAAATGGAAAGTTAAAGGTTTTCAAAATGTGCTAAACTGACAGCTTTATGTATTGGCATCTTCTGTCCTTAGCACAAACAGGTAGTGCTGTCTTCCCAAGTCACCCTCCTGATCTGCAATGACTGTCCAGAACTACACTTATGACAAGGAGTTCAGTCTATAAAGGCATCTCAGATGACCGGTCATGCAGAAGTTCTGCAGGGATGGTTAAACTGTTCGGGGATCACATAATTTGTGATTATAATTTATTTCAACCAACAGCAGACTGTGACATTACTCAATTTGATCAGGTTAAAAAACTACAGGGTATAGGACATTTTAGTTCAATGGAAATACTGTGGACCTCTGAGGCCTTCAGCATGACATTCAGTCCATGTTCTTAAGAGCCAGCAAAAGCCCAGTGACAAGAAAGGAGGCCTTGCAGTTTTGACGTCCACCAACATTTTAACTGACACACTGAGAGCCTCCTGGGAGAGCTGGTGCACCCTGCAACAAGGAGATTGCAGACTGGTCTTCTTCCACAGAACTTGTGCAACCCAGGACCTGAAGGGCTACATCTGCCACCCAACACTGCATCCACGTCAAAGCCTCTGCCCTGGCAAGGGCAGCTGCTTCAACATCTGCTGGGGAAACTCCCCTGCAGCACACTGCCACTGTGCCTGAGACTTACACTGGTACGAATTTGATAGAGGTCTCTTTCTTTGCACTCTGCTGTGCAAACCGCTATGTCTGCTGGCTACCTCTGCTTTCTGCCTTTTTTAATTCCTCTATAAAACTGAGTTTTCATCAGTAGGATGTTACCCTTACCTTTTTCTTCTGAACTCATAACAAGATTATGTCTTGTTAAACAGCTGCTCCATGTCAGAATGAATGAAAGTGCCTGCACCTCCTTTTTCCCTCTTAGGCATTTAGGCTGCACCTTGAGTTTAAAGCTGTTACAGGAACGACCAGCAAACTGACCTATGCCCATTCCCCTAATTTTAAAACCATTACTGGTGTGTTCACCTCAGAAACCAATACTAATAGGCCTAAAAATCCCTGCTGTTGTAGTCAGTGCCTTTTGTAGAGTAATAGCATTAATAAAGCTCCATTTTCCGTGTGCTCCTAGTAGAGTAACGCGGAGAACCTGATCGGAAACTAGTAAAACAGAGGTACAATTATGATCTACTCCTTGAGAAACTTCTGAAAAGTGAACAACTGGCAAGAAAGTATTTATGTGTCATCTGAAGGATGATACCTTCTACCAAGGCAGCCTAATATACAAAGAGAGCATGAGGATATCAGAGCTGGGTGCATAATAAACTGGAATCCTTGAGTGAGACTGAGCCCTTGTGAGACTGAAAGCGCTAGTAGCACTTTTCCTCTTACAAATGAGAAATTATGACTATTAAATGAGACATGCTGATGCACAGGATGTACTCCAAGGCAGCCACAGACAGCTCACTAATTGTTATGGTAGGTTGGAGGGAGGAAGAAGTATTGTATGATATAAACAAAGACCAATACCCTGTAATGCCACAAAACACAATCAGCCAAAGATAACCATTTTCAATCAATATAAGAGCATAGAGTTCTTTGAAAAGAAAATTAACATTTCCTCTTTAATGTTACCCCCTCTTTTCCTCTTTTCTGTAGATAAACACAGTAGATATGGCATTCCTGACTTTAGAGGATGTGTATGACTTTATCCATGCATATCTGAGGTTGACAGCTTTGTTCTCATTTTTTTCTGACACATGCAGTATGTACTATATGTTGAAATAGCAGTGACAGTCTGATCTCACCCCTATGTCTATATTAGTGTCAGGAGGTTATATATAGGTGTTTATCTACAGAATTTCCACAGTGCCAATCACTAAAGCACTTCAGCACCTCTAAAGTGTTACTAAACATACCCTCACAGCAGCCCTGATCTGTAGAAACAGGATATCCAATCCTCACTCAAGGTCACTCAGGGTAGCTACGGAGGAACGGAGAACCACATCATATTCCTCAGATCCATTCCTGGGTGTCAGCCTAAGATGAGCAAGCATATATAGAGAAATAACAGAAACTTGGTATGAAAGCCAATCTACGCCTTCAAGTTTATAGCTCTGAGACATCTTGGACCTTTCAGCATCTATCAGTTGCTACCTTGATTGACTCTCTGTCCTGGTTCCCCTCTGTTTTTGGAAGCTTCTTCAATTGCCTCCTTCTGAGCTCTCTTGTCTCTCATCTCAGCTCCTGCTGCTCCAAGCTGCTTCACTGCAGTTCCTATCCTTAATACCTTAACCTGACATACAAAATCTTGGCCACTCGGACTTGAAACAAGGTGATGGTAGGGACCAGACACAGAGCATACAGTATAGCAAAACTGTGCAAAACCGGTGCCATGTTGCCAAATGGAACGGCATTGCTACATGATTATTTTCTTTAATTCTGTATAATTAATTCAATGTAACTACTTTTAGTGCTTGTCATGTATGCAGATATCATTAAACACATGCCAAGTGCAGTGTCACACAAGTCACCTCTCTCCTTTTGCTGGGATCCCTTAGCTAGGCTTTCTATCTGTTCTGTGCTGTGCCCAAACTCCTCAGTCAGCTTCTGCCAGCAGGCACTGCTTGACCCTTTGGAGACTTTCAAAATACAAGACAATCATCAAAGCCCAGGTTCTGTGCACTCAGCCAGAGCAGAGAAAACCCTGCAAACCCTAATTTACTTTCAACCTCAAATCTATTTTTGCCATGGAATCCTGAGAAAAAACATGCTACTAACAGTGTGGAAATGCGCACACACAAATCCTGTGCAAGGAGCACTCAATAATCACAGCATTATGCAAAGTAACCCAAATTCCCAAATCTTCGTTCACGAAGCTTAGCCATGAATGCAAAGTAATTTTTATACATATTTTGTTCATCTTATTTGCCAGTTAAACCACCTGCCCTAGGATTTCTCAAAGTACTATCTGCAAAAAGGTTTATCTAGGCAAAGAAATATATTCTTGTGTCTTAAAATTATCCTTAAAATCAATGTTTATACACACACACACTTTTACAAGTATTACAAAGATTTAATTTGCATGAATGAATGTTTGACTGTTTATGCAGGTCATGCTGAAAAAGTGCTTGTAAAGTCATTGAGCCTCATGTATTCCTATCATAAAAATCCCTAAAGAGAGCTTGAAGATGTATTTTAGCAATGGTTTAAAACAAAATTACTCATACGGAAAATAGTATTCCTCTCCTTGAAAAGCCAAAGGCAACTCCTTCCACACCATCAGTCTAAGGTCTCAAAAGGAGAAAATAATTTGTATCAATACATTTCCTAAATCTCTTTAACTGACTCAAAAAGTTTATCTG
This sequence comes from Lepidothrix coronata, assembly GCF_001604755.1. NCBI lineage: Eukaryota > Metazoa > Chordata > Aves > Passeriformes > Pipridae > Lepidothrix > Lepidothrix coronata. The sequence goes on along the minus strand of NW_016690303.1, from coordinate 2,261,396 downwards.
TACATAAATTAAATTGTATTAAATTCTAATATCTGGAAATCTCCCAGGACTAAGGCTTTCACAGAAGGACATTTTTGGCTTCATGATAGCCAAAGTATGCTCTTTCTAACCTGAAAACATTGGACTCCGAATCTGTCCCTGGTCCAGGACTAAATATTGCTTGTCCTGGGCTTTGGGCCAGTATAATTTGGGGAAAGAAATTCCACATTTGGGAAAATAAAGAAACCATTATTTGGCATTTTCTTTTTCAAGTGGTGGCTCTCTGATGCTATTCAGAAATTCAAAATCTTGGAAGTGGTTACTGAGGAGCTGGATTTATTGGGTGTTGTGCAGGTGAGGTAGCCAAAGGTCAAACTTTGGTCTATCACATGGTGACTGCAACTATCTGCAACGTGGTTCAAACAATTTATCACACAGACATTGTCATTATCTTTTTTATTTCTTTACCCTGTACATGCAAACTCCTTTAACAAATAACTCCAGAGGACGTAACCTCCTAAGCTTTTTTGTTCTCGTATTACAGAAAGCAGTAACAGACTAACATCAGCATAGTCTCACTACTGCATCCGCTAACATACAAAACTGTCTGTCCAGTTTTGCTGGACATGCATTGCCCTGAGTTTGTGCAGGAAAGCAGAGGAAGACAGATATGCAGCCCTGCTTGTGGGTCTCCTAGAGTTTCTTCTCCTTTGCAAAGAAGGCACGTAAGCAAATAAGCCTGGGGAACATCCTGAATGAAGGTTTTCTGTCATGAAAACACACTGACATTCCCTACTTCTTTTACCCACTGTATGACATACTTTATTTTGGAGCATTATTTTGCTTCAAATGCAATTAGTTCTAAATGCTATTGTTCATCTTAAAACAATTGTAATTTTGATTGATAGTAAAAGTCTACACACCACAGTGAAAGACAGCAATGTCGGACACAGAGACATTACAAAATCTATAACCTGACCCTTTAAAACACAACTTGAACCATCAGATTTGACTTATGAGACTAGTAACAAAAGTGCTTCATGCAAAAAGCATTAGGTTAATGCTGGATCAGGCAAAGTTGCCAAACACACCCTGGCATAATTAATCAAGAATATTTCAAAAACAGATCGCCTGCAAGAGGTTATTGATTTCCTGTCATGACACGTTTTCCTCATGAGGTGTTACAATGCTATGTATCTGAGATGTGCTGGCATGTATTTTTCAGTGACTAAGCCTTGATCTATCTTCCTGGATTCCTGCCACTGGTGCACTGACATCTGCAACTACTCATGTTTGACAGTCTCATGCATGAGCTATGTGGCTTCCAACTTGGATGGGATTAGTATAGGAGACTTTCTGAATACTTTAAATGTAATTGAAAGCAGATAAATACAAGGGTCTCAAGAGGGTGGCATGCTTTTTACAAATGGACATTAAATCACGTGTATACATGCTTGGACTAAGAAAGATCTCAGTATAGTTAACCAGTATAGTATGCAAGAAAGTGTTTGTCCTTGTTCTTAAATATGTATGAATTCTGATAACGTCACTTCTTTATAAAATGCAAATACACTGCATGGCTAAAGTGTGGTTTAGACAAGCATGAAAAGATACACATTTGAAGAGAAGGCAGGGGGAAGAGGAACAGAACGTATTCAGAGACTGACAGGTATTCTGCCTTTCACCCATGCCTGAACTAAGGCATTCATGTCTTCTGTGAACCATCCATGCCAAGTGATGAGAGCTGAAGACAATATACATCATGTAACTAAAGGTTATACTGTTACTGCGTCAAATATCAGTAAGTAAGAAGTGATGTTTTCTTTCAGAGCAAAATTCAACGACATTCCTTACATAGAGCACATTTCTATTTATCTGTTTTTTCTTGGAAAATGTGGACAATGATATAACACTCTGCAAACGTATTTCTGTACATATTTACTGAATACTGTAAAAAAGAAGATGCAAATAAAACTGACATTAACACTGCTGTAAAGAGTTTATCTTTCACATTTCGTTACTTTTTAGACTCTGAACTCTGCAAACATAAATAATCTTGCTTTAACACAGATAATGCAGAGCTTGATAAAAAAAAAGCCAAAAAACTTTCAGTGGGAAACAGCCTATTCTCTCTTGCTGTCAAATACCTGTTGGAGGATTACAGTGATGGGCGGTACACAAGCATCATAAGAGAACAGTGATACTGAACATACATAATATCAAAGGGCTCCAAGGTGATCAGGTTGCAGTGGAGCTGTGACACCCATAGTATTAAAGCTATGGGCTTCTCTGGGTTGTCTTGCAGACTCTGGCCTGATTTTTTCTGTTCGGTTTAATGTTGATATGTCTGTCTCTTCTTCCCTCACTTACACCTCTGTCCCCAGCCAGGCTGATCTTACTGAGCTGTCAGTAACCTGCATGGCTTTTCTATTTCAAGTGTGAGAAAGGAAGGAGAACTGGAGACGAGATGTGATTCTTCCTACCACATGGTAGCATTTTTCCTAGCAAGCAGAGGAGCAGAACAGCAGCTGTTACCATGTGTAAGGTCAGTTGTTCCTGGGACAGCAGTATGTGCGTGGCAGGGTTGCAATGGGATGAGTGGTCTCATCTCTCATACTGTGGAGAACCCTGGAGAAAGCAAGGCTTCCTACTCTGCCTGGTATCACAGCTCCTATCATGGAATAAAGTCCTCAAGGACTTCTGCTCCAGCCTTCCAGATGAGGTCTAAAGAAGTTCAAGCAAAGTATCCCTTGGTTTCCTTCACAAGACCTTGTTAATTGTGGTCTGAGTAATTCACCACTTTGGTGATAATTAGAGCACCATAATGCATTTTTTCCAGTACTAGAAATTTTATCTGTATTCCCCTATTGCCACAGGGATTCCAGACAGAACTTCCTTTGAAGCACCTGTTCATAAAGCTGTACAATCAGTCATCTGTAAAGTTTTGTCATGTATTCTTCAACTGATCTCAGCTCTTCTGTGCTGTGGGACTGATGCCAGTATAGGGACTGAGGTCACCCACACATGCAAGTGGTTCATGACACTTTTTCTTTAAATGTAAGAAACACCTTTTTTTAACTGTAAAGGTGATTAAATACTGAAAGTGGTTGCTCAGAGAAGTTGTGGAGTCTCCATGCTTGGTGGTATTAAAAAACTGACAGGACACTATCCTAGGCCACTCGCTACAGCTGACTCTGCTTGAGGGGGATGTTGGACAAGACAATCTCCATAGGTGCCTTCTCACCCCATCAACCCTGTGATTCTATGGCCCTATGTCCCTAATTGCCTGGCTGTTATGGTCACTGCCTTTATATCCAGTCTTGTCAGTCCTCAGTATCTCTTGTCCCTCTCCACTCCCTGGCCAATGCTGGGTCTGTAAAAAGTTGCTGCATTTTGTACATGGTCTTTGATACCACACCCTTGGTTCTCTGGGGTAAGAGCAGAAAAGGAAAGCTGAACCAACCTGATCTGCAGTATTTCTACCCTGTGCTCTTCTGAAGTGTCTCTTATTCACACTCTCAAGAGTATTTTCTGAATAGACCCATAAGTCACCAGTTTTTAATTGAGGAACACAGAGATGACAGAAAAGACCCAGTTCTACATGTCTGTCTCCTTGTTAATGGTCACATTGTGTATGAATGTGTGTTTAAGCAGAAGATTATGGAAATGCCTTTGAGGTGGGAATGGACTGGCCAGTCACTGGATGTATTTCGTAATGTTACCTATAACATTGTTCTGTTGCAACTAAAATACTCAGAGTGACTACAAGTGCAAGAATTGCAGAGTAAACCTTTACAAACAAGGAAGACCACTACAAATGTGTCACTGAAGAGAGATATGAGTGATTCCAAGCTGCCTGAGACTATCTGATTGACTTTATACTGGAGAATGGCTTCTGTTGGGAATGGCTCAGATTTGGGTCTGCACCAAGCTAAGACAACACGGTATGAGGAGTCCATAGTGGAGACCACAAGGATGACAGCTACTCTCCCAGGATTCAGAAGGAGGACTGACTTAAGAGCATTGCAAAGGTATACCAAAAGGAATAGAGACTTACTTAACACTGTTGGTTTATTCATTATGGGCTTCCTCACAGAATTTTTCCCCCACAGCAATAAGGCTGTATTTGCTTGAATGCCTTCGAGCCACTGCTAGCAAGCAGATAAGCACTGCTGCTCAGGGGCACCCACGTGTGTAATTCACTTCTGCAAGTTTCTAGGGAGGGTCTTCTGCCAGTTTTATTTTCAGCAAGAATACCTAAGCGATTGAAGCTGGCCTGTTTGACTGGCAGCAGCGCTGGGTAGAGAGGGTACATAATGCACACCCACGTCAGATCACACTCAGCATTTGTTTCTGCTTTCCTGCTGCCATAGTGCATTCTTAGCAGGCTACTAAACTTTGTATTGGCACTTCTGCAGAAAGTACCTGGCAGTAGAACAGTATTAGTATTTTAATTACTTGACCTAGTGGCCTACCTAGTTGATCAGGCTTCTTTAGCCCTATAACCAACTTCTTAATGCTCTTTACTATTGAACAAAACTAAAACATTAGAAAAAGCTTGCTGCTCTGATGAAATGTCCACAAGCACAGGAACTACTATAAAAAGACAATATTATCTTGTGGTCCTTAGATAAATCCTAAACTTTAATCAGCTATCTCCAATACATTCTCCAGTGCATGACACTGCTTTCTCATCTCAGCAATACCAATTATCATTTTACTGCAAAACAAAGGAGCAAAAAAACCCCAAAACCCCAGACTTCTTAGCCAACTGTGACAAGAAGTGCAATAAGAGACCCTTGATAACCCAGAGTCACTACGGGATCAGCTGAGATTACCATAGTATAATTCTTTGTGATGGTGGTATATTATTAGTCTTATTAATAATTAAATAACTTCTGACTGTCAGTATGCTTTATAAAAATTCCAATTAACCTTTATAAAATTTCTTTGAGATAGTGGGGAAGAAAAATAAAATCACTTTATCAGTGAAAAAATGTACACAAAGAAAGAAAAAGCATCTTGTCTAAACCAAGGCAAAAGGCAAACAGTGATGGATTTTTTTACTGGAATGTAGCTTGGTGATGCCTTTGACTGGGCTCGGCCCACTTCAGCACTCCCTTGTCAGGAGGTCAAAGTCAGAACAATACTGGTGGCAAGTCCACAGCTACTTAAGGGCTTCAGTGTACTAACCTCTAACATTCATGGCATCAGGAGAAGAAAATCATGTGGATAAAATCCAATAGTTTAGGCACCCAATCAAAGCAGATTATTTCAAAACTTCTTATTAAATACCTCTCTAAATGTCAAGGTAAACATGCTAGAGGGAACACAAAAAGGCCAGAGGAAGACCTGGGCTATTGTCTGTGAAATTTATTCTTGTTCTTACTCCTTTCTTCTGCTGAAAGCAGAGAGCAACTGGGGGCTTAATACCAATGGACTTCAGCTTCAGGACAGCTTCAGACAGGTTCCATGAATTTGAGCCCCGGCTTAGCAACATGCATCCAAGTGACTATATGGTCAAGATTCAAGGATTCATGGCATGCCTTCAGTTAGGCACATCGCGGGAAGCAGGAAGGATGCAGCAGTAGGTTAGGAAGCCAGGAACATCACAATAATATTTGTGAAGGAGTTTCTGTAATGTTTCCAATCTCCCCTTCCCAGAAAAAGTCAGCAACACCTCAGGAATAACCAGAAGTCTAAAGAAGCTAATAGAAACTGTACTTTGGTATCCTCCTCCAGTCTGTCTTCAGATGGGATCAAGGGGCTGAAATGACTCTACCAGCATTCGTGGATGAGCTCATGGTGGCTATGGACATCCTACAAACCTCTGCGCCACAACCACTGCCTAAATAAATATTCCCTCTGTCTCTCCCATACAACCGCTGGGAACTTGGCAAACACCAACTAGCTTCTAGCAGTCCTGTAAAGCAAGAAAGCACTGTGTGTGTTTTAAGAAGAGAACCAAGTTACGAACACTATAAACTATTGACATATAGTATGTAAGTGGCAGCATTAAGATCTGCTCCTTGATCCTTCAGGAAACCTTCTCTACTGATCCTTCTCCCCTACTGGTAGCTGAGACACAAGCTCCTTCCCCAGGCAGAAGGTTCTCCCTCTGTGCTGGGCAGCATCAGCTGGTGGTGTGGCATGAAGGCTCTCAGCTCAGCCCTGCTGCCCACCCAGGTACTGGTGACCAGAGAGCATATCACTAAAACTGCTTCCTTCCCCCTAAGCAGGACTGAAGATCTCTACTGTACCTCTCCCAGGGTTCTTGACAGATGACGGTTTTGGCCAAAAAGTGGAAAGGCCTTCTCAATCTGCATCTGAGAGAGGTCAACAGCCCTTCTAGACAGTAAATCTTTTTCTGAGAGTTGAGAACTGCAGATATGGTATTATATCAACTGTTTTCAGCTGCTTTTGTGGTGGGAGAGTTAATAAATAATCATTTATTTTTGAGAAATGAAAGCAATGCAGATTTAGCCTTTTCCTTTTTTTATCTTTAAAGAAAAAAATTACTCCAGTTTTTCCCCTTAAAAATAAAGTATTGAAGCATTTATTTGAGTCAATCAGAAATGCCATTTTTCATTAAAAAGTACAGAATCATAGAATATCCTCAGTTGGAAGGGAGACACAAGGATCACTGAAGTCTAACTCCTGTCCCTTCACAGGACAACCTCAGGAATCACACCATACGCCTGAGAGCATGAACTCTGTCAGGCTTGGTGCTTGTGACCACTTCCCTTGGAAGCTTGTTCCAGTACCCAACTACCCTCCAGGTGAAGAACCTTTTCCTAGTAACTAAACTAAACCTCCCCTGACACAACTTCAGGCCATTCCCTCAGGTTCCATCACTGGTCACCGGAGAGAAGAGATCAGTGCGTGTCCCTCCTCTTCCCCCCATGAGAAAGTTTTAACAGCAATGAGGTCTCCCCTCGGTCTCCTCCTCTCCAGGCTGAACAGACTGAGTGACCTCAGCTATTCATATGGCTTTCTCATCCCATTACCACGGGGTTCCAGATTAGAAAGGTGGGAAGGCAGCAATGTTGGTGCCCTGCCATGATCCCTTTGGCATGACTTTACCAGTCCCAGTGTCCCCTGAGCTATACAGGGTCTCTGAATTCTAACCATAATCCTAACAATAATGGTACCTTGGTGCTAAGGCTGCCACGCATCACCATGCGTGGCCCAGACTAGAAAGCTTTGAAGACAGCAATGTTGGCGATCTGCAGCCATCCACTTGGCATGACTTTTGCAGTTCCTGTGTCCCTGGAGGTGTAGGCTTTCTGACTCTCTGAGCCCTAACACTAATGGTAATGGAATCTTGGTGCTGCTGCTGAGGTCCCCAACACAAGGCTCTCTTAGAAAAGTAGGGAGGCAGCAATGTTGGTGCCCTGCTGTGATCCCCTTGGCACGACTTTTCCAGCCCCAGTGTCCATGAAGCAACAGGCTTTCTGTCTCTGTGAACCATATCTTTGTCTGAATTTAATATGTGAACAACTCTGGTGGTAAAGTAATTGACCAGCGATGTTGAAAAAATGTCCCGATACCTACTAGAATTCCTTTGAGAAGCATAAATGCATCCAGCGGGACTGAAATATAGTTGAAATTGGAGAAAATATCTGGAAGATCTTGCTAAAAGTCATTTTTCATCAAGGCCATTAGCACTCTATTTGTCAAAGCATTCAGAAAGCTCCTTAATTTTGTTGGACTCATTGCTAATGCTGCTGCTTATGTTGGGACAGTAATAATCTTCTATTAAACAGGAAGCCACATTCTTTCATTTTGGGTGAGGATTTGTAAATGGCAGTCTATTCATCCATTTATCAATTCCAGATGTATTTAACAGTCCTTCAAACTAAAAGTGGGAAAACAAAAATTAGATTAATTGTAATATGGCAACAGTCTTCAGTATACGATACCATGCTTTCTGCCCTCTAAGGACTCCTAAATCAGTTCAACAAACATTTTCATGCCTTGGTTATATTGAGAGCAGGGAAACCTCCAGCTCTGACTTCATTTGGGATGAGCCACCACCAGCTGAAGTGTTCTTTCTCCTCCTACCTTTTACCTCCTTTCTCTATAAAATCCATTTTTTCCCTGCTTCAAGCCTCACGTTGCCTGGATGTTGCTCTGCTCCTCCACTCTCTCCACTTGTGGAGTGTTAACGAGGTTTTCATCAGCGAAAGATCTGTCTGACTTTTGATAGGGAAGAAATTCCCTGTCCTATCTTTCTTCTTTATGGCCTATTTCAGTATTACACACAAGATAAAGTACTGCTTCATTCATAGCCAGAGCAACAGGCAGGTATTCTAGAGACACAGTGCAGCTATGAAGTCCTCCAGGGAGGATTGCTCATGGAGGTTGGAGAAAAAGCTTTCTTGTTTAAGGATGTTGTAGTTTAAAATGTGCAGTGGGAGAAATGGAATGAACCACATCATTGATATTTTTAATACTGTGAAAGGCAGTATTTCACCAGTTTTGTAAGGACAGGAAAAAACAAAAGCAAGCAGTGGCAAAAACCAAACCAACCAAGCATCCAGAGCTCAGGGAACATAAGGAGGATAGGCAAAGTGCAGAAGTCACTAGAGACAATGCACTGCACCTCATGAGTGCAAATTCTTGCTATTAATATGGCATAAACTATTTATGCTCTCTGCTTACTCCTCTGTAAGAGATGGGCAACTTACCTTGCATCTTGAGCAGGTGCGTGCAAGGCAAAAGCATACAGACAGACATAACAGAGCAGATGGAGAACATATGAGTCAAAGCATACTCTGTAAACAGATATTACAGAAGTAGATAGGTGGAAAAAGGCTTCTTTATTAAGTGCTCTAAGCACTTCCCTAGGAATCTATTCCTTTAGCATAAGGAAATAGTCCTTCTCTCTCCTAAGGAACTGAAAAACATTTGCTTTACTGATTGCTTTGGTACAGATCTAAGTTTCGGGAATCTGACCTATAAGGTGGAAGCTCAGCACTGCTAATGATTTTTGTGTAGGATGTATGTATCTTAGCTGGCACAGGCTAAATATGTAACATACAAGGTCTATATTTCAAAGAGAAGACATGCAGCTTTCCAGCATTTTCTAATTTCTGTTTCAGCTCTTCATTCTTTCTTAAACTCTTTTTACAGAATTGCAGGATCATCTCGGTTGGAAAAATCATCTGACGTCATGGAGTCCAACCTTTGACTGAACACCACCATGTCAACTAGGCCATGGCATTAAGTGCCACGTCCAGTTGTTTCTTGAACACTTCCAGGGACAGTAACTCCAATACCTCCTTGGGGAATCCATTCCAATGTTTAACAACCCTTTCTGTGAAGAAATTCTTCCTATGTCCAGCCCGAACTTTCCCTGACACAATTTGAAGCTATGCTCTCTTGTACTGTCACTTTTTGCCTGTGAGAAAAGACTGACCCCCAAAGACGAGGAAAGTCTCTGGATATCACTTTTTTTTTTTTTTGTCAACTGCTGACATAAAAAAAGGGAAAATCATGGGGAGGAGGAGGATAAAATGGGAGAAGAAAACTCATAATGGTAAAATTTTAAACTACTGAAGTTTAAGTTTTGATAAAAAACCAGATTTAAACAACAATTATGAAAAAGAAGGTTCTAGCTAAAGACAAGTATTTATTTTTTGCTGGAAATAGCCTCTGATTATTCTATTCAGCTTTTGTTACATTCCAGCTATAAAGTGCTAATCAGTACAAAATTTAAAAATTCATTACAAGTTAAATAATGCACTTTAATTATGTACCTTATTAATGTACTTTAATAACATCCATACACAGACACATAGTATGTCTTGTATATACAAAATTCCTACCATTTTCATGCTAAGATATCAGCAATTTTAAAGTGTCACGCACCTGCAAAATAACATACATTGTTGTATTCACCATAAGCATGTATGTATGAGACCACTACATAGATCTTCTTCAGATTCTGATGAAGTGTTTCGGTTTCTTGAGGCACACCAACCTCTTTGTAATATTTTCAGAAATAAATCTATTGTGAATTTTTCCTAAAGCCTACATGCAACCATCCAGTATATAAAAGTATATATGTCTCCTTGCAGGTAAATTATTCTCAAGGTTTCCACTCAGAGATGAAGTTCTCTAAGATTCACTCTCCTTTCCCTCCTCTCTCTTCACCATGTTTGAATTCTGACATTTGCTTGCTGAAAGGATGAGTTAACTCAGAGGCAATGCTGCTATATTTTACCTGCTTAAAGAATGGCCAGCAAGGAGGGCTTGTTTATTTCCCTCAAAGCCACACTGCCATAATATCATATTGCATTTGCCCAAGTCAGATAACTCTTACAGCCCACATACAAATGGAAATTATTTTGCCACTTCTGTGTCTCAAATAATCTTTTTCACAATTACTGGATTACCTCAAACCACTTAGATAACACTAGTGCAGTTTAGATATACAAGAGAATCTACCAGTGTTTTTTTGCCAAATGTTATTTTTTAACACTTCCTCCTATGAATCCTAAACAACTTTTTGTTATTCATCTCACTAACCATTCATGGATGAATAGCAATTGCTGAATGTCTTAGAAACAACACCTTGAAAATGTCATTCAAATAAATTTTTCAACAGCATGAGAGGCTAGGAGGTAATTCACACTTCTTTTATAATAATATTCTACAAGAGGTACTGTAGTCATCTGCCTTCCTGCCACCTCCTACAAAAGTAAAGGATTATGAATTCACTTTGATTTAGTGCAGCCAAATGTACCAGGCAGAGAAAAACACTGCAGATAGAATATGCTATTAAGACTGGGACACTATGAGAAAAGCGATATCCATTATAGCCCCAAAACTAACCTGTTCCTCCCAGTTCAGCGAAAGCATGGGAGAATTCTGCAAGGCAGAGTTGGAATACATCTTTCCTTCTGTAAAGAGCATTCATCCATGCACAGGAATGCCAGAAGCATCCAAGCCTGGTATCTTGAACACTGCCTTTTCTAATGAGAGAAGCTCAGAACCCCACTTTCCCCCCCTAAATATCAGCTACTTATTAAAATCCATAGATTCCCTCTTCCTGAAGTTGTGTACGCACCTTAGACATTCACTGAACCCTGATCCTCAAGTGTCAAGACAGCATTATGCCAGCATTTGCTCATATCCAACTCTGCCATGACTCTAAAACCAGCAGCAACTCAAGACCCAAAGCTGGGATAAAGGAACTAGACACCCTGTGGCTAAAAGAGGGTTTCATCCTCTTTCAAGGGGCAATTGAGGAATGAGGAGGTACCAGCTAAGAAATTCATGTCACAAGATCCATCATGCATCTGACACTTCAGATCATTTTCTGCTGTTGTCACCATGTCCCCAGACCCCCAAAACCAAAGGAACAGCAGATTTGAACCATGGCTGAGGAATGTATGAAGCAATCAAACCCAAATCATCTATTGTCAAAGTCTGTCTGTGTTACTGAATGCAGATGTAAAAAAACCACCACCATTGCTACTGCTAAATTAATTTCCACAGTATATTCTGCATACACAAAGATTAAGCCAAAGGAATTAAAAAAGAGAGGGAAAAATTGCCTATTTCCTCTAATCAGATATGCAGACGAAGCATCTTCCTGTAAGTCAGTTCCTTTCAGACAAAAACTCTGATAAATCTTACAGTTAAGAGTGAACCCACTTTTAAGCATAACATTTGAACCTAAGCTCATTCTTCTGATGACTTCATATGAAGGATGCTGGCACCACACAGTCAAGGACACTGTAGTTCCAACCCCTCTCAAGGTGGATGCTGCATAATCTCTTTCTCATTTGATATACAGAATGGCATGTACTTGCCATGAACTTTGGCCTTACAGGGCTGTTGGAAAGGCTGAAAATATTCTGCTGTATTTAGGGCCTTCTCCAGTTCTCTTAGTCAGAACAGTTTAACACTCTGTCAGTCTGACTAGTGCCTCATGTAGGGAGAGATTTCTCTTCCCTTCCATCACACCTGAAAGCAACAAAGCTGACTTGTAGGACAAAAAAAAGCAGCCAATTGGTTTCAATCCTTCTGGTTTTCAGCACGTTCCAGGACAATTTCCACAGTCTCTACCATGGGGCTAAGGAGTTCATCACAGGCTTACCTGATGTAATACCCTCTTCCCCATAGCTCATCTGCCATCACTGCGGAGCATGAGCACTGCTCTGTGCGGCACTTCCCGTGTGGTGGAAGACATACCCTGAGACAGAAGGGGAACTTCTATGGTGCCTAGTTTCTGGTCCGGTGAAGGGTCAAACAGGTCCCTCAGGTAGATCAAGAGAGCTTCAGAGATTGCCTAGCCTGAGAGTAAAGCTATGATGTCTCAGAATAATTTTTAAAATTAATTCCTCATGCTGTTTACAGGATTGGACCTTCCCATTATCAAAGCAGCTGAAGATTTAACCTCCCTGTGCTGCTCCCAGCAGCACTGCAGCTATTGAGCTGCTTGCACGTTGTCTGTCTGTCCCATCGGAGAACACTTCCTGTAAAATGAATTTTTGGCATGGCTGCTTCATTCTGTGCCAAGAGCAGAAAGTTGATGCACAGATTAGCGATTGATTTTCTAAGAAGTATCCCACAAATCAGGTCTCTTCTCTCTGTTTGCCTTCAAATTTCTGACCGAGACTCTATAATTAATTTAAACAGATACAAGCACTTCTCCTCCTCTCTTTTTTGATGCGAGCTGTTTCAACAGACTGTGCAGCGAAGCTGCAGCAATTTCAAAGGCTTCCGCTCCCTGCACAGAAGGGAGCAGCTGCAGGAATAGCTCTTTGAAGAGGAAATGGCACCAATGGGACTGGCAGGCAGCTCCGAGCTGAGCTCAAACAGCCCCCAAAGTCCTTGGGAGCATCTGAGGACATCAAAAAAGGAAAGAATGAGGCTGGGAGAAGCCTGAAGAATGACATTCCCCCATCCCTGGAGCTTTCTTCTTTGCAAGCAGCAGGGTCTGAGAAGAAGAGTCTTCCTTATACTTGGTCAGATAATCCTGCTAATATTGAAAGACTGGATATAAGGGTTGAACGCAGAAGGTGTTTTCAGTCCTGGATTATTTATTAAACTGTAAATGTATAAATATATATACAGACCAAACATATGTATAGAAATTTCGGATTTCTGTATATTATTAAAAATCCTAATCTATTCTGCTTAATATAAATAAGCATACAACCATATTTCAAAATGACTATAAAGCACTTGTGGGCTTCATGCATGTTTAACTGGTTAACTGATGAACTCACTGATGTGATTTATCTCAATGAAATGGTACTTTATTTTGATGATTGCAAATATACCCTTCTGTTATTTACAGCACAGGACACACTTTCCTATTATCCTATTTAAGTGATTTATAGCAAATTCAATAGACAAAATAAAGAAATCTTTATTTCAGATATACGAATTTGTGCTCAGGTACCCTCTCTGTCCCCAGAGTGGGTAGCATCACTGACTTACTGCTGAACTTCATAACTGCTGGAATTTTCTAATGCTGATTTAATGGGCTTCACACATAATCGGATTGTATCCATTGAAGCCCCATGGCCTATGCTACTCTTGTAGGACTACCCCAGCAGAGGGGTAGTTCAAACAGCAGTCAATTTTTAGTGGCAGGCCCACAACAAATGCATGTTCTTTTATGAAAGCTGCATGCTTCCCTAATTACTTATATATAAAAAAATGCCATTTTACTACACTCTGCTACTGTGCATAACCAACATGTTGTCCAGAAAAAGAACTGACACAACATATCCTGCAAGTGCCTCTTTTTTGTCACATGACACTAATTATACACCCACTGCATCAAACTTCTCCATCCTTGTCCTCCTAACTGGCAAACTCTGACTTTTCCCATTGATTTCACACCACTCTTCTTTGGTCACTTTTCAATTCTACTTTTGGAACAATTTAAGCACGTGAACATACAAACCTGAGGTAAGTGGTGCACAGACCTACTGCATGTGCCTATTTATGCCCATACTTCTGCACATCCACTGGCAGAGATGTGGACAGCCTTTTTTGTGATATTGTGCTGAGTTTGAAAGGACAATACTGCATCCTGGCAGGAACGGTCCTCAAACAATTTTGTTCTATAAAGTTTTGCTTTGCTATTAACATGACACCCTGGTGTTCTGATACCGCCCTACAAATTATGATAAAGAATGATATTCTATTTTATTACACATTGCAATGAACTGGCTAATGAACTTCATTAAAAACACTTCACTTTTCCTAAGTGTATAGGCTACTTAACTGGGTTATTAGATGATGTGGAAAAATATAAGGAACTAAGTTCAGATCAGTGGAATAATTATCATTTCCACTTCTCTCTGAAGTGCAAGGTTTGCTGATACGCCTTGACACCTCATATCTTAGTTGTACTTTCAACGTCTGGCAGGGTCAGTTGTTCAGAGACAAAAACTCCACGGCCAGTTGCTTATACTTCTGACAGCAAAATTAGAATGCAGAGCAGGAAATAAACTGAAATGGTCTCATACTTGAATGGAATATCAACATTCTGCTTAATTAGGTCACTAAGCATATGTTTGTTTACTTGGATATCTTCTCTCTGGCAGTTCATCTTTGGGTAACACAACTATCTCACTGGAGATAGTGGAACTCCCATGGTGGATAACATGAGGTCGGTAATTTGGGGGCTAGAAAAGTATGTTTATAAACACTATTTCAAATACCTCATAATGTAGAGAGTTAGAGTGTAAGAGCAATACGTGCCTCACTGGCTTCTGTGTCAGGTTGGTGTCCACACAAAGGGCAGCAGAGCCATTAGGGAGCTGGTTACAGCTCTCCGAATTTCTGCCTGTCCCTGATTTACCTTCTTAGTTGATTGTAATGCAGAGAAGGGTGCAGAAGCTAGCAATGCCTATTCCATACATATGGAAAATTTTCCCATGTCGCACACTAAGAGGCACAGGCAATATTGCTGCCTACATTCATCCCAATCACTGTGTAAATTTTTTTATGTTATATTTTATTTTTATAATTCTCTTCTACATCCATCGATGCACTAATTTTCTTGTTTGTTTTAAGAGCACTGGATGCTTAGAATGCGTATCCAGCCTTCTTGTCGTCAGAGGTCCAAACACACTTCTGTTGGTGCAGATAAAGCCCAATAATTTCCATTTCTGTTTGCATTACAGGCCCAAGCCTCAGCTGAGACTAAAGGAAATCCTTCAGAGATGGTCACAGTACAGACAGGTCCACATAGGCACTGAGGAAAGAGCAGACTGCTGACTCCTCCTTTTATGGGCCTGTGTTGAAAGGAGGACAGGGCTTACAGAAAACTGTGTGTGCTGTTCCCTCCAGATCCCAGTTCCAGAACATGGAGCTTTAGGACAGGCGTGTTTTTTACAAAGAGACAGTCTTTTCTGCATGGAGTATCTCAGCAGTTGTTCCTCTGCTATCAGTCTCACATCAGTTCCTGGGATGAGTTTTTCTGATTTCTCGATAGAGATTACTTGCACCTGGATGGGAATGATAGGGTGTTGGCAGAGACACTGAGCAGACGAGAGGAGAGGGGAGAAACCTTGCCAGCCTTTGTGTGTGCAACTGCTGAGTCAGTTCAACAGCCCCAGAAATCCCCACCCCCACAAACACAGGTGCAGACGGCCATGTAAAAGTAATCTGAATTCGGCTGCTGCCCAAATTCCACATTCCTCTTGGCTCCACTGGAGCCTTTTTCCCACATGACCTCATCTCCCATACCCGTGAGGGGGACTGCCAGCCAGGCAACGCACAGTTTTGCTCAAAACATCCAGGAGTTGTTGCGGAAGTGAGAAGGACATGGGAGCCTGATACAGGTGAGAGGAAGAGCACATAGGAATGCCTGAGTCTGGGCCTTTGAACCCCAGACTTCCCCCACAGCCACTGAAGTCTGGAATCCAGATCCTTTGAGCTCCCAGGCTGCTTTTGTGTCCTTCCACTCCAGCAAAAATGCCCAGGCTCCAGGAGATCCCTTCATGTGAAGGACTCTGCCAGTGTAAAGCTGCTCTGCAAAGAGCCTGGCAGTTTCCATTTTGTCCCCCTCTAGAAAAGGATTAGAGCATATCAGGATGATCTTGTGGGAGATTCAAGATGCCACAAGCCAGCCTCAGCTGCTGACGGAAGCAGTCAGGCCCCTGCCCCTCTCCGTACACAGCTCCAAGTAGCTGAGGACTGACATGATGTGAACAGCAACTTCAGTTCCAGCTTGAGGACTGAGGGCTAATTCCCACACCCATCTCAACACATGAATTAATACTGAGTACAGATACAGCATATGGAGCTCACAGACATATTAAAACACAACCACTGACGATTAAGATTTAACCTACACAAGCCCTAATGATGCTCTTGACTACTGGGTCAATTTTTCTTACATGTGATGACATCCACCTGTCTACAAAAGAAGAGTAAACTCCTTTATTTTAACTTCGATTAAGCAACCAGCAAGTCCACACATTCATCATTTGCTAGGGAGACTAATGAAGCCAAAGCCAGTGGCAATCAAACACATGACATCTAAGCAAAGGCTGCTTCCATGTTGTGTTTCAGTTTCCAAAATGAAGCCACTTCATGTGGCTTTGTACAGCAAGCTTTGTAACTTGCCTGATTTGATTTTGAGGAAGTCTTCAATCATTTTTCAAAGAAGAGTGAAAAAAAATTGGTTGATTTTGATTACAGTAAAACAGACACAAAGCCTGAAGTACTTCAGATAGCAAAAGTTTCAGGATTCACAAGAAGTTCGAAAAAGGAAAGTGGACTAGAAATCCTGATACAACTTCACTGTAGAGACCACTGCTTCAGCTGCTACGATTGGTAAAGGAAAATCAAAATCTGTAGCACTCAGATATATATCATATTTTATGATGCATATCTATGAACCACCCATTCCCTCATCTCATGTTTAGCATATCCCATGTGTTAAGGCAAAAAATAAAAACCTGAGCAGTAGGCACGAGAATGACAACACCATCGGGAGCCTCCTGCTGTTGGAGGCTTTATCGAGGAGAACTTTGACTGTCAGCTTGGCTGAGCTTCAAATTTGCCCTAAATATGGTGCAACTGGCTAAGAAGAGCTGGGACGACAGGGTGAGAAAGCTTGCCACCAGAGAATTAGCAATATAAGAGGGTGGCTACCTTCCTCTTTGCTGGGCTCTCATACAGACTGATCAAAAAGGCAACACTAATACAAACTACCAGTAAGTGTTAGGTACTGTGTATGCCAAGCTCGAGCAAGGCTGCTCATGCAAAGCAGGGGCTGTGGCCTTGCAGATGGGGCACAGGCACAGAGCAGCACAGAGGTGTTTCAACAGGCACAGTGCAGCTCATGGTGGGAAGGAAAAAATGAATTGCAAGAGGAATTCCGCTTTTAAGAAGTTGCTAAGAGGCACTGTGTGCCTATTTAAGTCTGAATTGTGTAAGCAGTGGGAACAGAAAGGGAATGGTGGGCAAGGTTAGGACTGCCCATTGAATTTCCTGGATTGACTAGGAAAAAATCCTATCTGCCATCTGAGTGGAGCACTCTTAAAGTTGTGTCTACATCTTTAGCCTCCTTTAGGGCTATTATCATATATCACAGACCTCCTTCCTACAGCAGCCATGAAGCTGCTTCACAATTTTTGCTGGCTCCTAGGGAGAAGTACTGAGTGGGAAGCTTTATTTTTTCTGTCAATCTCAGTCATGGTCACTGCAACCTCCCATGGTTGTGAACTGCATCCAAAGATCCTACGGATGCCCTTTTGCACTCAAGCTCTGGGTTAGGCTTTAGGCTGAAATCATGTTGTGAACTTAGGAGAAGGGAGGTGTGTGGGAAGGAAGAAATGAGAACAGAAGGAAAGGACACTGCAAGAGCCAACACTGGGATGGAAAAATGGAGATTTACAGGAAACTTGTCCTTACAAGAAATGCAGAACAGAAAATTGTTGACATGACATCCTACATGAAACAGAGATACACACAACACTATCAGCAGCTTTGGAGGTGTGCATGATCAGAGTAGTAAGGAAGAAGAAACATCCTGAATCTGAAACACTATCTGTCCTGAAACAGAGATTTAATTCATTTCTGGTTTTAAAAGTTGGAAGAGGTCATTTATAATTTGAGTATTTTTCAGAATAATTGAAAACAAATAAGGAAAAAACTAGCTTACAAGTATCAGAAAGCCATGTTTGGGATGCTTTGTTTTTATTAGTATTTTTTTTAGACAGAGTATTTATAAAATCCAAATACAGATTTGTGGCTCCATATGTACAGTCAGTAGAACATTTGGTTGCACTGTGGTCATCTCAGTGGTATTAACCTGCAGCCTCGTCATTTATTATTTGTAACATCACTGTCTTTGTGAAGTACCAGGTCACAATTATCATAAATCCCACATATTTCACTTCAGTACAAAAATTTTGATCACTCTTAAGAGTGAAAAAGGAGGAGAAATTAAGTCACCCAAACAGGTAGAACAATCAGATTCTGTGGGAACATACAACAGGACAACCAAATCATGCCAACAAGAATTTTGGCTCTAATATGTTGAAGTGTGAATAAAAGCTCTTGTGCCTTGCTTGTCAAAAGACCACATGCAACAGCTTGGCCATGTAGGCAATTACCATAATCTTTCGTGGACCTGCAAAGTATTCCAGAAGTGAACATGCACTACGGAAATCAGCTGGTAAAATTCAGCCCTGCTCCCACTTCTGAAGTTGTAGCAGTCCATGCTCTCATTCGACAGCAAGAATTCGGGGCAAGGATCATCCTCTAGTATGTACTTTGTACAGAGCCAACACAAAGGGTGGAGAACTCTAGTTGCCACACAACATAAATAATAGTGATTCATCTTCCTAATGACTCCCTATTAGCTTGATTGCCCGCCTTGATTCACGTGAGGTCTGTAACAGCTTCTGTGGGCTGTCAGAAACCTTATTTCCTCGAGCTGTTTATATTGGTGAAAAAGACACCAACACACCTGCCTCCTGAGAGGATGTGTTTGAGGCAGAACACAACACAGCCTCTCCTCTTCATGCCTGAATGCAAGTTTGCTTGAGCTGCTCTTGAAGTGATGAGGAAAAATGGGAATCCAGGCTCTGTATCTGCAGCCAAGAGCAGCTTATTTCTAGCTCAGGTGAGAGTTATATTTTGGGGGAAACATATGCCCCAAATTGTGTTATTCCTTCTCGCCCCTGCAAGCGACTGCAGGTTCCTTTTGCTCCCTGAACACACAGGAGCACATGAAAAAAGTAGGTCCAGTTGCCCTTACTCAGCATTAAACCATGTCCTTGGCTCACTTGTTGCTGCAGCAATTCTAGGGAAGCAGATATTTGTTCATTTTAATAAAGGCTTGTCTATATTAATCGATCCTGTCCACATTGTCATCAAGATCCAGACTCTCGCTCTGTCTGGGACTCCAAATGTCCCAGACATTTGGAACAAAAAATAATGCTTTTTTTGCTCCAGTCATACTCATCTATCGTGTGTTGTCACAAAGACCCATGTCACCTCTCTGGTTTCTTTATAAGCCCCTGTCACAGCTTTATCAACCCACTATCTACTTCTACCTGTCCTCTTTTTATTTGGATTTAGGTATTGTACTTTTACCTATCCTGGACTAGAATTCAGCATTTTTTTGCTTGCTCAGGGCTATGGTCTTTTCAGGTTTTATTTTTTTAGGTTAGTTTAGCCATATGGTTATTTAGCATGTCCCCCTGCAGCTCTTACTCCCAAGACTTGATGACTGCACTGATAGCAGCATCCTTAATCTAAGAATACAGTTCTTTTCAGTGGAAAGAACAGGTTGGTGAGAAAAAAGTAAAAATACCAGAAGAATGAGATTTTTAATACAGTCTTCACGTCTGCGTCTTCTACTGAAATGCTAACAAAGTCTATCTACCTCTACAGGTTTAAGTTTTGAAATTGGTGAGTTTTTTTAATAAATAACCAGTCTGATTTCACTGAGTAACTCCTTCACACCAAAACAGGATTCCCTTCTTATTCCTGTATCCCTTCAGTGCATACTTTTCTCTTCATCCCTTCCTGGCACTGTCCTTTAAACATCCTTATGAAAAAATATTTGTGGAAAAATCACACTTGTCCTTGGCCTCTGCTATTTTCCTTCTCTTCCATCCAAGACCCATGACCAAACTCCTCCTAATCACTGAGAGGACTTCTAAACTATACAAATACACAGAGAAAGTCGGACATCTTTTCAAGTACATCACAAAATTAAACTATAAACTACAGCAATTACATGCACAGTATCAACCTCAGCTAATTAAACAGTTACATGCTGTTTCAAATGCCTTCTTCTCACCCCCCATCTAAATCAGGTGAAAGCCTATCAAACTAAATTCTTGCGACTTCTAAAAGCAATGTCACATCTCCTCTGGATGAAGTTTGGGCACAGCTCAAACTGCACCTCCAAACACCTACTAAACATTCACAACATGGGGTAGACGTTGCATTGGATACTCTTGAAGAGTAAAGACCATGTGCAGCCAGTGAGAAGCAATTCCCTGTGAGTAGACACAAAAGAGGAGATATGAAGATAATATTTTCCCATACATGTTGCCAAGCCTCTGAAGGCTGCAAATCTCTCCAGAGCAATCATTACAATGATGGTTCTGCATGTTGTGCTTGAAGAATAGTGACATTTCATCAGCTACCTACAGGAGATGCAGAATCAACGGAGAAGTATTTTACAGTTTTCCAAGAGCACACGGGGCAAGCAACACATGCTGCTACTGCATCTGCTAAAGCTTTTGCACTGCCCACTCACACATTCTTAGTAGTTTTCTCATGTGCTTATAATGGACTTATCCTGACACCTCCGGCAGATGTACCTCTGCAACCTACCTCACTATGCTGCAGAACCTCTGCTCAAATAAACTTAGGTCGGCAAACACAGATTTTGACTTCTTGCTTTCCTGTGCTTGCAATGATGGCTGATACTCTGAATTTTTCTCCCTCTCATGTTGGAAAACAGCAAAAAGCCAAATGACAGCATTTTAAGTCATACGCACTCAAGCAAAGGCTACATTAATCAGGACTGCTGATCAGGACTGCTCTTAGCTGCTGCTTTGTTCTTTGGTCTCCGGAAAGATCTGTTTCCTAAGTTGCTAAGCACAGGCTTTTCCAAAGCTGTCTCTGCATCCAGAGCCCACATTCCACTTCTGTGTGAGGGAGGTACTTACAAGCCTAAGACCCACCCATGTTTGAAGAGGTCAATTTGAAATCAAATAATCAGAGGATCACTGAGGTGGGAAGGGACCTCTGGAGATCATTTAGTCCAAACTCGCTGTTCAGACAAGGTTTAACTAGAGCAAATTGCACAGGGCAGTGTCCAATTGAATTTTGATTTTCAGTAAGGACAGAGATTCCACAGCCTCTCCAGGCAACCTGATGTAGTGTTCAGTCACCTTTACTAAGACCTTAAATCATGTTGTCCGGGAGCTGCTCTACGCTGACGCCCCCACCCTCGTTACCCACACAGAAGCAGCTCTGCAGTGTTTAACATCCTGCTTTGCTGAGGCTGCTGAGCTTTTTGGGCTGGAAGTCAGTTTAAAGAAGACAGAAGTTCTCTATCAACCTGCACCTCAGGAAGTCTTCCATCATCCCCATATCACCATTGGCCAATCAGAGCTCAAATCAGTCCAGCAGTTTAATTACCTAGGTAGCCTCATCTCCTCGGATGGTAAGATAGACGGAGAGATAGACAACAGGTTGGCAAAGGCATATAGAGCTTTCAGAAAACTCCATAAAAGAGTTTGGCGAAATAAACACTTGAAGAAAAGCACAAAGATCAGTGTTTACAGAGCCATTGTGCTGTCTACTCTCTTATATGGATCTGAATCATGGGTCATCTACTGCCACCACCTGCGACTCCTAGAACACTTCATCAACGCTGTCTCCATACAATCCTAAACATCCACTGGTCAGATTATGTGACTAATACGTCTGTTCTAGAAAGGACAGCAGTTACAAGAATTGAGGCCATGTTGCTGAGAACACAGCTGTGCTGGGCAGGGCACGTCTCCAGGATGAAGGACCACCGCCTCCCTAAGATCTTGCTTTATGGTGAACTTGCCACTGGCTGCTGCAAGAGAGGAGCCCCAAAGAGGAGACACAAGGACTCCCTGAAACAAATCTCAGCCTTGGCCATATTGATCAACATAACTGGTCTACTCTGGCCTCCAATTGGGAGGCCTGGAGACACGTCATCTGTAACGCTGCTGATGCTACCTTTGAGAACACACGCAGGATCACTCTCGAGGAGAAAAGACAATGCAGAAAGAACCGTGTCTTGGTGATACCACCTAAGGAGTCTTTCTGCTGTGCCTTTTGCAACCGGATTTGTCTATCTCGCATTGGCCTCTTTAGCCACCAGTGCACTTGCAGCAAATGTGGGTAGAGTCCTTCCCAAATCTTTGTTCGCGAAGCCTAGCCATGATGATGTTGACGATGACAGTAAAAAAGGCTTTTCTTATGTCATCTTAGCTTATTATACCATCTGAATATTTTTTCTTTTACTCTCCAAGG
The DNA here is from genome assembly GCF_001604755.1 of Lepidothrix coronata. Taxonomy (NCBI): domain Eukaryota; kingdom Metazoa; phylum Chordata; class Aves; order Passeriformes; family Pipridae; genus Lepidothrix; species Lepidothrix coronata. The sequence goes on along the minus strand of NW_016690303.1, from coordinate 2,238,893 downwards.
AACTGTGAACTGGTCTACACTTTTGGGGAAACTTCCTGCAAGTGAAGTATTAGCAGGAAGGGTGGGTTCCCTGCCATCCATACTCCATTCTGAAATTTTTAAGGTAAGAATTCACACCACAGATTGCTAACACTGAAAAGGGATGTTTATTATTGTACCTATATTCTAGCTCACAGACTGAAGAAATAACACAAACATCACAGAGTCAATCTACTTAGAAAGTCTAATCATAGCTGTCACCTTTTTCTCCCTCTTTGCCAGTTTCCTATTACTGGTGCTGATGAGATTTAAGAGTGGAAGAAGATTTATGTATGATTTATGTAAGATTTATGTATGATGATGCCACCTGTTTCTGAGGTTCATGAGCAGGATGAAAACAGTACTTTTACTTTACTCATTCCTTAGTACCTTAGTTCAGTACCTCAGTTCAGAACATCATTCAGCATCAATGTTCTACACATCCAAAGAGGAAATAGGGCCTTCAAAATGGAATTAACCACTAGAAGCAGCCTTGCAGCCAGCCACCAAGGTCCCTGAGATCTTTTACCAGCTTGTCCATCACATTTCCACACTTATTTTTGCAGCATGCTTACTACTGTCAGGATTGGATGAGTAATCTTCCACACCTTATCTTGTGTTTTCTTTACTAACAGCGTTAACTTCAGGAGCTTGTTGCTCCATTTTATGATATAACTATCCCATTATTGGTCTCAGTTATGTTTCAACTTCAAATGAAACCAAACCAAACAAAAAAGGTGGGAAAGAATTCCAAGTCTGGAAGCAAAACTCCCAGGCATGTACAGGATTATTGCCAAAGATCTAATTCATGTGATCTGTACACGGGTAGGGTTGTTTGGTTCAAGTTGTAATACCCGTGCAAATTGTTGCCTCTAAGAAACACCTAACATGAAAAAGTTTAGGGAATGATAGGCTGACATGAACATTACCAACTTCCAAGCAGAAATTAAGGTATTGCTACAGAATAAGTCATGGCCAGGGTGGGAATTATGGGGTTTTTTTATGGCAAAACTGAGAAGCGGATGTGTCAGATCAGCCATACAACACAGAAAAAATAAGACAGCTTCCAAAGTAAGTACCAAGTATAATACTGTTCACAAAGGCTAAAAGCATCTGGGCCAAGACAGTATTCTTTTCCCTGAAATTTTATATCAAAATAAAAAAAAAAGTCAGCTGAAGACAGCCTTGTCTGTACCACAAAATTATTGTCTATTAATATGTATAAAATAACTCAATGTGAAAAGATTAGGGCAGACAAAGACTACTGCATTTAAAGGAGCTTCATGCTAACTGGAACAACAGATGATGATACAAAGTTAAGGATGACAGTGCTACATGCCATGTCAAATTTAGTTCATGTAAACTAACATGATAATTAAAGGATGTTTGCGTAGAGTTTCCAGATGGAAGAGGGAAAGACGTTGCTTAAAATGATTTCTGATGACTTTCTTACGGGAAGGAAAGAATGGTAAGACCATTTTACCATGGTTAAGACCATGGTAAAAAGAGAATATAGTGTCTTGCAGGAGTGTTATCCCACCAAACAAAGCAATCTATCTCTACATATATGCACAGAGCTGATGACAGATATGGTGACAGAATAAACACAAATAGAGAAAGTTGTCCCACATTTCTACCACTTTTAAAAATTCTGAAAAATGCAGCTGAGGGACGGACATAATTGAAGTAAAGCACAACGTGCCTGTTTCTCAGTCCAAAGAGTAGTAATTTCTGACTTCATGTACCTTTTTCACTGTTCACTGTTCATTTTTGGATAAGATTATGTTCCATACTGTTTTTCAAGTAGAGATTCCAAAAATTTCTAATTGCAATAGACACATTTATAGTGTGTCTCAGTAAAATCAAAATGAAAAAATACAAAAACATCTAGCAGTAAGCTATTAATATCTGAGGTACAAACCATCTGAATTAAAGAGCTATACTTGTTAATCAAAAGATACATGGTTTCATTACTGACAATTATATTTATGTCTGAATTTTTAAGTGGAATTTATTAGATTGCTGCAGCAATTGACATACAATAATATGACTGTCAAATACATTGTCAATTAAAATATGTNGAAACAGTCTGACTTCCACAATACAAAGTACAGCATTCATTCCATAATCAGGACAAAGTGGTCTTTAAGCACTTCAAGCATTAGAAATGGTCATTAGGTAATAATTTCTGTCTTGGAGTATGGGTATTAGTTTTTTTCAGATAACAGATTTTTACTGATAAATGCAACTACTGTACCATCACCCTCATTACAAAGTAGGGAATGTAAGAGGAGGGAAAGACCTACGCAGGAGCAGAAAACAAAAATACTGGATTGAAACTTTGGGATGCCCACCGTTCTCTCAGTAGGCTGAGAGGCATGTTTCAAGGCTGTCAATATCGTGGCCAAGAAGCTATACTGAAGGTGAAAGCAAGCTGCTGTACTGAATTTAAAGGTGACAGTAAGGGCTCAGTTCTTCATCATACCCATGCCCCAGTCAGCATAAATGCAGAGCAAGCACTAGCCTGCAAACATAGAAATCTTTCAGCTTTTGCACTACCTGGTCCTCACCAGAGCCACTGGTGTCAGCCTCCTAAAATGTAATGCGGACTAAGAGATGTATCTACACAGATACTCCACGAAACCCTAACTCTGCACCAGTGGTTTATGTTGGCAGAAAGTTCCTTGACCAAAATAGGCTACAATGACAAAAATACTTTTACAAGTATAACCACATCCACTTTGGTATAGAAAGGAAGCAACATTGGGCAACCTAAACCAACACTGCCACAGCATCAAGAATTTCAAAGAGAGCCAGCTTTCACATGTTAGCTACCACATTTCTTCTAAATCAGTCTCAGACATCAATGGATGCAAGGGGTTGGCAAGTGGTGGTTGTAGAGGGAGAAAAGGTCTTTGTTACACTCTGCCATGAGTTATTTCCTTGCTGCAGGAGGAATGTTCCAGCAGCCTTGTCCACGTTCAGCTTCTCCTATTATTTGGCCACTACAGCTGAAAATGTGAGATCAAACTGGAGAATGCAACTTACACTCTGATTTCTTAATAAGCATTAGCTTGGGGAAGCAGGGAAAGAACAAATGAAATACAGAAGCTATAAAATGCACAATACTAGCAGTAGCATTTTCTTAAAACTCTTCAAGAGAAAAGGAAAAGAAGAGCACTGATTTTACACTCTTCTTCACATTCCTTTTCCACACATCCATCTTCAAATACAAGACATAGCACAGCAATGGTATCCATGAGCCACAGTTCCCTTCTCACTGCCACATGGCCCTGTACTGACTCACCTGGAAGTCCTGTAGCTTGTTGAGCTGCTCTAGGCCTAGGAAGGCAATGTAAAGTCCTTAACAAGCTCTACTGGTACAGGACATTATAAAGGCAATTGCTTAAAAGCACTGTGTAGGGATGTTAAGTCCTTTTTTTTTCCCCAGATGATACAGAACTGGAGGCGCGGCGCGGCCAACCCCCGGCCCTGGCAGTGTGCGCACGGCCCGGCCCCAGGCACCCTGGGCCGGGAAAGGAGAGAGGGAGCTCCACCGATGTAGACTGTGCCCCCAGGGGAGATGAGAGGAGGAGCCTTGGAGCACACAGAGGAGAAGGACAACTCTAAACCGAGGCAGATGGAGCTCACATAGCCCTGTAAGGCCATCCATCTAAGAGAAGGTCACTCTAATTAAACCTACGTCCTGAGGACCTCACTGCCACTGTCCAAGCTCGCTCGGCCCTGGCAGACGAACCTTAGGATTAAAGGGTGGGTTCAGTTCTGCGCATACTGCGTCTCACCTAAAAAATCCATTGCGCAGGCTTGAAGGTCTTACCCACATTTGCAAAGCAATGATCATCTCACTCCATGAGGATCAACACGGCCAAGTCAGATATGGTGATGCACTTTCTGAACCCTTCCTAATAAAGAATGGTGTGAAACAAGGCTGTGTTCTTGCTCCAACCCTATTCACAGTCTTTTTCAGCATGATGCTCCAAAGGACCACGGCAGACCTCGATGATCAGGATGGTATCTACATTCAATACTGTACTGATGGAAGCCTATTCAACCTAAGGCTACTGAAGGCCCACGCTAAGACCAACTTGTCCGGGAGCTGCTCTATGATGATGACGCCGCCCTTGTTGCCCACACAGAAGCAGCTCTGCAGTGTTTAACATCCTGCTTTGCAGACGCTGCTGAGCTCTTTGGGCTGGAAGTCAGCTTAAAGAAGACAGAAGTTCTCTATCAACTGGCACCTCAGGAAGTCTTCCATCATCCCCATATCACCATTGGCCAATCAGAGCTCAAATCAGTCCAGCAGTTTAACTACCTAGGTAGCCTCATCTCCTCGGATGGTAAGATTGACGGAGAGATAGACAACAGGTTGGCAAAGGCATGTAGTGCCTTCGGAAAGCTTCAAAAAAGAGTTTGGCGAAATAAACACTTGAAGAAAAGTACTAAGATCAGTGTTTACAGAGCCATTGTGCTGTCTACTCTCTTATATGAATTTGAATCATTGGTCATCTACCGCCATCACCTGCGACTCCTAGAATGCTTCCATCAACGCTGCCTTCGTACAATCCTAGACATCCACTGGTCAGATTATGTGACCAATACATCTGTTCTAGAACAAGCAGCAATCACAAGTATTGAGGCCATGTTACTGAGAACACAGCTGTGCTGGGCAGGGCACGTCTCAAGGATGAAGAACCACCACCTCCCTAAGATCTTGCTTTATGGTGAACTTGCCACAAAGAAGATACAAAGACTCCCTGAAACAAATCTCAGCCTTGGCCATATTGATCTACATAACTGGTCTACTCTGGCCTCCAATCGGGAGGTCTGGAGACACACCATCTATAACACTGCTGATGCCTTTTAGAAAGCACACAGGATCACTCTTGAGGAGAAAAGACATCACAGAAAGAATAGTGTCTTGCAGAATATACCACCTAAGGAGTCTTTTTTACTGTGCCTTTTGCAGCCAGACCTGCCTATCTTGTATTGGCCTTTTTAGCCACCAGCGCGCTTGTAACAAACGTGGGTAGAGCCCTCCCCAAACCTTTGTTTGCGAAGCCCAACCATGATGATATGGAACTGGCATATTATGATCTTTCCTTGTAGAGCACTATATACTGACTTAGTTCTCTTTTTCAGATTCTTACACATTTTCAAAACCCTGTAATGCAGTTAGTTTGAGGAAGAATTTGAAATATGGCCATCAAATACCAGAATAAACTGAGAGTAACACAAGGGGTTTAGTTGTTGTTGTGTTTTAATTGTTTTGTTTTCACAAACGATGGTAAGGAAATAATGGGTTTCTATAACTGGCCAGTATTTCTCTATCACATAAGAAAATATTTTTGAAGCCTGGAGAAAAAGTGAGGGAGCAAATGGTTAAATGCAACCTCTCTCCATCAAAATCCCCTGTGCTTTTCTTAAAAAACCTGTATTTGTTGTTACTTTTAAAGAGCTGGTAGAGGCTTGACCACACATCTTCCATTAATATTTAGAAAAAATATGTGGGCAAACCCTTTTATGCAATTTTCTGAAAATCTCAACCTTTCATAAAACAGAATACCAAAACAAAAGTAGTAATAATGTGGCTGATGTAACTTGAATGGTTCAGTTGTTTAAGCTTTATCTGGTTCTATGCTTCCTGAATATGGATAGCTTGGTTTCTGGGATAATAGCAATTTGGATAGTTATTTCATTATTTCATCTCATCTGGGTTTTTGAGGAAATGTTGGTTGATTTGTGGGTATGTTGTTCTTATTTACCAATGAAATATTATATTCAAATACAGCACAGAATTTTTCCCATTTGTTTTATATAAAAATAATAATAATTCAGCTGTATCCCTGGAAGATCAATTGACAAACTCCTTCTAAGGGTTACTTTATCTTCCTTTTTTGTTCATGCTTCCAGTTTGTCAGCAACTGAATCAGTAATTAACTTGGACTGTCATGTTTTCTGTACCATAAATAGAACATTTAAACAACCCTGAAAAGCTCTGTTTTCTTGAGGTTACAAGATCTCAAAAAAAGCAACAGACTGAAAATCACTACACAGCGGATTTTAATGTTTTGAGTTCTGAAAGAAAGTGAGTTGCAGGACATCCATATCTGTCTTTCAGAGGCTCAGGGTTAATGAAAAGTCAGCACTCTTCACAAGTTTTCTAAACAAGTGTATGACAGTCTCTTTGCTTTTTCACACTGCCTATGGAAGTGGTGGGTTATTTCTAGTCTTAAAAATACCTTCGATCTGTATTGGTGAGGACTCATCAAAGAATCTGCTCAAAAAAGATGACAACAGACAAATATGCATATAAGTCATCCAAAATGCAAATTCACGTGACTGCTATTACCAAAGACAAATGGATCATCCATTAAGTCAAAAAAAAAAAAAAGTCCTCACTCTTATCCCCTCCCTCCAAATCTCTGTAGCTATAGCAGCTATGCCATGCTGTTTTCTTAAGAGAGTTGGGACAGTATATTTCTTGCTATTTTAATGAGATGGGCAAAACAGTAACATGACATCAATGGATATAAATGCGGTTGCAACTAAGACTGTCAAAAATCTCTTGATTTATGAAAACATTTCTCCTTAGTTTCAGAAGAGTTGAATTATTATGCCTCATCGTGTCTGATATATTTTGGTGGTGGGGAAATAAACTGAAAATAAGGAGTCTGCCAGAAATATTGACCATAGTGTACTGCAATTAATTGTAAGGTAAGGTGTGATCTTATTTCTGGAGATATGCTGTACTATTTGGTCTAAAATCAACAACTGTCAAAAAGACAATGGAATATAATTACTGAGGAGGCTCTTTTGCAAAGGATCACATGAAGACAACATAAAAGCAGAAAACCCCCTATTATTAGGCTTACAGTTTTGTCAGTATGGGCTTTTCTGTGCTGAAGATAATTTCCTGCAATTTTCCTCCCTCTATGAGTTCTCAAAAAAAGTGGGGTGAAACCCACAAAACACACCCCACATCTTGTAGATTAAGAGATGAACAGCACACCATGCTTCACAAACTCCAATCTGGTTTTAATAGTTTAATAATCCTTTTCTCAGGAGGAGACTAATGCTGAAAAAGTACCAAAACAGAAACAGCACTCCGATCCAGCTTGGGTTAAAGATTTTGCTGTTCATTTGGAACACAGAAGATGAGTTTAGGGAAACCACCTCTTTATGAAGTAGATTTTTAATAAACAATAAAGAACGTTCTCTGCTGGAACTGCCTGTGCAAATATACACTAAAGACTTTAGTATCTGCAATATGCTGTTCTCACTACTGGGGACCTGGCTGCCTTCTGCACTCCCATATCACAAGAAGCAGCTATGTAGCACAGCGATTTGATGAAGCTCTTTCTCATGACACTCTGGAAAATGATTCAACTAATGGCTTGGTGGGCAGGTCCAATTTTTTGCCTCATTGTCTCTGTTCCGATTCCAACTCTGTATAATATTTTGGAGAAAGTTAACCTTCTTTGCACTGTGCCGAGTAAATATTTTGTCAGTTGTTAAGGATGAGCTACAGAGTAAGACCCAGCAATGTACCCAAATTCAGCAGCAAGACTTGGAACCATATTATAACTTTTTCCAGATTGTGATTTGTAATGTATTTCAGAAGCCAGAAGAAAACCAGCCACTTGAACTATTACGGAAAGGCTGAATGAACCCTTTTCAGAGCTGTGAAAATGTTTTTCCCCACAGCTGAGGAAAAAAATTAAAAAATCATTAATGCCAGCACAAAGGGCTGGGTGATGAAGGTGGAAGTTTACTTTCTGAATGCTCCACAGTGCAGCACGTTCCTTAAGGAAGGAATCTGTATCTGGAAGGAAGGTATCTGTGCTGCACCAGAGAGGAAAAACCTCACTAGGATGAGGCAAAAGGGCCAGTGCTAATGCAAGGCTGTGACACCAAACTGTCCATGTCAGAGACACATCAACACGACCAGCTGGTGAGGAGTGAGCAAGGAAAACACTAATAGAGGCTACCCTCTGTCCCATCTCCACAGTGGAGCTACAGAGAAAGAGGAACAAATGAAGACCAAAAAAAGACTTGTTTCAGGAACATAATTATTCAATCTCTGCTGCAGCCAGACAATTACTAGCAGTGATGATCACCAAAACTGAATTTCACTACTTAAGCAAGAAAAACATTCAGCTTGTAAATTACTAAATAAAGAGAAGGACAAGTGAACATAACTGTGCGGCTCAGCATACATCTGTAACAGTGTCATGGTAACCATTTGTTTGTACTTCTTATGTTATGTCTAACATAACATATCTACAGTATTAATCTGTGGGAAAAAGAAAATCAGACCTATACAGAAGTCCTTTGTTTGGACCAGTGAAGAAATAAAATTAAAAAAGCACCTTCCTCTCCAACAGAACAGTCCTTCTTTATATAATTTCCCTAGAAGTTGTGTTAAAATAATCTATATCTTGATGTTAGTATGCCAGAGATTCTGTCTTCCTTTTACTATTATGATTGGGGGCAGAAAAATGCTTTTTTTCTGCCTGCATGGCAACCTACAAACCCCCTAAATTGCTGAAAAGAGTGAAAAATATGAACAGAGTCACAAAGAATGCAGAGACAGTGTGAGAAGACAGAAACTGAAAAAATTACATTGGTATTCCTATCACTACCCCAACTACGCAACACTAATAAAATGGCAAGTAGTTTCATTTCCTTCCTTCCATACATCCATTCTTCCTTTCTTCCCTCCATCCCCCTGTCACAGACTGAAACAGTTAATGATTTACACATTCTAAGATCACCAAAAGACTTTCTCACAAACAAAGAAGCAGCTGCTTACCCAGCAAAGCTCCCTCCCCCTGCCCCCAATACTGCTAAAGGATCAGATAAGTGAGTGCCATTGTCCAGCTATCCTGGGTGCAAATGTCTGCCTGAGGAAGGGAAGAGGCTAAGAAGAGGCAAGTCCTCCAAGGCGGGAAAACCCCTTTTATCATGCCAACGTCCTCTCTTTACGTGAACTCTGCGCATCTGGCCTGGGCTACACATCTCAAATGTTAGACCATGATGGGATCATGACTGATGCTGGCACAATAGGCAGCTGCAGCTGTCTTCGGAGATGTTGGAGGCTCCTGGCACGGCCAGTGACACTATCCATTGTAAAACTCCCCACTCTACCTGTTTACCTTTGAAACAAAATGGTCCTAAAATAAACCCTACATATATATGTTTACAAACACTGATTACTTAGTATTGTTTCACTCTAATCCACCCCAAGGGATTTATTAACAAGAACCTGGGTTACCCTCTCCCTTCTGGGGCAGGTTGCAACATCCTCCCACCCTTTTCTCTTTCCTTCCCCTCCTTCCTCTACTTTTCCATTTTTGAAGCTTTTCCTGATGTACAGACTCTATACGGGAGATATTAATAGGCTTTTTCTAGAGGAAAGAGTACCACTAACTGAAGCAGGAAATTTTTTTGGACAGTATTTAAAATCAAGCCTGGCTAATGGTTCCAGTCCCTGACTGACCTCTGCTACTTCTGGCATGCTCAAAGCAAAGAACACCAGTCCTTCAGGGAAAGCCATACCAAAAAGCTAGTAGAAGGCCAAAAGGATTTAATATTTATTTCAACTGTACTTTGCTATTGGCAGTAGCATCCAAAATGTCTCACTGAATCATGAGGCAATAAATTGAGGCATAAATTGATAAAGTCTACAAAGTTCAATTTGTAAGAAGAGTAATTCCTGACAAAATTTATAATTTGAACTGAGAAAAACTTTCCAGTTTTGTTTCTTTAACACATTCATAACTACCCTTCAGCTTCAGGGATATCATGTCAGACAAACATAAACACTGGCTTGCTCTTCTCCAGACCAACTGTTGTATATATTGGTTTAGGTCAGAAATTCTTTATGTGCCATCCTCCTATCTGATTTCAGGATCTTCCTGCCACACTCTTAGGCCAATGGTTTCTCCATATCACCACTGTACTCCTTCCCACATGCTGGGTTGGGTTAGGCTTAGCACTGGAAAGACTCTGGTCCCATTTTCTTGACATGTGCCTTTAAGATGTTGGTGTGCATTGATAAGATCCCCTCTCAGTTGTCTCTTCTCCAGGCTGAACAGGCCCAGCTCCCTCAGCCCATCTCATAAGAGAGATGCTTCAGACTCCTAATTTTTGTGGCCCTTTGCTGGACCCAATCCAGGAGCTTCATGTCTTTCTTGTAGTGAGGAGCCCAGAATTGGACACAGCACTCCAGATGCAGTCTCACCAGGGCAGAGTAAGAGTGTCAGGATCACTTTCCTCAACCTCCAGGCTATGCTCTTCCTAATGTGCCCGTGGATACAATTTGCCTTCTTGGCCACAAGGTCACAATGCTGGCTCATGGACAGCTTGTTGTCCACCAGGACCCCCAGGTCCTTCTCCACAGAGCAGGTATGCTTCCTTAGCCTACTTGAATTCTTAGCATAAGGAACACAAGTTTTCTCTGTCACAGCTCATCTTTTAATCTTTCTGATGGATCAGGGAATAAAGTTGTAAGAATGTACCCTAAAAATTATAGCCCATTGATATGTATTTATTTTCAGATAAGGCCAGCAATTATACTTAAAAACCAAGTACAATCCAAATAAAAGTCATTGTTTCAACAGCAACAAGAAAAGGTACAGCTTTCTTCAGTAGTTCTTTTCCATAATATGTTTGCTGTGTTTACCAACTGTAAAACTTCACTGAGGTTAAGTGAATGAAGGGATACAGTCAGTGACTAACAGACAGCAGGTAACAGAATCAGGAAATAAGGTATGCACCAGCACACAATTAACTACACAGACCCAGTTCTCTGATCGACTCAGTTTGGCACCTGACCTAGAGGAATGCACAGTGCATGTATGCTCACTACCTATGTCCGGTTTCAGCTCTGTACGTGCACTGCCTATCCCTTCAGTTCTGCCACATTTCTGAAAACATGTATTTTTTTTTGGCACATGCCATGTTCAAGACACTTGCTTAGAAGAAATGCACAACTTTCGGAGTATCTGGCAATTCAGATTGCAGCACTTACTTTTCTAAGCCCAGTGAACTGAAACCAAGTTTCTGCAATTTTGTTTACTGCTGTGAAGAAATTCACACTGCATCCTGACAGTAAGAGGACATATGATGAGGAAAGAGCTTAATAAAGCAGGTAAATATCAAATGGCAATTCAATTCAATTTGAGAAAAACATTTTAAAATTCTGCTTGAAAAAGTTTAATGATATTTATTTTTAAGTCTGTGAAAGCATTTCTTAAAAAGCAAACCACTGAATTATTCCTTAGTGCATTGAAAGGAAAGGCCTAACTTGTAGTGATGTCAAAGGGGTAAGATTTCATTGCATATATCAAAAAAAGAAGCTACATCAAATAATAAAATTATATAGTAATATATTTTGCAGGTTTGGCAGAGTATGTTCAGAGCATGGGAATCCTAAAGATATCATATTGATTAAATTTGTTTCAGAGACAAGAACCAAATTTGTGCACATCTGTGTTTCCTTGTTATGTCCATTATCTAGCATTTTGAATGACATATATTCGGCCCTTTGGAAGAAAAGAAATAACTTGAACTCTATTTTGGGAACAGTCCAAGAGAAATAGTGAAGCTTTCTTAACTTCAGCAAAAGAAAGACAACATAATTTCTTCTATTTTTGTGCTCTTACACTATGTGAAAAGAAATTAAAAAGGAGTGCTAGAAGCAACTGGTGAAAAGATCCCTCTAGCACAAGCTCCATGAGGACAGCTGTATGGTTATCCCTAAGTATTGTATACCAAAGCAGAGGTATTCCTCACAGCAGACTGGAACTTCACACCACACTCAGGACAGTATGCAGCCTGTGTAAATCATTAATTTAGGGAACACAAATGACTGTATAAGTCTCAGCATATAGCACAGAAAAGATGCAGGAGGGCCTTAAGAGAGCCTAACACCTCCACTGCTTCCCTGTTCCCTGGGACAAGCTGAACCTTTCAGAAGCTCAATGTAGAGAAACTTGCCCAGAGATCCAACACCTGTGAACTGTGTATTTCCTAATTCTTAATTTATAGTTATCCTTTTCATACTGCCACCTCCCACCTAAAGACCCAGTCAAGTCTACTTCTCCTAGTAATCTGGAAGGACTGAAGCGTTGTGATTCAAGCTTTGGCTACATCTTTCACTTTCATCTAGATATGCTCACGATTTTGCTAGAAGATTGCATTTGAGAGGGATGAGAAACCAAAATTAAGTTAATAGTGGCGTGCACTTTTTAAAAGTGCCCTTAATCTTAAGAATTATACTGAACTACAAATCCATGGAGGCAAAATTCACAAATTTTTAATCAATTTATTCCTTTCAAAATATCATTTATTATTGTTTCCAAAATTATCTTTCACAGACTACTACTACAACAACAAATACAAGTCCATGCTGATCAGAATATCACCTCACTGGCTGATCTGATCTCACTGAGAGAAAGAGAGGCTTATAAAAAATGTTTAAAGACTAAACAGTACAACCAGCGCCAAGTTTCACTTGACTCACATTGTATGGAAGCTGAGGCCCTAACAGCCAGTGTTCTTGTCTGCCAGAGGCCCATGTTCTCAAGTTTAAACAGATTTTATATTTGCCAGTAGTACTTACAGTAATCACCAAGTTCTACTAAAGAAGACATTAAATAATTCCTATGACATCATATATTACATTTAATTTTCTCTTTAAAATGCATTAAGAAACATTTTGGAAAAAACTTAATTCTTTATAAACAAAACATAATCAGTATGGGTGTGTGTACCCAGATGTCCGTGTGTGAGAGAGATCTGGAAACTAAAGGCTCAAATTTCTCTTTTCTGAAAGACCCTAGATTTTATAAGGTCAGAACCGGAACTTTCAAATAAAGAAGAAAAACACGAATGCACAGAAGGAACACACATCTGTTACGCTGTAGTTCATACTGCAATCCAAAAACAACACAAGGAAAGGCATGCAAACAACATAACAATTTTGGTGTTCTGGTGTGATTTTAGATAATCGGGAAATTTTTGGTTAAGAGCAAACTAAAAAAAAAGAGGTATGAAAACTCAACATATTCCAGCTCTAGCCCCTATGGCTACACTGCTCTGAGAAGGCTGCTGAAAAAAACCCAGAAATATCTGACATTTCTGATTCCCTTTCAAAAGGGAAGTAGAGTGTGTCTGAGTCTTCCTTGTTAGAGTACAAGAGCACAATGGTGTTTTAAGACAGAACGGGGACATATCAGTGGCCGGAAAACTCCTTTTCATAGAGTGTCTTAAACAAAGCAGAGTTGTGGGACAACGGTGAGAGGAAATGGTTTCAGGTGGCAGTCCACAGTTTAGAAAGGAGTCCAAGTTGCTGACTGCTGGCGGTGCCCCAGAGCAAGGACCATGACATCCACAAGATACATCTTCACTCGATCTCATCTAAAAGGAATCCTGGATAATGCAATCCCAGTATCTGCTGGGATTAGCAGACCTCCATAGAAAGGTATATTTGGAAGGAGTTCAAGACAGATGAATCCTCCTTTCTAGTAACTTATGAAAGTCTGAAAGAAACCAGAGATGATGCTCATCTCCCCTCTAAGCAGGGAAAAAACCTCCTTGTTTGACTTTCAGTGTCAAAGCTGAGGAGGCATAGTGATTTAACCACAGCAACACCTGGTATTGTTTTAAACTCTGTGAGCAGGCCTTTTTTTTGTTTGTTTTTAAAGTTACTAAGTGTTTATAGTTGCTTGTTTGTTTAGACTTCACCACTAGAACTCCGGGGAGAAATCTCTTCAGAGAGAAGCTGTTTGTTTGTAAAATAACTTGACAGGCAAAGCCTGTGGGGAAAATTGGCCTGTAACATGTAGGAAAAGCAAACAAGAGTGATAATGGATTCAAAGGTTAGTGTAGAGACAATGAAGAAATTAATCAGGTTAATGAATGCACTCAGCTACCCACGCTCCCCTTCATCAAACTACTGCATAGCTGCACCCCAGCTCTGGGTACATCCTCAAGACGGATGAGGATCAGATACTGCAAACAGGGTGAGATGCAACACATGGGAACATATGCAAGCTCTAAGTATGTCACCTAGGACAGGTATGCACATTCACCTGCTTGGTTGCAACACTAATACCTTGCAGACCGACTTGACTTCAGGCTGGGAGACAATTGCTGTTTTACCTCCTGCTGTGTGCAGACCACAAAACTTTACTCTGCAATTGAAGGAAAACATTATTTTCAAATGTGTGTGCATCAATGTTGCATGCCCGAACTACAGACCATCATGCAGGTGAAAGACTTACCCATTTCCCAACTCATCTTTATAGCTGGATCTTCTCATGCTAGCTCTTGTAAAGCTTAAAAGCAGCTAACTTAACTTCCCAGTGCAGCTTAAATTCAGTCAATATTTAGATTCCGTCATTTCTGAATTGACTTCCGAAGCTTCTTTTCTCCAATTTGGGATTTAACAAACTCCACGCAAAATTCCACATCACATCTGGTAAGCAATTTATTGTGACTGGCTTATTTAACATTATCGCTTCTGTACTTCCCTGTTACCTTCATGAACTACCTTTAAACTGTAAAAAGCTGTTTATATAAAATTAAAACAGCAATAAAATTCTGTCAATAAATTCTACAGTATGATACCAAAATCAAATCTCAAGGTATTTCACATAACCCCAAAGCTGAGGCTTAAAAAGCATCACAGTTAAAATAGTCACAGAATTGCATGTTGGGGTTAGAAAATGTCTTTCAAAATAAATTTCTGATGCGAAACATCATTTGGGCATAACTGAAATTCTGTCATTTTTTTATCTGACAAAATCTTTCCATGGTTATAAACAACCTAAAAGATCCACCAGACTACTTCAGCACAGCTGCATTGGGGGCATTCTGCCTTCTCTCAGCAGCTCTCCAGAACAAGGTAGCCTTGGGAGAATTTAGTTTTCAAGTGCCTGACGCACCAGTTCTGGGCTGTGGATGTAGCTTCTGGCTAAGACCACACCTTTCATAACACAGATTTTCCTCATCTCAGACCAACCAGTTTGGAGAAACACAAGTGCAACCGTGAAGTGCACCTAGGAAGATGCAGTTCAGGTTTGCACTAACTCAGAATAAATTACTTTGTGACTTACAGATTTAAAATGTACAAAATAATGGAGAAAAACCCACCCTACAACAACAAAAAACCCCAGATTGAAACATTACAATTTTTTGCCTCCATGACATAAAGAGTAAATACAATCTATGGATGTATGAAAAACTGGAGAATAATGGCTATGCAGACTGCTGCATGTCTATAGCAGTGGTGTGTTCAGCTTTGTCAGATGTAAGACCTTAGTAAGCCTTACCTATGCGGCATTTATGAGTAAATACAATGTATTTTTTGTATGCTCTATCACTGTATCCAAGTAAGAGAGAAACAAAGACTGGCTTATTTGAGGCTGCACAAGAAAAAAAGAGGAATAATTAATGCAAACTTACAGTCAGGTAAACTGCTGCAGAATTTGCTGCCCTTCATGGGGGAGACTTTTATTGAATACAACAAGAATAATGGACTGGGACAGCTTTAAAATGAGTTCATGGCCAAGGAACTGCACACAGACATAAAGTGGCATTAACAAGTGCCAAGCTCACGTCTGTCTATAACAGAACCAGAAGCAATTGAAGAATTACAGCAGTAGCCAGGTCAACGACGTGTAAACAGTTTATCATGTTTTTTCTGTCAGGCATTACTCCTAAAATAAACAGCACTGTGCTCCATGAAAGGTAAGTGGTGACCATCTCACCTTGTGTGTGTGCTGATTTGCTAGGGAGGATCAAAATGTCCCCTGCCAAAAGGGGACACCAGACCCATGGATTCATGTGGATCACAACATGTTGACAGCTCCAGTGCCCCCCCATTAAAAGGAGGTATAGGAACAGGGGTAATACCACAATACAAAACAAGGAATAAAAGGCTCTTCAATGTAGCAGTGGAAAGCATAACAAGCTGAAGTTAGACAAGTTAGAAATTTGGAAAAGAATTAACAGTGACAGTGAATAATGACAGGAGCAAGCTGCTAAACAAAATAGAAGATTGTTATCTTTTCAGATCATGACCAAATGCCTTTCTGGAAGACAAACTTCAGCAAAACAAAAATTACTGGGCGCACTACAGGTGCAAGCGAAATATTATGGCTTGTGTTAAACAGGAGGTCAGACAAAACGATCCAATATTCTTTTCAGACCTTAAATGCCATGGATGTCTGGGTTTGTCTGCTTGATATTTTGTCAGTAGGAGAGGAATCACTCTCTGGGTCTGGATGAATCCTTGCCAACAACAGACCAGGAGCTGTGTAGCTGTGATTAGCACAGTGCACAACCAACCTAACAACTTGCTCCTGACTGGGCATCAGCCAGCTCACAATACAGAATCAAGTTGCATCTGTCTGCAAAATACCATACAGACACACCTACCCCTACCCAGCAAGCCAGCCAACCTAGTGCATTGTTGGAAATAAGGAAACAAGAGGCATGTCTGTGTCATGTCCTGGAACACAGTGCAGGGATTTCCAAGATAGCACCCATGGTGTTCACGCTGGAGCAAGTGGCAGTACAACCATCTTGGCCTATCAAAAAAGCCTGGCCAAGGGGCAAGGCTAGCCTGGCTGCAGTGCCTTCAAGACCAAGAGCTGTACCACACAGGAAGAGGCCAGGCCACCTCTGGACAGCTGGCCCTCGACATTGACTAACCCTGCTGCAGGGGAGGTGGGCATTACGTCCTCTTGTGGTATGTGGTACTCCAAGGCAAATTGTGTCATGGATTCTCTTCTTCTGGACCAAGAATGAGGGCTCAAGATGTGCTCCCTGGTCATGGCTGGAGCTTAAATGCTCTGAAAGGACAACCTGCATTCCTTTCCATCAAACTCTCAGCACCTGCTTGGTGACCTGTCTCTTTCCCAGCATGAACCGAAGCAAAGCAATTCCAACTACAAAGGGAATGATGTAGTCACATCATTTTCTGTGCTCGGCATTTAAAGAGTACAATAACGAACAAGGTGCTAAGAACATGCATTGGACACGCAAAGATGGATAAATAAAGTGCATGGTGCTAATATCATTGCCACCACGCAGTCTGTCTTTACAGAAAGTAGAGTGAGTGACACACTGAAAATCCTTAGTTTCTCAGCACAGAGCTCTACACCGACAAGAAAAATGCAGCTTGAGCAAAGAAGACAGAACATGGTCCCGAGGGAAAAATGTCTTCCAAAAGGGCTTATGCCATAGGACTGCATTAATGCTGTGAAGAAGTATTGAAGTAAAAGTGCAAAACAAAAGCGAAATTGAGATGTTTATTTGACTCGGGACAATCTGACTTAAAATGGTAGGTGCTGGGAAGGAATTAATATGGGAGAAAGGATTAACTATTTCTCCAAAAATATAAATACAGAAGAATATTTTTGAAAATGCCTAAAGATTTTTAAGAAGCAGCAGAGGTTTTTGTTATACAGAGAACTCAATAAAAGTAAGAAAGGCAAAGGTAAAAACAATAAATATAAGCTAATTTTCCAAGCAGAAACTCCTTTGTTGCAGGATGAACTTACTGAGATACAGTCTCCTCTAGGAATGAGTGGCACTGCACCCCCTCCACCCCTTACTCAATTTACATGATTAGTTGATAATCTCAGTTTTTATTCATTAAAAAAGGCTTTCCAGTCTTTCCTGATGTGAAGAACTTAAAACTGAGACCCCTATAAATAAGGATTAACCTATCACGGCAAAATTCTCAAACTTGCATATATCTGGGCCTCTGCTCTTTTTAGTCCTGACCATTCATATCTTACCCCTCTGGATCACTGACACCCGGCGAAGAGCCCAAAAATAATGGCACCACTGTAGGATGCACAGGGTTTATCTATATAGTTCATGGAGATTATGTAAAGAAGTACTCAATAAGAAGGACTGTTGCGTGAGCAGTACTAGCATATATGATAATTCCACAGGATAGCTCTTGAAAGAATCCTAAATCGCTAATTTTGTGGGTGGATAGTTCCTTGATAGAATCATGTCCAGCTGAAGGGGCAGAGTAATTGGAAAGATTTAAATAGTACTGCAGCTACTGGATATGAACTATAAAACATGGTAAACATTTCAAAAAGACTTATTAATTGCAAAACAGAAAACTTGAGAATTATAACTATGACCTTAAAGTTAAGTTTTTCTCTAATCACAGAACCTTGAAAGTTGAAAACTCTCCTTCTTCTCTCTCTCTATTGTGCACCAGTATGATTCTCACAAACACAGCACTTCAGCTGCTGTACTAGGAACAAAAACAGGATAGATATTAGACATTGGAAACACTCCATTTGCCTTTACCGCAAGGGTATTTTTTCCCATGGATCATAAGAAGGGCAGACGGGCATTCCCTTGAGGCAAACAGAGATGTTTTCAGAACATCGTGCAACAAGAATACTCCCTGACAACATGTCTAGAATAATATGTTCTAAGTACAACTTTCTGTACTGCACCTTAGGCTATTTGGTGGTGGACATATTTTTATACCCATTCATTTTCCCTGAACTTGTGTAGGGACCAGCTTAACTAAACATCAGCCTTTTAAAAGCAGGACATCTCATTTAGCCACCCAGATGTTCCTTACAAGTCAACAGGTTCATCAAATTTTCTGAAAAACTATCTGTTTATCATCATTACTCAGTTTCTCAATCAGCAAGGTGGAAAAGGTTATGATGAAAGAAATGCACTTAGTCATTGAGTATCTTGTGAGCAGACATATTCTAACTCACTCCTTGTCCCAGCATCCAGTTTCTTTACACAGCCTCTATGTGGCCAGACATCAATAAAGATGTG
>NW_016690303.1:2125028-2217032 GCF_001604755.1 Lepidothrix coronata | reverse complement strand
AAAGTTTAATTCATTTGTTTGCAAAGTGATCTGAGATATCTGGAAGATTAAGTACTATTTTCTTTTCTTAGCAAAGGTTAGAATATGGTTGGGAATTCTGCTGCAGTAATGCAAATGAGACTGGTTTCCACAAACGTAATAAAAATACTAGATTCTCAAATACATTGCATCTACATTGAATGCACTGACAAAAATAAGGAGAGAGAAGAGAAGAATCATAGCACTTTTCTACCCTTCTGACACCGTGGGGTTCCTGGGTTCCTCACACTTCTTGCAAGAGTACACGAGGATAATCTGCTATTCTAACAGGTACTGACAGGAATTACCTTGTCTGTGTCACCTGTGAGGGGACCAAGCAGAGGCTAGTTCTTTTTACATGTTGTGCAGTTAAAATGTTGTCAGAGACTTTTTAATGCCAAGGAGTTTTACATATTCCTATTTATATTTTGAAACTGCAGTCACAGTGTGTTCAGACTCGCCCTCCTCTGCCTAGCAATGTATAGGTGGGATCTTTTATGTACAAGCCAACTTGATATAATATGCTTTCGGGTTCACCACAAAATGTTCTTCCTGACACTGTAAAACTTACCAAGAGGCTGTACAGTATTGTATTACATGGTAATGGTATTTCCAGAAAAAAAAAAAGAATTACACATGAATAAAGCAACGAAAGTATGCAGGTAACCATGGCTACTGTTGTGAACTAAATAACATTTTTTATACAGCTGTGAATATTTGTATTATTGCCAGCTAAGCTGAGAGTTCAGATTTGAGACAGGACTGGTAAACACCGAATTCTTGCCTGAAGAAAGGTACTTCCCAAAGTGAATCCAGGCTTCTACATTGTGCCGCTGCTCATTCTGGTATAACTTTGTCTAGTAAAAATACATCTTATTACCTCAGCCAAAATAATCAAAATACAACTCTTCACGGCCACTACTTCTACTTTACTGTCAGTGATACACTTTTGCACAAGCTATTTTCTGTCTTAAGAGTATTTTTATTTCCTCTTGTCATATACCCACAGTCACAGCTTTTGATTCCATAGAAAAGACTTCTGAAAAATCTTTAAAAAATTTGCAAACTCTCAGCTTTCCTTGATTTTCACTAGTAGGAACACCCCCACCCCTCTTTGGTCCAACAGCATTCCTGGACAACAAAAGAAACAACAGTTTCAAAATGACAAGGCAAATGAGAGGGACCTTTTCTCCTTGACATCTTTTCAATTTCCAAGTTTGTCCTTCTTAAATCATCCTTCTGTTTACATGTCAGAGTCTCTCTTCTCAAATCAACTGTCATCTGAGAAGGAATGGAAACCTAAGGGATTTTGCTCCTTACAGAGAAAAGGTACACCCAAAATCAAATTATTTGGAATAAGTTGACAGTAGTTGCTACACTAAAACAAAACATAAACACAAAAGCAGTTGGTGAGATGAACCTGTACTTCCAGTGATATAAACAAAACAAAAATATAGTTACAAACGCCTATTGTAACTAAGTGAAGTAGGACTTAGAGCAACATCTCTCTATTCAAAACTTGAGTCACTTCCTCCTTCCAATAGTGCATGAGTTTGAAACCCAAGTGAGTGATCATTCATTCGCTATGTATTTGTCTTCTTTGCCTGGTTTGGACAGAGAAGATTGTTTCTTAATAAAAGAATTGGCTAATGAAGGAAACATAGATTCACTTTACAGATCAATCTAATAGACGGCCTGTAGCCTCAGGCAAACCACAAATTCCATGTTTTAGTAACACGGGAAAAATACAAACTCTTTTTTTGCCAGTCTTTACCTGTCCTATTTATTTAGGGTGAAAGAAATTTAAGGACTAAACATTTCCTATCTGTATCAATGGAGCTTAGCTTAGATAAAATTACAGATGTTCTTTATAATGGTACTAGGTACCATTTTAAAGCAATATATATTATATATGATGTATTTTTCTCTATGCATAGTGTATATATATACAAACACTATATATACAAACACTATATATATATATATATATATATATATGATATATATATATATACATGATATATATATATTGCTATAGATTTACTATATACAGTAATCTACCAAGCTGATATAATGGAGAATATAACCATAGGAGGCTCAGTAGCACAGTGCAAACAACTGTGAGATCTAAAGACCCACAAACTCTGGGGATATTTGAGGCAGCATGTGTACAGAGGGCACTCTTCTGATTTCTGCCTTCACAAAAATGGCAGAAAAAGAAAATTCCTGTGTAAAACCAGTGGTCACAAGAAACCAAATGAAGCCAAAGTTCTGCATGTTGGCCTAAAATAAAGGAAGGGTGACATTTTCAATATAAACTGGGTACTTCTCTCTCAAGCTTTTTCTCAGTCAAGTACAGTACACACAATTATCACCTCCACGTTCTACGGCTCTCTCCAGCTGACTACTATTAGCACCTCTTTATTTCAGCATTTGGTTTCCTCTACTATCTTCTCTTCCTTAACAACCTCTAAGGCTATCACTTTTTCTCTTAACTTCTGACACATGCATTTCTTTCTCCTTCCAATTCCCTCTCTTTTCCATCTTTCATTCCTCTGCTTCAGGAGCAAAGACCAAAATCCTATCCACCTTAGTCTCTATGAAATTCACCTTCTAAATGATTTGCAGCTGTATGAATTTTTAAATAACTTGCAGTTGACACAATTTTGTTTGTTAATGGAAACATCAGTAAATCTGTGTGTTACTAAAAAGACATTTTTAATGGATATTCCCTTTGCAGAAAATTATATCATTTCCCATATCTTCATTTTTAGAAGTGCCTTAAAATATGAAGTTCAGTAGACCATATTTCCCCTATATAGTTCATAAAAAAATTCTATGTTACATACTGCATTTGCAAAAGAAGCCACAAAAATGTGCATTGCAGTGACTCAGCAAGTTGGAACTCTGCATAGTGGGTTTATACAAAGTTGGTAAAGCTCAAAGTAACAGAATAAAAAGCTAAATGACCTAGGAAGCAAATAAAATTGCTTCCCGTTGGAAATAAATTTAAGGATGTGCTTTGACCATTACACTAATTTTTATAAAGAAGAGTTTCCTTTCTAGGTATATTTGAACTTTCTGCAGCATGCATCATAGCCTAGAATATCTTATGAGATATCAGGAGCACTAAATTTGTATACAACAGGAAGTAATGTAACTATTTGAAGCAGAGGCTGCTTCCGTTCTGCAGCGGAATGGACAATATCAACTTTAACTCTTAGTTGTATTTGCATCTATGAACTTCAAAGTAATCTGCAGCAGGCAATTCACCTCTTCATTGCAACTGAATGAATGGGATGCTGAGGCACCTGAATGGGAAATATCTTGGAGGAACCGGCAAGCCCCCAGCACAGTGAAGAGCAGAGTACAGGTGCACACAGTCTGGTCTGGCACAGGAGCTGCCCTGCCTGGGACACTTCATAACCAGAAGCAGAGGCGCAGTGCTACAAAATCCTGCAAGAGACAGCGCTGTTTTTCTAACTATCATTAAAAAGCACCACAAAACGCAGGCATCAGCTAATAAAGACTTATAAAAAATGCTTTTGATTAAACACTAAATAATTTCTCTCAGATTATTGGGTAAAACAGTGTCAGAACTAGGAATAAAATGGAAATTTAAAAACAGGATTTAAGCAGCACTTCAAATATGCAGCGTTACTTGTTTTGAAGAGAAAGCAAGCTGTGAAGAGTTGAAATATATCAGTTAATATTGCAATGGAAATATAAGACCAAATCATGTATTGGCTATTGGTCTACCTCTTGCCATTTTGAGACACTCCACACCCCGTACTATTTCTCCATAGTCAGAGCTTTTTCTTGCTCAGACAACTCTGCTGTCAGAGGGAGGGAAAGAGGCACCTTAGTCAGACTCATGGTCTCTGACAGAAACAGACACCTCCAAAAGATAATGGTTTTTCCTGAGTAGGGCACTGGGCTGGAACTTGGGTGCCTTTAAATATCCAGAGGTAAAAGGGACAATTGTAGAACTGAATGATTAATGGCAATGGCTTATACGTCTGTCCAAAATACCCTTCATGCTACATCCTGAATTTGAGCCTGTTACATTTGAGGAGTTACTAAAAATGTACATTGATTTTACTTATTTGTATCTATGTGGGAAAGTAAAAAATATGGGGATTGAACTGAACAGCAGGGCAGATGTCAGGTTCTGTCAAAGCTTACAGCCCACCATGAGCAAAAGTAGGTCCCAAGGTTGTCCCCAAATCCTTGATTTCTGCCTATCAGCATGTATAAAACATTACTGCTGTGGCACTACTTCAACATATTAATCATCTGAATATGAAATGACTTCTGCAGAAATGATGCCTGTTTCCAAATACAAAGACACATAAAAGACAGCAATTAACAAAGAAAAAAGTTAGTTCTAAAAAGCAGTAATTTTTACACAAACAATGTCAAAATATTTCCTTGTATTAGTTCTCCTGAAGCAATAATGATCTCAGGATACAGGCAAAAGCAGTAATTTTTATTTCACCAACTTCAAGGGCTGGAAAAAGCATATAAGCTTTTGGGCTCAGACTCCCTTCACCACGTCTGCTGATTCTTCCGGTATTGGGTCCATGTGAAATAAGGCACTTTCCAACAATGATAAATAGGTAAAAATCTGGTCACTGAGCTAGTACATATGCCTTCAATTGAAGGAAAAGCTGTCTGCCAAGCTTCAACCAAGTAGATCATAGGTCTGTGAAAAAAAGAATCTAAAAGGACGGAATCCAGTTGCTATAGCGGCACATTAAACAAATAAATGAGATACCATGGAATGCTGCAAAATATTTGTGGTCTGATTAAGTCATATTTGCCACGTGTGAACACTAACAGCACAGTTTAGTAAGGTGGGTACAATATAGTACAGTCCCACTTCTATCGTATGTAAAGTCAAATTCTTATCTGAGTATTAATGGTAACCAGTGTGTCCAAGGATACGTAACACGGCATTTTACTGTAATCATAAAGCAAAGTCCCTTAAATACATAAAATTAGACAATAAATACTTATTAAACTACTATACTTTCAAAGAGATATTTGCATTGTACCCTGTGTTTGCATGAGCTGCTAAAGGGACAAAGCTCTCTGTGGTGATCACCTCCAGGATGACTTGCATATGGAGTGTTCAGAGTACACAACTTGTAGCTGGCAGCTGACTTATAAAATTTTCTTCAACATAAGCAACCCTCCTCCAATACATATTTTTTTCCAGTGAAATGTTCTGTTTTCTTTATAAAAGACACTGTTTGAATATACTCATTATTAATCATAATAATAAATCCTTTAATGTTAGACTCTACTATCTGCCTATGTTCTCTGGAAAAAAAACTCAGAGAAGAAAACAGAAATTTACTATGTCAAGACAAAACAAGTGTCTGATTTTAACTGAGAAGAGCACAGATTTTTATAAAAAATGCATACCACTTATGAATATATTTTGGACGTATTTAAAAGTTGAACATTTATTTACATTTATAACCTGTAAATCATATATCTGATAAATCAAGCAGTTGCACCAGAGAAATGCTTACAGCTTAAGCATTACAAAACAGTTGTGCACAGCTCCAGCAGTGATTATGGCAAGCAATATAAGCTGCACAAATGTTAAAAGAAAACCAGCATTCCTAATATTGTCAAAATTACAGAACGAAACAAATGCATTTCCATCCCACACCACTGCTGGTTTAACAAACAGACCTAGCAGTCCACGGCCAAACTCTGCTTCTAGGAAACATGCTCAGTATGTACTCCACACCCAGGGTAAGGCAGAAAATCTAAGTATCCCTTCATGTGTTCTTTTGGAGCTTTTCTTTAGTTATTTGCTTTGTGCCCATAATAATCGCCTTAACAAACATTTGTATGAATGACTTCAGCTGAAAATCTGGCTTTAAGCTTTTATTACCAGTATTATTACTATCGGCATAATTATGACTTCCAGGGTTACACCTAGTTTTGGCTGTTTAAGTGGGGCAGTTTGAAACATAGACAGTACATCTCCTTACCTCTGGTACTTCCTGCACACCTGCAACCTTTAGCAAACCACATCTGTTTTAATATGCAATGCAATTCACACTTCACAGCTGATATGAAAAAATGTGGGCTTTCATCAACAGCAGGACTGAAGCTGTGAGAGTCAAACAGATGGTCAAGATAATGTACAGCATTGTCAGATAAAAGTATAGACAGCAATGCAAAGATATCAGCATCATTTTACTGGTATCACACAGATATGTTTTATATGAACACAGGCATTATACTACTGCATGGTTGCAGGTGGTTTTCATCCTAAACTTTTTCCAAGGTTTTGAAGCTCCTGGAATGTCACTGTGCAAATACTACTTCATCTGACCCATAATCTACATCCAATAGCAACAGAAGCAATTCTCCTCCTCTCACAGAGCATCCATAAGCCATCTCCTTGCTCTCAATTCCTCTAACTAATACATCTGAGGGAAGTCTTCCCAGTGGAACAATGGAAGAAAACACATTCATCTTTTTTTTACTGTTTATTTCCTTGCTAGTCCTTTCCTCCTCCTCCTCCCTCAGGTCCTCTTTAGAATTTTGAGTGTCTTCCAGCTTGTCTACATTATTCTGTGGCTTTTTTTTTTTATTCACTTGCCTCATCTGTTTTGGTTTTTTTCTTTTTTTTTTTTTTTTTTTTTTTTTTTTTTTTTTTTTTAGGTAGGAGTTGGAATAGCATCAGCTGATTTTTTGATTCATCTCTTTCCTCCCGCCTGTCTTTTCTTCTCATTCAACTATCTTTCCCTAACCTCCCTTTTTATCCTCTCTCACTGATTCTCTCCCCTACTCTCCTCCTTTAGTAGTAACTCCCACAACTTGATGTTGACACTAGATGCTCTCATCCTCTGTGCTTACAGACATAGTTATGTGATATTGTCAACAGAAGGTGGCTAAACTTCTGAAAGAGACCTCATCTGGGGATTTCAGCTCTCAGGCTTTTAATTTGCAATGCTCACACCTAGAATACGGCTCACATGTTTAGCTGTTACTAAATATTCAAAAAAGTTTTAGAAAAGCTTCCTCATTACTAAGGGTTGGGGTCATTTACACCAGGAGGAGCCTCTGTGTGCATTTTCTCCAGATGACTGGAAAAAGCAAGTAATCAGAAACATTCAGCATCTGTGTTCAGTTATAAAGCTGTCTTCACCTTACCTTGATGAGTGTCCTCTGGCAGATATGCAACATGGTTAAGGCCAGCCTCCTACTTAACAAAAACTACTGTGCTGTTATTGTGTTAGGTAAAGGGGTTTTCCTAATGCTCCTAGAGGATGCCACTCAGATAATTTGGACTTCTTCATCCTAGCAGCCTCTCTCAATTTTCAGGTGCTACACTATCACAGGTTTTGACACACCACTAATTTCCAAGCCCTTCACATAAGTAACAGAAGATCAAAAAAATCTTTTAAGCTGCTGCTGTTTTTCTCCCCAGAGCAGGGAGATAATTGATACCACTGTATTTACGCTCCAGTGGTGGAACTGGCAGATAATGAGGAAAGATAGCAGATGGAGCCATGTAACTGCAGCATGAACATGCAAGAAGTGTACAAATCCAACAACATTGTTTTCACGGGTTTTGCAAATATTCTGAGTCCCCAGGCAACCAGCTTCAATTGCTACTCTTTCCATCAGATAGACGTTTAAATAATAGCCATCTAGGTGTGGGTATTCTGTTGGATATTAAATTAAAAATTTTTCCTGATTTTTATCAGAAAACTTTGCAAGTTATGTAACAAGCAGAAACTCCTTTCTGGAGCACTGAAAACTTTATTCACACCTAACATATGAAAATATTGTAGGTAAATTAAGAAGAGCAGTTGACTTGGAATATCCCTGAAAGCCTTAAATTGGATTTAGAAACAAATCTCAGAAAAATATAAGTATCTTCTAGTCATAAGCATAAGGCATTACGAAGGCATAAAGAGAGCGCATACATGGGATGTTGCTATGTTAGGAAGCATCCCCAAGAAGTATAATGCACTGTTTCAAATTACTCATTTCTGAAAAGGATTATTAGGTTAACATGCTAGATGGAAACACTGATGAAAGAAAGGACATCTCCTTGTTTGTACATCAGAGCAAGCACTGTGCAGCAGCTGACCTGCGAATGATGAAGAGATGGGTTTGTCAAAAAACTCACCAGTGTTGGACCTTTCAATCTCTGTATGTCAGGTTACTATGAGTTTTGATTTTTGCACGACTTTTCTATTTTTCTACTTGTCGAATCATCAAGGAGAAAAGATTTACACTAGAGCTTTCATAAAATCACAGAATGATTTGGTTTGGAAGGGACTTAAAGATCATGTAGTTCCAACCACCCTGCCCTGGGCAGGAACACCTTCCACTAGACCAGATTTCTCAGAGCCCCATCCAACCTGGCCTTAAATGCTTCAAGGGATGAGACATCCACAGCTGCTCTGGGAAACCTGTTCCAGTGCCTTACCACCTTCACAGGAAAGAATTTCTTCCTAATACCTAATCTAAACCTACTCTCAGTTTGAAGCCATTCCCCCTTGTCCTATCACTACATCTCCTTGTAAAAAGTATCTCTCCATCTGTCTTGGGGGACCTCTTCAAGTACTGAAAGGTTGTAATAAAGTCACCCTGGAGCCTTCACTTCTCCAGGTTGAACAATGCCAATTTTCTCATCCTTTCTTCATAGGAGAGGTGTTCCATCCCTCCAATCATCTTCATGGCTCTACTCTGGATTCACTCCAACAGGGTTATGTCCTTTCCATCAGTAAAACAAAGAGACACACACAAGCCAAGGCCACCAGACTGAAGATAAGGCTGCTAGGAAAAACAGCTGGAGAGGTGGTCAGCAGGACTCTGTACCACTCTCTGGTGCACTCAACTTTTCAGCAATAAGAAAAGAGAGATAACTTGTGAAATAAGTAGAGATATATCACTTGGACAGGCTCCTTCCTCTCCATAACTTGTCTTTTTCTGCTATTTGTCCCAGCTTTTGTGCATTCTTCTGAATACAAGGACAGAGGGTAAGTCTTTCTAGAAATGTCTTTTTTTCCCATTTCCCAAAAGCAGCATTAAAAAATAACAAGAGGACAAAACTGGAAGAGCTCATATAGACTGCAGTGGCACAGAAGTAACGAAATAATCATTTCTCCAACTCCACAGATGCAGAGCATATTCTTCTTCCCCTCTTCCTGACCTCTCCTCTAAAGTTCTCATATGAAGACAATACTTTACGACCTCCAGAGCCACTTAAACCTCTCAGTAAGTAGTTTCTGTCTCTGCATTTTGCTTTCTTCACCACAAACAAAAGATGATTCACATTTTTAAAACAAATTTGAGACAGCGTCTGCGAAAAACAAAGAAGGACTCTTGCTGAAATGGTATGCTAACTTGGATAGATACTTCAGGGAGTCCTGCCATGTAATCTGGCTCAAAATCAGCAATGCTCAAGCTTAAATTAATTCAGACTACATATCTGTTTATGTGTGCATTGGTTAGAATAGGGGCAACCTCTACTTACATAGCCTGTGCTAATACTGAAGGGAATATAACTTACGGAAACAAATGTTATCCATGCATCAACCTGTCCAGTCCTAACACAAAAAGGTGCAAGAAAGGAGCTGATAAAAAGCCTATTACTATGACACATTAGTTTTAAACACTAAAGGTTAGCCTTTAATTAAAAATTCCTAATACTGATAAAGATCAGATAGACAGCCATCAGAAAATGGGAAAGACTATTTCCTATGGAAAATGCACCTGTTGAATTATGAGCTGATACGGATCCAAACTGCAGGACAGTCTCAAGAACACAAATGACATATTTGATGAAAGAGTTCAGTAATTTGGCAACTAAAATTGTAGCCCGCAAAGATGAATTCATCTGCATAACTAATAAATCTAGGAAGTGCATCTGACAGTTCAGAAACAGATCACAGCTGAGACACGGCCCTATTCTGCAACAGCTCTCTTTAGACAGGTAGTTATTTCGTCCGATAGAAGCTTAACTTCAGCGACTCAGATGTGCTCCTTCACACAGTAAACAGAGATGAAATCCTTTCTTCATTGAAGAAATCAACAGCAACCCTGCCACTGATTTCCCTGGTCATTTCTCAAGTCATAGTGATACCACTGGTTATGGATGAAGCAACTGACTGAGATGACGAAAATATCAGTTTTATGGCACAGTACAGCTCTGTTAGTAATACCTTTCACAGGTGTATGAATCTACATGTATCAAGAACTATTTGGTACCACAAGGCACCACTTACTGTACAAATTTCCTCATACACAGGAATTATACTGGTAACTATTACAGTGTGTATATATATATATATATATATATAAAATGGAAACAGAGTTCTTGACACCATATGCAATTTTATGTTTGTGGTTTTTTATTTTGTGCACAATGATTAGCCTCTCCTCTGTTTCTATGAAACTTTATAAAAAATATTAAGATTAAATCGGCAATAGGACCACATAGTTCCAAGGCTCATTTCATTTGTGTTTTCCATCTCTAGAGGGGATTTTTTTCTATAATTAGGATTTATTTTTTTTATGTTGAAAAAGTATTGCTATGAAGGAGTGATATCTCTGAGTATTAACAAGACAGCACTAAGTATTCAAGAAAACAGAATTTCAAGTATAGATGGTGTTGTAACTGTAGAGAAGGCATGGGAAAGGAGAAGAAAAAGGACGATGAGAACTAATTATTATAACCTAAAAAAGCAGCAGACACTGCTTGCCCAAACCACTTCTGCCTGGGCTAATGCAGCCTTTCAAACAGTTTCTGCATACAGCCTTCTTTATAGCCACCTTAAAATGCTTCTGAAGTATGAATACTCTCAAATATTCTAAAGTATGAACACTCTCAAATATTCTACTACTAATGGAAATATGATTGCTATTATTACAGCCAGATTTCATGACTTTTCACTCCTTTTCTATGTATGGCTTTTGAAGGCTGATGTTGACAGTTGAGCAAGTTGTTACAGCTGGTCATAATACCTTTGCCAGAAACTTCCAAAAATATGACTTTTCAAGTAAACTAGGAATCTTTTTACTACGAAAAATGTATAGTTTTACATTTTCCACTTTTCATAGCTTTTTTTTGTGCTAAATACACTTTTTGGGGAAACTGTTGTGAAAAAACCTCGAAAGAGTATTCACAGGTTAAGTAACATTTGCAGTCAGATTCCTAAGAGCTGCACCAGGTACTGCAGGGGAAGCTCACACAAAAGTGGGATGAATCAGCAGTGCTACAGAGGCAAAACAACCCACCTCTCACTGACAGGTTCCACTCTGCCAAGGCTAATGAGTCTCTTGTGTGAATTTTGTTGTACAAGGTTGGGCTCCAGCACGGCCATCCTTGCATTCAGAAAAATTATCATCATTGAATGTGCACAGCTGATGTCAAAATGTGAAGAAACATATGAGGATAAATGTTTATTTCAGTATAAAAAAACAGCCAGGGATCCTGAGTTTTCTAAACTGTATTCCCAGAGGTCCTACCCATTTCCCACGGGTGAAAATTTTATTCTCTAAAATTTGCCAATGTCAAAATTGTAACTACTAGTAAGTGAAGTGCTGGCATTCTCAAGGTAGTTTAATAACCTTTCATATTATTATGGGCAATGCATCAGAATTAATTAGTATGAAAGCTGATGAGGATAAAATGATAGGTAAAATATCAGAAAGAATGTGACTAAAATGTGGTGAAAAGCCCACAGCCATAAGCTTCCCCTGTGATTGAGCTAAAGGAACACTTGGATAAATGGAGATTGATGCAGAAAACAATTCCATTACAAAAGTCTTTCAAAAATGCTTTCTACAATATTTCAAGTTGAAAAAAAGTCTAAGATGCTTGCATACAATACATTTCAGCAAACTCTATGATGTCCAAAAATCACAAATAAAAAAGCCTTCTTCATATATTCCAGTAAGTAGACATTTCTACAAAGCAATGTGAGCTTTGCAAGTGTTCAGCTTGTAACCTCCAAACTCAAGGGAGGACAGCCTGAACAAACACAGCGGGAGTCATCAAACTCTTTTCTCTGCTCTACACACATATAATATCATGCTGTTCCTTTTAAAACATCATAAAACAGTACAATATCTAGTAAAAGCTGATCCTTCTCTTGTCAGCAGCAACGCTTGTACTGTGCCTTTTACAAAAAAATTAGGGAACAGTAGTGCCATCTGCCCCACTCTGCAAAGGACCAATTTATCATGCCCAGCACTAGTGGACAAATCTTGATCTGCTGTGGTGATACAAGACTCACACCCTTAAGGATGAGCTCTGTTGTCATCTACCAATGAACAGCAGTGCCAAACGGTTTGCCATGCCTTGATATGGAGAACAAAGTAACAATGAAACATTTTGCACAGATGCAACTAGAGAAGGAAACACGACACTGCATAATGCTGCCTAAACAGCAGAAAGTACCTGATGGTAAAGTGTGGCCTTATCTTGCCCTTAGCATTTAAACATATAGTTGAGAGAAAGAATGTCTGACTTGACATACCGGAGAGGGATTAAAAGGTCAGATTTCTTGTGAAGAAACTACCTTTATGATTACCAATGCAGCAATTTTGAAACTCTGCACTGTTGCATAGAATTTCACATTATTAAAAATATTCAGATACAGGTTCTGCTACATAAGTTTAGTGTGCTTGAGAAATCAGTAATTATTTCAATTTTTTTTCTAAAAACATACAAGTCCAAAAGCAGATTTTTTGAACAAACATTATAATAAAAACATTTCCACCATAAATTATATTTTGGTAAAATGCCAAAAAAATCTTTCAATTAAGTGTTTCTGTCATTTTAGAGCAAGATTTGTCTAAGTCAGAACTTCTGTTTTGTGGAAGTCTCTTTTGATTAAATTTCTTCATGACCAGGGTGGCATTTCTCTGAGAAAACTACCTTATCACAGAAAACAGCTGACCCCCACAACTAGCCTGCGATGTAAGACATGTAAGTTCAAATCTCCACTGTTCCAAGCTAATAAAGATTCAAATATGACTCAAGGAGTCAAGGAAGGAAAGATGTTACTCTTGCTTGCAAACCACGTTCTTTAATCATTTCTGAGGGCATTAGCTCTAAGTGTATGCAGAGTCATGCACGGGGAAATCAGTCTTGACTTTTCTTTATGCAATAAAGTGTTTGCATTATTTTTACTCACCATTCCATGATTTAGCCATGCTGGTATAAAATTATCAAGTAGCTTTGGGTAAACCAGTTCCCTGTCATAGATATAGATGCTCCAAAACATCGTCACGACAAACTAAGAAGAAAAAAAAACACAAGATATTTTTAAATATATGCTTCTGAACAATTAGCTACACATTTATAGGTAACAAAATGGGGCATTCAGCAAATGATTATGGATAGACATGGACATCATTGTTCTTTGACCAAATACTGCTCTAATCAACAGTGTGAATCTGTTTTACTCTTTGAATTCACAGAGGTTTTAACTTTTTTTCTTTTTTTTTCCTCCCCTTGACTTTCAGCCTGAAAAAAAATCTCATGTTTTTACTTACATGCCTGCAGCCAAATTACAACTGAATACTACAGTTTAGTAGCAGATGTGGCACATAAATAATATTTCACCACTAACAGGATAGAAAACAAATGGAAAATCAGGTAAAATATCACTTGGAATTCATAGAACATATAAATATGAAACATTCACCCCCAAACAGAAGCATACAAATTCATATTTGCACTTTTTCGTGCTAGCCATCGAAACAGCATTAAAAAAAATAACCCTTTGACTACTCTCCACACAATTCATGGACTGGGATCCACAGAAAATAGTTCTAATATCCTGCTCATTTGTCAGTATGAAATGTGGCTTGGTTCTTGTCAGAGACTATTTACCAGGATCCCAGAGAAAAACCATTATTTCCTCTAGACTGAGGACAGGACAGATGTCTCAGGTAAAGTTTGCACTAGGCTAAATTTTCGCCAAAGTGTGCACAAATTCTTTAAACATATCCTATGTCTGAAAGTCAAAGACAATATAAACCCACAAAAATTTACAGAAATAATGGTTTTAGCTTACTTTAGCTGGGACAGGTAAGTAATTTATTAAAACACCGTTGCTTTCTTACCTTGAATTTGAGCCATAGTTTTCTAGTAATAAAAAAGACATTGTTTATAGCAGTAAAACCCAATAACTGGACAAAGCTTTTCAATGGCCGTGTACAGGGGATCTCTACACAGTAATGATAAATCCAAGTTTAAAGTTTGAGAGCCAACAGATAGGACTTTCACTCAGATCAGAAGGGAAGTATTCAGTTACGTCCAAACTGATATGGCTCATGACCTTACAGCTAATTTAGGGGATCAGTAAAAGAAAGTGAAAGAAACATGGGGTGAGCACAGCAAGGTCAGCGAATTACTGGTGTGTGCAATAGTGCAGGCATAAGTTGTTTCCTATGCTTCTGACTTAGGAAAGTTAAAACTGAGGTTTGCAGTTAATCAATGGCATCTTGTTCTAACCACAGACATGCAGACTTCGGCCAGTCAGTTATGTGAATGACCTGAACCAGTACACTGGTTCAGTGTACACTCAGTGTGCATACAGTACATAGTTTCTTGGTTTCCAACACAGTTGTCCATCTGTTATGATAGCTATTGGTGCCTGCTCAGAATAAACTTGGGCTATTTGACTAGTGCACAGAGGCCAGAAAAAAAAAATAGGTTATGATGGACAGCCCGAAAAATATTGCAAGTGTAAAGTACCCCACAAGAAATCTCTCTTCTGGGCCAGTCTTGGCACTGGCAGAGCCTAGCTCTTTACGCACCTGCTGACACATAAGTGCCAAGATATGAATAGCTGAACAGCAGGAAAAATGGAAGCAAAGTATCCTCTTCTCTATAGGCTTCCTAGAAGTCATGCATTATCACAGTGGGTCTCTGAGAACCTGCTAAGACCAACTGGGACATAAAAACATCTCAGGCATATGAAGACCAAGACTGATAATGTTTTCCAAAGAAGTCCTACAGGAAGAAAAATCACCCAGAATTAGGTTGAACTTTATTACACTGAATACGACAAAGCTGGCATGCTTTGACCAGTGATTTTTGTGTGGAGCAGAATAAAACAATAGAGATAAACATAAGAAAAGAAGGAACATGCCATCTGTCCCTTAACCAAAGTCAGCCAATGGATGGAAAAGGATCAGCCTAGCTGGTTGCAACCATCTGGAACTACAGACGGCAAATGCTGCTTAGCAAAGCACTATCACAGGGCAGACATAAGGTAAAGGAAGTGCGCAAAACCCAATGTGTTACAGAACTAACCTGTCCCGGAGGATGACCCGACATGAGACCAATGCAACACCCTGGGGAAGATTCCTTCCAGTGTTTAAATGGTTCACCTTACCTTTCCTTTCAATTAGTTCATCTGGATAAAATGAACTATAAAAATGAACTTTTTGGACAAAAAAAAGTATAATGAGGACTTGCTACATAGTTACTTTGGCTGCTTCTGAATTTGTTTACTTCGATTAATGAGCAACTGTTGGTCTGCTACTTTTAAATAACCTTATACCATGCTTACATTTTGCTACTGGCAGACTTTCATTTGGGCTGGGCTTTGCTAAGATCACACACGATCATGCAGTGCCAGACTACGATTCAAGTGAGCTGCTTTTTTACACCATCTATGTAAGGCTCAAACAAAACTGCACCTCTTACACTCATGCTGCCTTCCTTGTGGCACAATTCATCACTCTTGTGGAGACAGCCACAGTACTACCCTCACATGCCAGGCTGAACAGGCTGCTCACATGCAGATAAATTTCAAGGAGCCAAACATTTTATTTTCTTTTGTTCCCATGGCAAAATGGCACAAATGTCAGCCTTCCACTTCCTCTTCACACAAACTCAAGGCATGGAATACAAGGAAGAGAACAGGCACTAGCAATTGCTTTTACACTTCTTTGCACAGGAGCCTCCTACGATTGCCAGCTTTCCAAAGACAGCAATTACCTTGTTAAACATAAGGTTAAGCAACATATAAGTCCTTCATTGGCTACTTAACCTATCTAGGGTCTATAATGATTCTATTTGTCTCTAATGATTACCTATCTAGGATCCTGGTCATTACAGACCAAACGGAACCTCAACTTTGCAAGTAGACCTTGGAAACCGAAACTATGGAATTACTCACTTATTACAGGCATCTGAAAGACTGCTAAACAAATACATAGCAGTAAAAATAAGGCTGAAAACAAAACACTGTCCTCCCACTTAAGGATATATTCCTTGAGTGTCTGTCCTCTGTCTCTGAAGCTTCAGAGGGCATGAGAAGAGCATGTGGCCCTGCCAAGGGAAAAACTTTAAAGGACAAGTTAGGAAACGGATGGTGATTCAAAAGAGAAATCATGTGGCTTGGCAAAACACTACAAATGGAAGCAAAGAGAAAGTAAGAAAGTAAAGCCAATGAAAAGAATTGTATAATTAGCACTTTTACATGAGTCTAATCAAGAAATGTTATGCAAACGAAGAGTGAACCCAATGGAACTTTATTTTCCTACACTTTGTGTTTTTCTTTTTGGCTGGCTGCACAGTTTGATTCAGTCATTTCCTGGATGGCCTCATGACAAAGATAAAAACCCCTTATGACCTTGACAGAATTTGTTCTAAATACACTTAAAGGTAAGCTTTCTGGCTATCCCTCAACACACTCGTGGTTATCAGTGAGAGTAAATATATTGTTGGTGAGCTTTTTTGAGGGTTAAAGGCATTACATCTAGAAGAAAAGTATTGTTGAAGGCAGAAACCACAGTAAGCACAAATTGGCATGGTACTGGCTTTAGGTGGGATCTAGTGCTAGTACAGCAATATGCCAAATGGATTTGAAAGGAGTCAATGAAGGAAACCACAAGGAGTGAGAAATGAAAATCTGGGAAGACCCCTCTCACAGAATAGACTTCAGGAGACAATTGCACCACCACTCACTGATGTTACCATCGCAAGTCACCTTGTCACAACAGATAAGAGTAAAATCCAGAACAGAGAGATTTTGGCATGGTTGAGTCAGTTCTGGAAACAAAAGTATGCTGTAGTCTAGTCAATTAATGGGGTAACTAGGAAACTGCAGCAAATGCCTAGACATCTTTTCTTGGCATAAGATCACAAATTAGCATTATTGATGACCTACAGAAGGGTGATCAGCTTTCCTTTTACCTGTACCAGTACAGAGAAACAGAAAATAAGAAAGTATGCCTGGCTTTCTCTCCTTTGTATCACAGGTTTATAAAAACATAAAAGTATAACATAAAAAATGAGGTAATTCTAGCCAGTAACTCAGACCCAAACAAAGCTATTAATGCTATACGATACAAAATGTCTGTGGTAGAGTTTGTAATTTTCTAGGCAGCAATCTCTCTTTTAATGTGCAATAATTTCAACTTTTGTTCTTCCACCTATTTCTATTAAACTGTCTTTAAAAACTAGAAATGCCTGTTTTATCTCTTCTTCCTCTTGTTTTATACAAATTACAAGAAACATATTGATAAAACCATATATAGTTTACACAAAATAGTAATTAACCACAGAAAGTTGGCAACCTAGTGATCTCTGTCAAACAAACAGAAAAAAGGAAGGATAGTCTAAACCAGTGGTGTAGTCTCTGACTTTTAAGCATGTCTCACGTTTTTCTAGCAGTGTAAATTACTCCCAATATATATCTCCTTTACACAGATAAAGGGATGGCAAGTGTAAGTAATTATAGATAAGAACTGGTGAGGAACTTCTAAAATGCCTATGCAAGCAATTTTCTTTTGTGGATGATTCCCAATCTCTTAGGCATTTGAATAGTATCATAGGCTTATAATGAACTAAAAAAGGGCTAGGAAGTGTTGCCCACAGACTTTTCATGGTACAAGGCTTTGATTTCTGATTTCATTCTCTTAAGAGTCCTATTAAAAAGAGCAACAATAAGTAAACAGTAATCATTATGTCCTTAAAAGAGGTTCATGTTTATTTCTTAATGCTTCTGATCAAAATAGTACAGGTTGGCAATTCAGCTTTATCTGAGCCCCTGAAGATATACAATGCATATCAGAACACTGGAGAGGTGTGATTTGCTGCACAGATTTTGCAAGATTTAATTTGTTTGCAAGATTTTATTTGTTGCAAAGCCACCCAAAGAGATTATTTACCCTTGGGCTGGTTCTTTTCCCTCCTCTGGAAGGTGGGAGGAGGTTGGTGGTCAGACTTCCCAGATGGTTTATATGTAATACTTTTTTAGGAAGTACTAAGAATGAAAAACTTTACTTTGTTACATTTCTTTTCACACTCCCTTGTTTGACTTGGGAGTGGAATCCCTTTTCTCATCTGTTTATCAGAACAAATCATCTCAAGGGCTTCAGTAAGCAGAAAATACAAGAAAAAATGTGGTGAATTGCTCTTGAAAAACTACAGTTAGTAGGCTTTAAAATATTCCTCAGTATTTGCACTATTCCCTAAACATGCCCCATGTAAAACACTAAGCAATAAAAATAATTTAGATGTTAAGGTAATTGACAAGTACTTAAGCATGACCACTGCTGTTACATTAGAACCCAACAAAGATTTTATTCACATCTGCCCAATTTTTATGTCTGAAGGTTCCCTTGTGTCACTACTGGGAACCACTGAGAAGCTCCATGTAGGTGGGTGAGTCTCAAGGAAAGGAGGTCTGCACTTCCTTCTAACAAGAATCTCCATCATAGCAAAATTTCACTGGGTTTTTTCTTACACATAAATAGATTTCAGACAACAAAGTCAGTGTTAGATATTTGCTACTTTAAGGTCTTGAACTCTTCCTACCCCTAATCCCACCGAAGCAAAGCCCCTGGTGACCAGCAGTGCCTCAGACACTGGGCAGGCTTTGGCAAGTGAGTGGTGAGATCTCCTCTGCTGCTGGAGAGGATCAGGTTTCAGGAAGGAGCTGAGACTAGTCTTAAGTTATGAAGTACTGCTGTGAGAACACGTGTAGGATCACTCTTCAGGATCACTCTCGAGGAGAAAAGACAAAGCAGAAAGAATCGTGTCTTGTAGAATATACCACCTAAGGAGTCTTTCTGCTGTGCCTTTTGCAACCGGACTTGTCTATCTCGTATTGGCCTTTTTAGCCCTTCCCAAATCTTCGTTCGCAAAGCCTAGCCATGACTGCCGTTTGTCTCCCAGTAGTCAGGAATAGAAATAACAATGAAAACAACCTTTTTAGGCTTGCTTTGTAAGAAGTAAAGTGAAATAATACGTGGTAATTAATTGCTCCCCTTCACCACAGAAAGGTCACATTTGGAAATGGAGAGCATCTGTCCAATGAGCATGGCCATACTATCTTCTGCATTTGTACGTCCATCTTTTACATACCTTCTGTATGGTTTTTTACATTACTGACAGAACCCTTTTTTCCTACACCAATTCTGTCAGTTCTGAATCCCCCACGAGTTTAACAGGGAGCAACCTGGATTTTTGCTTCCCTTCTTGCCCATGTCAAAATGGCTTACAGCCCAAACTCCCATCAGGTCATTATGGTGTAAAACATGCCACAGTCAGCACTTTCACTACTCCTGATGATGACATGTGGTGCAGAAATAGTCTAAATTGAGTCTCAGGATGCTGCTGGGACTATACAGATTTGAAATTACTTGTACAATCAAGTTCTTATTATAATTTTTTTTAATGACCCAAAGATTATTCCAGCAACACACTGTGTTGCTTCCTCACAATTGTGCTTCCTTACACTTGTGAAAACCAAGACAGTAGTAAAATCAACTCTACCACTTTTCCCTTTCTGCATAGTCTTTTGCATAGAGGTGGAAAAGCTGTTCAGGCAGAAAACAATCAAAAGTAACATCATTCACCAGTTTGCAAAGACATACATAGACTAACACTGTACTTACCACTCCAACTGGGAAAGCTAGAACAGCCATCATCCAGTCACGGAGGGAAATGAGTTTTTTCAGCTGCCTCTCTTGTTCTTGACTGTCATTTCCTCTAGTGAGAAGACTGGACAAGTCGGTCAAGACACAAATCCCAAAGAAGACAGCCTGGATAACCTGCATGGAAGGGAAACACACTCTTGAACACAGAATATCAGATCTTTGGCAGAGAGCAGGTTGGACACAGGCATGTATGAGGAATATTGCCACGGAATTGACATGGGGAGTGGGAATACATCAGTTCCTTAAATACGGGTAGAGTTAATTCACATAAAAGCCACGTGTGCTTCTAGACTCAAAGTCCTGCATGCATCTTGCTCCTCATCTGTGGGGGTAATCAGTGTGAGTGGAAGGACCATTCCAGAGGTGGGACTTCCCACCCTCACCTCAGACATGTGCCACCCGCCGGGGACTGAATTGCAGCCACCCCTTCCTGCGTCACTCCATACAACTCATCCCCACAGTCATTGCATTTGCCTCTGAGGCGGAAAAACTGAGGAATGCTCCCTGTAAAAAGAAAGGAAAGAAAAGAGATGAGCATTTCTTTCCCTTGTGAAAGGAGGTCTCACTTGGAGATTCTGCTTGCCCCAGACACTCCACTCAGAGGTGAAGGAGGTGCCTGAGACTTCCCAAGAGACATAGCACATGGCCTGAGCTTCAGCAAATCTATCTCTAGTTCCTCTCAGATAGTGAATGACAGAATGAGAAAGCTTCAGGAGTTATTCACTTTCCTTTCCTGATGGCAGACTGTTATTTACCTGCCTTTTCCTTTTTTGCATTTACGTATTTGTGTGCAATATCATAAGATTATGTGTGATATTAAATTGTTAGTTTAATCACCTGAACCCACTGATTTAGTTCAAACTTGACTCAATCTTAGTTTGATCACTGCATTTTTCTTCCTTAATTAACTTAGTAAAATTTTAATAAGTTAGCTCAGGAATGCTCTTGCCTGAGGACCCACATATCCTTTCTAGTACAGTTCAGAGGAAGTGCACACAGCTTGTTTACTCCCCAAGCTGGAAGCCTGGGTCAGAAACCACACACATCAGGTAACCTCAGGTAAAAAATTTAACAAAACATGGGCTTGGTTCCCAAATTACACAGTGATTAATCAAAAAACATAAACATATGCTTAAAATACATACTGCATGTTTTTCAAAGCAAGTATGGAGTACTAGTTTAGAAGTTTTATTTGTAAATCTAAGTGTTCCCTGACTAGGAGAATCTGACCAAGTAGCAGACCATCCTTAAGAAATAAGAATAGTACATTCCCAGATTCTGCAAAATAGAATTTATTATATGTATATATCTTTGCAGAATTTACACTATAATAAGGCAACCAGAAGGATAGAAGAAAGAAATACCAAACAGATGTTGGCTACTGGAAAGAAATACAGAGATGCGTAATGATTGGATGGATTAAAGTACATTTCCTTCCTCAGCAATCCTTATATGACCCAAATACTTGTACATTCTGGCTGTAAAGCCATGAATGACAGACATTCAAGTGGCTCCTGGATCTTCTTGCAATTCTGCTACCATTGCTCTCCTCTCTCCACGGTGTAGCTACATATAATTTGCCTGATAAATAGATGAACCAACATTACAAAACCTTCCCTGAAGCCATGAAATGTGACAGACTACTAGTGCTAGAGCTGTATATTGTGCTAGAAAAAGGTATTACTATTTCAAATGACTTCCTGGAAAAGTTACCATCTTCTACATAATTTCTGAAAAACCTTTTAAATATAAGTTCTTGGAGCTACGTAAGAACTCCTAATGCACTTTTTCATATTATTTGTTTGAAAAAAGCACTTAGAAGAAAAAAATCTTCCCATACTCGGCCCTGTTTTCCACCAAACAGATGGCCTATTTGGAGAGCAGAAATAGAAGAATTAATTATGCATTTGCTTGACTTATGAGGAGATATGATACCATCTACTATTCACTCAAGAGTGTGAACGTCAAAGACGACAGAACTGGGAAAAAGAGTATACCTAACAGTAATGAGATCAATTTGAGTGTTAAAAAGTTTAGGCTGAGTACCAGGAAATATTTCCTAACAGTGAGGTCTGTCAGACCATGAAATGGTTTCTCAGAGGAAGTGGTGGAAGCCTCATGGCTTGAGTCACTCAAACCAATATTGGACAAAACACTCAATAATGTACTACAGAGAACAGTATTATGCTGGCAGGGCTGGATGAGTGACTAATGGATTGTTTGCAGCTCTAACTACAATTCCCTGAAATGGTCCCTCTCAAAAGAAGCACAGACTCAAACAATCACACGCCCACTTTCCAAGGGAATTGAGATTGTACATCCACTAATCAATCACAAACTGAACAGCTTCTCTCCCCAGTATCCCGTTATGAACACAGAGCTTCAAGGGAAAATATAATGATATCATGGGGAATAACTGAAAACTCCTAAAGGGAAAGAAAGTATCCGAAGACTTCAGAGAGTAGATATGAAGTAAAGTATTCTACAAAAAAATTAATAAATGAAAATCCATATAGGAGAAAACTGCATCTTTATTGAGAACATTTAGAGACAATGACAAAATTGTACAGTGTTCAGGGAGGAACAGTTCCAGTTTCTTCATACAAATAATGTACATACATTCACTCTAGTACTTCCTTTCCTTTCTAGAATGTGCAAGAAAACTCTTCTGACACCTTCCAAACATCTAGGATTAAAATGGGGACCTCCAGAACTACATGAGTCTCAGCAGCATTAACTAAACAGTCGGAGTCTGTAACAATTTACATCCTTTGTAGGTCTGGCACAGGAAAAGCATAGCTTGCAGCTACTGGTGGTTTATGGTATGAAATGAATTTTTAAAGTCCATGCTCCTTGGTGTGAATGCTGCCCAACAGATGTGAAAAGTTCACAGCAAGGGAGTGAAAACTACCTCCAAACAATGTTCTCCAAGGTGCCCTGGTGTTACCTCAGATTTAGGATTACATTTTCAAAACAGGGGCCTTATTTTGAAAATCTGCAGGTGATGAACCTATACATGAAACATCCTCAAGTTGTTAAACAGCTGACTTGCTTTTCCCCTTGGAAATGTAAGCAAGAACAGCATTTCAGAGGAAATATCTTTAAATTTTTCCTCTAACTACAGCTCGAAGGAAAACTGCGATTTAGAAAATGACAAATTTGACAGAAAACAGACACACCTTACTTATACCATGTAACAGTGATAGAAGCAGAAACTTCTAAGCAGAGTATGCAAACCCAAGAAAATAAGTGAATAGGTATAAAATACTAACTTATTGCTGACCCCATTTTCTCCACCGAAGCCTACAGGGGCCACTGTCACTATAGTTGATACTACAGTCCCTTTAAACTGATAATGTAATGTGACAATGTAATGACAATGGCCACTTAAAGATATGTTAGTAAAAATTCAGAGCAGAGAAAACACTTGTTAAGTTGCTGCAGGAGAAAAAAAGTTATGAACAGAAGATGAAACCAAGTAGCCCAAAAACCTTCTCAAACAGTGAGATCTATTCAGACTATAAATCAGAAAAGATAGTTCCCTACAAACGATCAGAATAAATTAATTTTACATGTCTGTTTACTACAAGAAAATAAAGACTTGCTTCAGCAGGACAGTTTTTTCACAATGTGTTCACTGCAGGACTGCAGCTAATGACCTCCTCATACTCCCCCTAATTTGACTTTAGTCCGAGTCCAACAGAAAACCTATTTCCTCATAAACCTTTTTTCAGGGCATGGAGATTCCCTTCTCCCCCATGTCACGGGGCTCCACAGTGCAGACAAAATCTCTGCAAACTGAGGTCATGCAAATTCTGTTACTACTCTTACCAAGACAGAAAACTCCCCATTAAATTCACTGAATCTAGGATTTCAGTGTCGATGGACTCATCCTCTTCCAAGTTCACTCTTATAATCAGAAGAACTCCTTAAAGTTCAGGGTAGAAGAACTGGAAAAGTCTCTGCAAGTACTACTACTTTTATGGGTAATTTTTTCTCTACCTACCTGTGAAAGTGAAAAATTCATTCTCCTCAAGTTGTCATTTTCGAGATTAACAGCACTTACTTCATGTACCCCTCTATGAAATAAGACATCAGTGTAGGCTGGCAAACAGAAAGTGCTGACAGAATAAAACATGGGAGCGACGCTCATGAAATCCGCAAGAAATAACAAAAAAGCACTAAGTAACTTTTATATACTCCAAAATGCACATGAAGTGCATGCATGTGTGTGTGTGCGCGCGCGCGTGTGTGTGTCCCCACGTACCTGTATAGGATACCTGTACAAGATACCTGTACCTCACCAGGTAAGCTTCCACTGCTAAATATAAGATTGCATTTAAAAAAGGGACTTAGGAGTATGAAAACATAATCCATATTATAAGATGACCAATTCGCAGAAGGGTGTCAGGGAGGCCTGACTGATCCTTGGGAGATGAGAGTGGCAGGGGGCAGTCAGGGCCCATCCCACCCTCAGCCAGAGCAGAGCAGCCAGTGGCTGCCCCAGCCCTGGGGCAATCAGGGATCTCCCTGGGGACAGGCCACCAGCTCACAGCTGGGGGGCAGACATAACTTGAACCATCAAAACAACATTCAGGCTTAAGACAACATGTGGCTTTCCACAAGATGATGAAAGCTTAGCTTTACCAGCATGCAAAATCAAATTGCAAAAAGTTGTCATTTCTTACATATTTCAGATTTTACAATCTGCATATACAGAACATGGTCTGATTTTCCTCTTCAAACAATGGAAAATTATTTACAACCTCAAAGTATTTATTACTGTTCATTGTCACTTGTGTTACTTTAGCTTTCATTTCTCCAGCCTCTAGATATCGTTTTGACGTACAAATGAACTATGTTTCAGCAATTAAGATAACTGTATTTTAAGAGACTCTGAAGTAATTTAAGTCAGGTTTTTTGCACACTGTAAACACAACTGACTGGACTCTCTTTCAGGACTATGCTTGGTTTGGGTTGTTGTGTATTGGGCTGTACACAGGCGCGTGTGGAAACCTTGCATCCTGGCAGCTCATTTACCTGTAGTTGCAATTTACAGAGCAAGTCCAGGTTAGGGAGAGAATAGTAAGGTATTTTTGACAGAAAAGGCACTGTGCTTACAGATCAAAGCCATTAGGTTGTAGCTGCTTAGTAAATACGTTACTGTTCTCGACTGCACAGAGCTACCGATTC
This sequence comes from Lepidothrix coronata, assembly GCF_001604755.1. NCBI lineage: Eukaryota > Metazoa > Chordata > Aves > Passeriformes > Pipridae > Lepidothrix > Lepidothrix coronata. Next base: position 2,191,865 of record NW_016690303.1, on the reverse strand, counting down.
TTCTTGTCCATCACCATTCCATCATTACTCACACTGCGTTTATTTTTGTCGCTTCTCCTCACCTTGCTGCATGTTTGTTAGTTATAATAACAAGCAGAAGCTGGACAATACGTAATCAAGTGCTAAACCTTTGTATCAGAGAAGCTACAGACTTCAGATAAGAAAAAGACAAATCTTTGTGTCTACAGACAAATGAAAGAGAGGCATAAAGAAATAAACACAAGAAGCAACAGCCCTTTAAGTACTAAAATACAAGCTAGTGTAATACCAACCACTAAACCTACAATTAACTGAAGTTGAAGTGCAAACACCATGAAAAAGTACTGTGTGCTACTCTGAATCATTATTTCGGTATATGGAATAGGGAAGAAGACTCATATTTCAAAGTCCGGAGGTAAAAGAGCAGCATCAGCCTGGAAGATTCACTGATGTTGAGGCACGCAGTCAGACCTCATATCACATCTTCTTCCACACCAGCTGCAGTGCCATGGCCATTTTAGATTGCTTAGTTTGCTGAAGTAGGTTTCATCAACATCCCAGGCCACTTCAACACAGAAAAGGAACACGGCCCTGCCCCATCAAAAGCCAGTAGCCTGAGAAAACACATACATGACACAGAGGAGAAAAGTAAGGGACAAGGGAATGAAAACAGAATAAGCCAAAGGAATAGTTAATTTAAACACCATCTGTTTTACTTTGAGTTGTTTACTGGTTAGGAATCTTGAAATAAATATTTCTCCTATTCCTCCTTTCTCTTACAATAATTAGAACTTGAACTACACAAGAAAAACATGACACTTATTTCTATCAGAAGAGCCATTAGAATCTCAGCAACTGGATAAAGGGACCACCTTATAAATATCTAGCACTGCCCTCATCCAAAACAATGACTCATGTCTCCCTTTACAGCCTTCAGTGGGGGGATGGCTCCTCTAACCAGGATGTTGCACATTAAGACTAGTCCTTAGTAGGAGATTTAATTTCATTTTCATGGTTTAGTCAGATGATATGAATCAGCTTATAAAACATGCCTAATGCCTTACCATATGATGTAAATTCAGGGACTCCTTTAAATATAATCCTTTACTTTGTACATAACCTCCTGCAGTCTTTTTCTTTGAAGCTCACCAGCGTTGTCCAAACGTAACCAAGGATGGGGTTTTAAACCAATGAGATTTTACAGATACACAAAAGAATAAAATCTACTATGAAATTATTATGCATGAAAGAGAAAACTGTTTGAATCTTGGGTCTAGCTTTTATAGGTACTACGCTGTTTAGTTCCCACTACTTAAGCATTTGCTATGAAGTTGTGGAACAGGGACCAAGCTGTGTAAGATAATGAGATCTTGTGTTTCCACGAAGAGAGATGCCTTTTAAAATTCCGCCTGTTGGAAAACAAAATGTGTTTTAATCTGGACAGACAGAAAAGCAACTTGATAGGCTCTTCCTTTCTCTCTTCATGGTCCCTCCACTTAACCCAGGAAAATCCCTTACTAAGTTACACTTAAGGGAGCGGGTAAGTCTCAGATCGTTCTGCCTTAGCATGATTCTTGACTGTCTCTTAATGGTTTCCAAAAATATGCAGCACAGTTCCCGGAGAGGTAATGTGGTTGTGCTAACATAGTTTTAAAAGCAGTTTTCTTAATATTTTTAGTACTTCTGTAAGGACAAATACTCCTTACTGCAGCAAACTAAGCTGAAATTTAGTACACTGTCAAAAATATTTGGAAATGCTTTAATTTTTGATGGCAACAAAAGCATCCTTATTCTTTCTACATGGATAAAATACCCACAACAAAAAAAATTCCATAGTGGACAACTGAGAAATCAATTTTAAAGTGCTACTATATCTCAGCTGAGTTGCATAGATGACATTTCCAACATGATCTCAGCATGACAGAGTGTATGCCATCTGACTCAGTGGGGCTAACAGCCTGGAATGCACCACCACGTATCGAATGAAGAGATGTAATGGACAGATACACAATATACTAAAGAAATATGAACAAAAATTTGACCAGATGCTAAGAAAGTGCCACATTTTCTCAAATCTTTTGCAATTATTTCAGCTGTGTCATTCCTCTCTAATGCCATGTCAATCTTCCTCTCAGATGTCTGTATATCTTACTTTAATCCTGGCTAAAACACTCAAAGAAGCACAAAGATCATTGTTGCAGTATTTAAGAAATTACTATTGTATTTTTATCTTTATCTTGTTAATTGTTTGGACTAAACTCATTTTCTAATAATCCCCATCTTCTTCCTTACTTTCTTACATTGTGTATAGAAAAGCTGCCATTATACTACTTATTGTATCCTGCTTATAAGACAGTATAATTTCATTAAATTTATATAATCCATTCAGCGAACATGTATAATACAGTTTATTCAGAACAGATTACAATTTTATTAGGTTATATATTAGGTTATATATTTTATGTTTTTCTTTGGTAAAGCTTAATCTTATTAGGATTATACACTGTACAGAAGGTTATGTCATTATTTTGGCTTAAATGGTAATTTTACACATTTCAGCATGATTGGTATAGTCTCTGCAGCAGTGCCCTTGCAGTCAAGGCAGGAATGGCAGCACTCTAGACAATGTTTCGGATAGCTAGCTAAGAAGCTAAGACTTGTTCTGCAGCTGTCTGTGCTAAAATGAGCTTTAGGATAGGGTTTCCCATGGCCAGAAAGTCCTAGCACTTCATAAGTTAATTACCCCAAAAAGGAAATTACATTTTATTAAGTACAAAACTCTATTAAAGAAGTGGTTTTCTTAAAACCTCAGAAACTTCTGCATTGCACCAACTTTTCCATGTTTAGAAATACAGTTTGAAAACCACTACAGGGAAGCAATTTTGACACAAATTTGAAAACTGAAGTTTTTCAAAGTTAGAGGGACTGGTTTTGCTTTTCATTTCTTCCCTTTTTGATGAATAAGGTAATAGCTGCCTTCTAAAACTGCTGAATTTAAAAAAGGCCATTACTAATGTATCTCAGCAACTTGGTGAGAGAGCTGGAAACGCAAATGAGAAAGGCACTACAATCCTCTGAGACACAGCAGCCTCAGTGCTACCCTACTATGGCGGTAGGAGATAAAAGGTTTTAAAGGTCTGTTTCCTGAGCAATGTGAAAGCAGTAATGAATGACTCCTCACACCAGTTCAGCAAGGCAGGCTATTAAGTGATATCATCACAGTTGGGCAATTCTCCTTCTCTCCAGGGAGGGTAAGAGAAGGAAACATTGAGAGCTTTATCCACTTCTTCATTCATCCAGCCTACCAACAACACACAAACCAAGTCAGTTGCAAACTCTCATTGTGAAAAACAGCTGAAGTCTCCGATCTTCAGCTTTTGCTTAAACTTTTCTTCCTTGGCTCACTGCTACAGCAGCTGAATATAATGTATGATGGGCAGGTAAAGTATATTCATAAATAAGGTTATTACTAAGATAAGGATGTTCTGTAATTAAGATGCTGCTATTCAAGCTCCACTTGAAAAAAAGAGTGGACATAATTTTGTACCTTAATTATACAGCACGTGGTTGAATGAAAGGTGATCTAACGTGTTGTACTGTCTTCATTAACATGACTATTCTTTATGCAACACTTCAAGCAAGACACTCTTATAAAGAGTTGCATTTTGGGAGAACCCCCCCCATTATCTTACATCTCTAAAAAAACCATGGTAAAACCTCTGATATAAGCTAACTGCATTTAAATTAAATAATACAAGCGGGGGTTAAGCATTCACTAGGTGTGTGCCATTTCAACCACAGATGATAACACTTCCCTGCTTTCATTGTCTTTCTCATGAATCAATCTCAAAGGAAATTAAGGATTTGTTTCCTGATTGTTGCTAGTGAAAGCAAGGCAGGGAGAAATGAGCTGGCCAAGGCAGGAGGGGACTTATGGGATGAACTCAGGTGCCCTGATCCCTAGCCAGTTCTCTAGGCATCAGGGTGCTTCCCAAGCATCTACACTCACTCTAATAGCAATAGCCATTTACGCCGCTTACCAGGAAAACACAGCACAAACCTTTTCATTCCCTCCAAATGCAGCCACACCACTGTTAGAATAAATCCAAATACTTCTCCTCTTACGCAGCTTACAGTGATCATAGTTTTCAAATACCCTGTTTGGTTTACTGTGTCTATCAAAGTTTTCTAATAGTTAGATACTGTAATTCTGACCAGAGCTGATATGTTTGTGCCAACTAACTAGAATTACCAAGGTCTTTAATACCTTTGGAGATCTAGTCCATTATACCATTCCCACCTTCCCTGTTCTTACATCATAGTTCATACAGCGAATACTGATTTTGAACAACACTACTACTGAAAACATATTTTTAATTTTTCCAGTTGTTTTGCTCTATATAAGTTCAATAAGTAGCAATTTTAGTGTGGTGTACACTTGCTTCTCAGCATCCCTGTAGGACAGGGCATCAAGTGGAAGAAGCACAACCATCCCATCTGCTACTTGGAGACTGTCTTTGGAGAGAGTGCCCAAAAAAGAAAAGGGATGAAGCCCTATCTTGCCTTACACGCTCACAAATGCTGACACAGCTCAAATCTCTCTCACTCTTTCTTACTCTAACCAACTTTAACCATTCCTTGAATTTCCAAACTGATCTTTCAGACACTGCTGTTACTGTACTTCTGGTTTGCTTACCACTTTTCATTTTATTTGCAAAGAAGAAGGATATTAACGATAAGAAAGTTTAAATTTAAATTTATATCCCCTTACATACTATGGAAGCCACTTTATGACCACTACCTGACATTACACTGGGTTCCAAACCCATCTGATTTAGATGCTCTCCATCAGACTATTGCATGCTGACTGACAAACAATAAATGTATTTTTTTAAATCAGTAAACACCACAAATTCAATCTTCTCAAGAGACAGGAGGTTCAAACAACATCTGCTGTAGCAGGCAAGAAAGTAGCAAAAAAACTCCAGTCAAGAGACCTTTGCTGAAGTGTAGTACCGGTGACAGTGAGCATGCTATTTTGGATTCTCCATGGCAGGAAAAGCACTTTGCAGTGGCTTCGAGATGTGACAGCCCAGCATGAAAAAAACCCCATCTGTGGCTATCAGGGAACACAGCCTACTAGTCAGCCAGGCACGGCACATCAGGCAATCCCCAAGTATCAACCAGCTTCTGCGAAACCTCTTGGTATTCCCAACACTAATGCCTCCATGGACCAGACGGGTGCGTGCACGCGCGCCCCAGAGGAACACAGTAGCTGTAATCGTAATGCAGCTGGGGACAAGGGCTGTGCCCCTGCACATGCTGGGCGTGCTGAGTCACCCATAGGAACTCCCTGGGCAGTCCCGGGAACTCCCCATCTAGTTTCTGTTCAGATGAGATAACTGACTGATAGCTATAGAACCCGCCCCGGGCAGTCCCAGCTCCACCAGAGGTCTCAGGGATCTACAGAACTCCCCAGGCAGTCCCAGCCCATGTTAACAAGATAATCAACTGCGTGTCAGGGACTGTGGAGGCAGGGAGTTCCCAGCAGTCCTGGGAACAACGCAGGCAGGTCCTCCTTTGCACACACGAAGTAAATGGTGAACTAATAGGCACCATTTATCTATTTAGATAACTGAACAGGGCATTTTTTTGCACACAGCTGAGATGATTTTAACTAGAAACCATGCAGGACAGCTGGAGAGTAAAGAATTCACCAAACCACAGTTTGAGGGGGTCTCATCCAAATCAGCTGAAAATGCTGTTACAAGGATACTTTCAATGGAGACTCCTATCACCACCTGGTCAGAAACTGGCCTTACTGTCAAAACAGCGACAACAGTAACTCAAGAGTGTTAGTTAACACTTGAACCAATGTGTGTGTAACATGAACCAGAAGGGTCTCCTAAGAAAATGAGAGCCTACCACTGCGTAACCTGTCCACAATGAAATTCCAAGCAGATTTAAAACATTACTCGAGAGTATAAGGACATTGCTTCAAGTAAATGTATCTGACACTACTGTCTGATTTTATGTAATTCTGATCTTCAGGACACATACTTGTTTCCCAAAACACTTAGTAAATAAATGCATTCTAGTATTCTGCCCTATTCCTCACAATACAAAAAATCTAGTTACATAAATAACATTCATGAATGGTGGCAGTTTCTGGGCCAATCCCATTTATTTCTGATTTGGCAGTAGCCCATTGCAGCACGAGGTACAGACACCACTGCAACAGAAAAAGGATCTCTCCAGCCCAAACCATCTGTAACTACGCAAAATGAAACTTCTCAGGGGAGTCCCAGAGCAAAGCTGCTGACCAGCCCTATCAGCATGCCTGTCTTGAGACATTCAGTTCTGACTAACAGTGAGATCAGGTCACGTTCAGCCTCTAGCTTTGCATCAGCCAAGAATCCAGGCTCAGAGACGCGCTACAAATTTTACATGACATAGCCTGAGCAGGGCACTAGACCCCTCCACCCCTCTATCATGAAAGCAAGGCCAACTACTCAATGCAGAGCTGAAATGAGTTCAACCTGGACTCAGACTGAGCTCCACCACAGGAAGCTGTTTCTGTTTACATTCAGGAAAGCTCAGTTTGAATTATACCCGTATCCACCAGCAGGTTCAGGCACAACATCGCACAGGATTTTTAGACATCTGGTTCCTAAAGTGGAAATCACAGCTCTCACAAAACACTAATTTCCAAGGAGCAGCCTCTCCTGCAAGGCACATACATGCAGAACTTCAGTTACTTCAGTCAATTTCTTGTGTTAGATGAGTACTCACAGCTTGAAGCCCTGAGAGGGGCTTTAAGGAGTCCAGCACTTACCTTTTGGGACTGCTTACTCTAACACACAGTGGAAGGAAAAGATAAATTCTTGGTATCAACTTTTATGCAATATCAAAGTATATAACTTGCTGAGGGATGCATCTTCTACACCCATTTCAACCCAAAATGAGCTTCAAGGACAATTCGTGTCTTCAAGAAGACATACATTAGTGACAATGTCAAAGGGTACAATGCCCACCCTTCCTGTTAAGTTGTGCTAGTGTAGCAGAGAGCCCACAGATGTTTTTGGAGACTTATAATGAGGTTCCACAGTCTTCTGCCTATATTTCACCAGGAAATCTATTTGCTAAAATACATTATCTGGAGCAAGAAATAGGAATGAGAAACCAGGACTACTTCCTTCTGTCCCATCCTTCTACACACAACACACAAACTGGGGAGCCACTTTTCTAAGTACAGATCTTTGTGAATGCTCAGTCTACTATTTTGCTGTTAAAATAATTGTTTTTCTTGGTCAGAAAACCAATATATTTTACAAGTCTCACTGCAGAGATCGTATGTATCACATTTCTTCATGCATTACTGAAACATCAAGGAAAACACATGCCAGACATTTTTCAAGTTTCCACCTGACTTCAGTTTACCTTGTTCTTCCCACTACACTAAAGGGAAGAAGCACACGTGAACTCCGGGCATATCCAAAGCTTTGTATTATTCTGCTGTCAAGACCAGACCATTTGACTTCCTCATTTCTATTTATAAACACAGTTAGATATTACATTTAGCCATGAAGACTGTCAAAACAGATAATGTATTATGTCTCACTGAATTACAAACTGGCGGAGTGCCTAGCCTTTTGACTGCGAAGGTCCACTCCATTACAGCTTCAGCAATGTCTTCTATCCACTTCAAAAAAGTTTTGAAAAGCAGACAACTGTGAAATTACTTTATGGATCATATAAATTGTACTTGTTAATTCTTCTATTGGTTACCTGCAATTATTGTTTCCTAGTTCTGATGCCAACTTAGGAAGAATAATACTTCACTGGAAAACCTAACTGAGATACCGCTCAGCAGTAATCTCTCACAGTATCCACGTGGATGTGTGTTAACTTATTCTGCTGGAACTTGTTCTCTGATAAATTGTTTTTGTTACGTATCTAGGGAGTGCATGTGCATCCACAGTATGATCAAAATTAATATTACATTTCAAAGAACTGAGTTCTTAGTGTAGTAGCAGTTACAACACAGTGATTGTTTTTATGAGGAACATGAAATTTTATTTGACTCAGTGAAAGCATTGCTTGTATCTGCTTCCAAAATATCCAACGTAGAAAGCAAAAAACGAGGTAATAGAACCTACAACAAGTATGGCAAATGGAATACAGGTAGGAGAACATCTTCTTTTGACAGGAAAATACTGAAACAAAACAATAACCCAGAAAATCCACACCAATTCCAAATTAAAATGCCACAGCTTGTCTTTATATGAAATTGTATTTGCTAATCTTTTGGAGGAAAATAAAAATTAAATACTGCTTTGGTTTAGAAAAAGCTTGACCTCCAGTCATCAACTTGCATACATGCAGTAACTAAAGGAAAAGCACACTGCTTCCCTAGGAGGGGATTTCTTTTAAAGAGGCAGGGGTTTTCCAGCTATGGATGTAGTCAAAAATTGTATTTCATTTAAAAGCAAAATATGACATAGTATTGCAATACAGTAGTATTATAATTAATATAAAACTACAACTTCCAGAATTTCATGTCTATATTTAAAACATCAGTACCAATGCTAAGGTCAGCACATCAATACACAGTCAATTTGAAAAGCAAGCACAAAAAATCTACAGCAGAAATGGTCATACTTTAACCAACGTTTATCGACCTTGTATGCTAAACTGTTTAAAGTGTTTAAGTGTTTAAAAATAAACACTTGAAGAAAAGTACAAAGATCACTGTTTACAGAGTCATAGTGCTGTCTTCTCCTTTATATGGATCTGAATCATGGGTCATCTACCGCCACCACCTGCAACTCCTAGAACGCTTCCATCAACGCTGTCTCCGTACAATCCTAAACATCCACTGGTCAGATTATGTGACCAATACATCTGTTCTAGAACAAGCAGCAGTCACAAGTATTGAGGCCATGTTGCTGAGAACACAGCTGCGCTGGGCAGGACACGTCTCCAGGATGAAGGACCACTGCCTCCCTAAGATCTTGCTTTATGGTGAACTTGCCACCGGCTGCCGCATGAGAGGAGCCCCAAAGAGGAGATACAAGGACTCCCTGAAACAACATCTCAGCCTTGGCCATATTGATCAACATAACTGGTCTACTCTGGCCTCCAATCGGGAGGTCTGGAGACACACCATCTATAACGCTGATGATGCCTTTGAGAAAGCACACAGGATCACCCTTGAGGAGAAAAGACAACGCAGAAAGAATCGTGCCTTGCAGAATTTACCACCTAAGGAGTCTTTCTGCTGTGCCTTTTGCAATTGGACATGCCTGTCTCGTATTGGCCTTTTTAGCCACCAGCGCGCTTGTGTCAAACGTGGGTAGAGCCCTTTCCCAAATCTTCGTCCGCGAAGCCCAGTCATGATGATGGTGCTAAACTGCTAACTGTCATCTCATGACATCTATATTGTGTCTTTAGTTTAGAAAAATTAATCATTTTGCATATCACAGTATTACAACAGCATTATAATTGCCTCTCTACAAACATTTTCATACTCTTAATTTGTTTTTTGCCATTACTACTTCCCAGGTTTTCAGACTGAAGATGGAGAAAATATTAGAGGTACTCTTGCCTCTCTAAACGACTACTCAAGAAATCAGAGAAGGAATGTGAAAGGATCTCACATACTTCAGTCTAGGTTTGCTTTCCCTTAACAGCACTTGATCAAATAAATGCAAAATAAATTTGCATTCATTTTGCTGCTAGATGCAGAGACAACCAGCTTCAGATGGGACTTATTCTTTGGTATTATCAGACCTTTATGATCTTTACAGAAACTTGAAACAGATCAAAGACATGATCTGTTTATTTCTTATCCATCTCTTATTTAAATGATTCTAAATGTCATACAGAGAGGGTGTTTTGTGAGGAACTGTCATAAACCAGGCTAAATGGTATCACTGCACATTACTTGGCAGTATAAACCGATTGTATATTGTAATATTTCTATCAAGCTATAAATTTTTTTAAACCCAACAGAAAATCATGAAGCAGATACCAATAAATTGCTGACTGTATTGAATAAAATCTGTCTCAGTCCTCAAACCCAGTATAGTCTGCTTCCCTCTTTTAATTTCTTTACTCTTGTTAACTGTAATCTTTCTTAAAGAACTAATAAAGAGATTTTTCATATAGGTCAACACATTTATTTAGATCAAAGAGAGGAGTAAGATTCACAACAGAGATGTTACCTATCAGTGGCCGTTTCATAAGAAGGCAAAATAGTGCATCTGTTAACTTCACTGTTGCATAATAGCACAGGAGGAGCAACCAAGAGCAAAGCAGGCAAATCCACAGCAATTTACTGCTTTGTAACCCAAACCAGCACTTTAAATTCAGCTTAAAAAAATATAGGAAACACTAGTGTAGCTGAACAAAACAAAAACAAAAGAAATTTCTTTGTGGCAAGATGTACTTAGTAAGCAGACTGCTATGTTCTGCACGACTTGCCATTTTTGGATGAAGCCTCTGGTGAAGAAAACTGCAGAGAAATAAGGCCTAAGGCATTGTTGCCACTTGAGCACTGTAAAAACGTCACACTGAATGCAACCTAGTCAACCACAGGCAGAAGAAAGGATTCTGGTATTCTGGAATGTAACCAGACTTGTAACCAAAACCAAGTAACAAAAAGGCAAACACTTCCCCTAAAGAAATAAAAGCACATTTTTTGCTACAGTCCTTATTTTTTATTATACTAGAAAATGGTGAATATGATGGTGCTTTTATTTTAGTTCTGCTAGATAATTATCATGATTGGTCAGGCTGGAATATGCTAAAATATCTCCAAGCAGAATTCTGGAGTTTTAACTATATAAAGGATCTTACTTTAAATGTGTTATGTATGTAAAGACAAGTTTAAACCAACACATTATGTATTTAAATAACATACTGAACAAACGAAACGTTTTCTGTAGTAAGTAAAACCAGATTTAGTGTTTCTTTTCACCATGCTCTACAAGATTTTAGAGGTCGTAGATATTATCCTCCCACACCTCATTGTTATTCGCAGGTGAGTAGGAGGAAAACCAGCTTTCCTACATTTTAACTCCCAGCTGGTTTGTCACTGAATTGATTTCTCTTCATTCTGTGTGAATGAAATAGTTATTGAAGTAACCTAATGAATAACAGGAAGAAATGCTTTCTCTGCATCTGCAGAGAAGAGCAGCGTTGTCAAAAAAAGTTAATACTGAAGCAAACTCTAATTCTGGTGCTTAACCGTTACCTTTAGTAGCTCCGTGGTGTGGCTCCTCTTAAAACTTCAACAGCACATCCTTCATCTAGATTTAGTAACAAGAACTACTGGATGTGCAGTACACGCTGATAAAGCATCTGAAAACATGCTGTATTAGGATACATGATAGATTATGAGTGTGTTACATTTTCACACATCTAGCAAACAAGATTATCACCAGTGAGATCCCTAGCAGACAATGTAATTGAGCAGTTCTGTACAACATGAGATGGATGTGTAACTGTAGAAGAGTAGAGGTTTCCAACTTAGTCAGGACAAAGTCCTAGGAAACCTGGGTCAGTGTTAAGCATGATCTCACCACGGGGTTGGACTACATGACCTCATGGCTTACCTTCTAACTTGAGCGATCCTATGATTACATCAAACCTGAGGTTTCATGTTCCGGAAAGTGCTTAATCTCGTCAAGGACTGTGAAATCTCTTCCTTGTTTGCAAAAGACTCATATCTTTTGAATGACTCCAGCTGATCACACAATTTTAGACACTTCTGAACTGTTTTCACAATTTACTGAAGAACTTTTCCTGTGATCATTGAAGGTTTAATCTTCCCATGAGGAAAATGGTGAACAGAAGCTGTAGCAATAGTACTTGGTTTTGTACAAGTGTCTCCCTGCTAGTAAGACTTCAAATGTGTTACTCAACTTGGAGGGAAAAAAAGGAGTCAGGGGAAACAGACCAACTGGAATTTGAGCTTAAAATTGTATACTAGACTATCACTGACTAATAGGTACTCAGTAGCATCTGGTTGCTATTTTGTATGCTTATATAGAAACAACAACAACAAAAAAATCAAACCCTATCCAAATTGTGTCACCCATGTAAATCTGGAGATCATTCTGTGGTTGCGAGATCTGCAACCTGACAGGCTCAATTCATCCATTAGAAGAGAAGCTATTGTGCATGTTTAGGCATGCATCTGTTACTGACACTCAGAAAGAGCAAAGCCAAGTAGCTGGTTCTTTCATAGCCATTTTCTGTCTAAACAGGTCAGGAAGCTCTTATATAGACACTTGCATACCAATACTGCCTCTTAAACCTCTCTGATGACTGTTCAAAATGTTTCTATCTCCAAGAAACCAAAAGAAATTGAAATCAATAGTTTTGTCTTTTACATGTAATTTTACAGTCCATTGTTTCCCAGTCATACTAAGAATTCTTACACTCACCCTGTGTCCAACTTCTGGTCCACATTAAAGGGATGCTATCCATTCTTTGGTGAGGTCATCATGGAACCTTTTTCCTGGATCCTTCTAAGTCTTGGTGTCAGCAAACTAACACCGACTCAGCTTTTAACCAGAATGCATAATATTGATAAAAAATTATCACTTCAGTATCAGCAAGTTGCATGCGAAATGCAGCACTAATGTACTTTCTTGAAAAGACTTATTAAAGTTTTGCAGGTAGTCTTTCCAATGGTTAATGGTATATTATGAAAGGGCTTATCAACTGGGGGGAATATTTTAAGGACCTGCATTCCCATAGGTTGTTGTTCACATCTGTGTGCAATATAGACAAGACACTAACAAACTAGGATGAAATTTTCACTTTGTCAAGTCTTCTGTCAATTAAAATGGAGAAGGTAAGGTACAAATGCTATCACAGTTATTTTCTCTGTTGCTGGTAAAGACTGAAATCAAAGACTGTCTTGGGATATTGGAGTCTTCCAGTTTAACACCTTAGACATGTACACTCCTCAAAAGGAGTCTACCATTTCTCACCATTGCTCCTTAAAACTAGAGACAGAACTCTGAATCTTAATGCCTGTTTATGGCACCATAATTACCTTTATTGTGGCCTGCAGAGATAAATTCAGATAGGAGAACAAGAACAAGGAGACTGTGGCAGGAGGATTGTTGCTACCCTTCCCCTGACAACAAATTCTCCTTTACGTAGCCTACATATACTCCACAAACAAGATTCAGCCATTCTCATTATATGTGTTGTTTTGGCTTTTTCTCTCCTTTACTTAGCCCTGTAGAAAATTCTGGATAGATCTCACAAGTATGCAATGTTCTTTGAGCTTTCTACTTGTGCTGGTTTGGGGCGGGATAGAGTTAATCTCCTTCATAGTAGCTAGTATGGGACTATGTTTTGTATTTGTACTGAAAAGTGTTGATAAGAGATGTTTTCATTATCACTGAGCAGTGCTTGCACCAAGTCTTTTTCTGCTGCTTACACCACCCCACCAGCAAGGAGGTTGGGGGCACACAAGAATTTCAGAGGGGACACAGCTGGAACAGCTGATTCCAACAGACCAAAGGGATATTCCACACCCTATGGCATCGATTTCATCATATAAAGCTGATGAGGGAAGAGGGGTTTGTTCAGAGTGATGGCGTTTGTCTTCCCATGTAACTGTGACTCATGATGGAGTCCTGCTTTCCTGAAGATTGATGAACACCTGCCTGCCCAGGCACAGTGGTGAACAAATTCCTTGTTTTGCTTTGCTTATGTGTACGGCTTTTGCTTTTCTTACTGAACTGTCTTTATCTCAACCCACGAGTTTTCTCACTTTTACTCTCCTGATTCTCTCCCCCATCCCACCACAGGGGGAATGAGTGAGCAGCAGCTCTGTTGCTCAGGTGCTCAGGTGCTCTGTTGCTGGCCAGGGTTAAATCATGACAGTACTCCACTACTGCTGGTGGTTATCTTACTTTAAATGCAGCAAAGTTTCTGAAAAAAATCATTTTTCTAAGCATATGTGGCATGAAATGAATATGCAAAGTCTACAAGAAGGACTTTCAGGTAAGTTGCAGTGAAGGGCCATAACTAATCTCTGTATGTACTGTTAGGTAAAATTACATTGCTGTTTTGTGGGGGTTTTTATTACTTTTTTTACTTGATGTTCAGAACATCTAATAAAATATCCTACACATTAAGACAATAAGTATTCTGTAGTGAAGTTAAATAATATTATATTACTGGTTTATTTGAAGAAACTGAAGAAAAATTACAGCTAGTATTTCAGCAGTCTCTACAACCATTTAACATTTACAGCTCTGACTTTAAATGAAACTGAAAAGGAAACTTACCAGAACTCACAGCACAAGGCACAAAGCAGTGGAAAATCGTATTTTATTTTATCTCATGACATCATCCAGTGAAGCAAGAATAGCTAAATTTTACTGCCACATTTTATAGATAAAGTGAAGCCCAGAGAATTTACTAACTCTCCTATGATGACATCTTAAAACTCAGGACATTCTGAAAGGAGAAGGCAGTCAAAACTCTTGACTGAACAAGACTCATTAAATAATCCTTTTGACTTTGATAGAAGACAGTTGGCAGAAATTCTTCAGGATTTGATTATCTCCCTCCTTTACAGACTTCTGTGAATGGTCATAGCTAAATATAGACCCACACATTTCCAACTAAACACCATTTACATCTTTCTCTTGCTGATAAAGCAATGCCCATATGAGAAGTCTATCATGGAAAAAAAATTATTTTCAGTCAAAGACCTTGGCAACAAGCAGAAAAATTTAAATGAGTGCTTCAGTTTGTCTGTTTACCAGATTAAACAGGTATTTCTAAATCACATCTGCTTCATGGAAGAAAGCCTTCATCCAGCCTAGGTCTAATTTTGTATGCCTTGAACCTTCAATCTCATCTGTGTCTATAAATACAAAGTGAAGACAAGATATGAGCACTATCAAATGATAATGAGGTGCACTCATATTACTAAGATGCAAATGGCAACATGGTGCAAGATAGAGGCCTTAAAACTGGATGAAGAGTGCACAGAAATTCAAGCAGTAATGAAGCTACATCCTCATTTGGAAAAGAGTAGAACAATAAAACCAGCATAATTTCCAAAGTAAAATTGTCAGAAGCAAATCTGGACTATGATGAATCAAGAACATAAACACCTAAAATTCTTTCACTGCCATGATTGTTTACTACTAATTAAGCAGATAATTTTTTCACACTCCATTTGCAGCAACATCTTCTGTTTGAAGTGTTGTAAAGATGATGTGTTTGTCCAACACAAACACTTGTAAATTTCACTTTTTGATGGTTCTACACTTTGATCAATTCAGTTCCTTTTATGACTTCAAGAAAACTGGCTTTTAGAGACTTATGCAATTTCCCAAGAACTGGCCATATTAAACACTTGATGACCACTAACTTTGTCTCTTTACATTGTTGTCCCATGACACAGTCAAGGCGAGATAAAAATAAAGCTGTGGAAAAGTCATATGAAGGATAAATACCAATATTACTTCCTTTTGTTGCTGTGGTTCTTTAAAAAATACTTGGACACACCTGGTGAATGGAAAATGTCTGAAGCACAGTTTGTTCACAGACCAACAAGAAAATGAAGAGGGAAGGAAGGACATTTATAATGGAAGTAAGTCTGACAGCTGCTAGCTTCAAGCTCAAATAAGATTAATCACTTGGGATGTGGATTTTCAAATGATAAAAATTTGGAAGTCACTGTTACACGATTACAGATTAAAATGGCAGCCACTCTCAAAATTCGGTGTATCTGGAAGCCATCTACTATGTTTAACTGGCATTCTGCAGAAGCAGATACACATTATCTGAGTGTAAATAGTAAAGGTAGCCTTCCAGTGCCGGGGCCAGCATAGGATGAACCAAGCAGTAGCACAGAGTAAAAAGCTGACACCAAAACTAACTCTCTGATTCTATAAGTTATTAGAGTTTGTTCATGCCTTTTTAATAATTTTCTAACAGAAAACTTTAAAGCTTTAGATTTTCTTTTTAGACTATTTGCTTTAATTAAGTCAAAGAGCTTTTCAGGCCACATAGCTGAAGGAGATACTTGGGAATTATTCAGAAAATACTAATTTCAAGGTCTGGGATGGGAACGTGAAAAGTGCACGCGTAACAAAACATGCTTGGAAAACATTTTTGTGAGAAAAAGAGTAAGCCATAAGCCCTTATTCTCCCCATAGAAAAGTGTTAATTAATGAGATGACTGAAAACCATAAACATATAAATATACATTAAAAAAAAAACATAAACCCCAAAGGAGATTGTGAATTGACTTGACACATTCCACTTCACTACACGAATGCAATACTTTTTGTTGTGTATGCCACATTCTCCTTTCTTTTATAATCGTAAGTACATACACACATAGTCTCTCTTACATATCACTAAACCTTTTGGCCAGGATTGTCATTGCCTTTTGTCCTGAAAAAAGGTGGTGCGCTCCACAGCTATGAAAGCTGAACCTCCTCATGGGCTGTCCCAGCTGGACACCAGGGGCTGCCTTTACAAGCAGGGAGAGGAAGACATGCAATCCAACTGCTGCAATGAAGGTAGGTGCCCATGAACCAGGCAGCAGGCTGCCTGTAGACCGGGCTACAGGATCAGCAATCTGCCCCCGAGGGAGCTGCACGCCTCTGCCTTCAGGTCAAGTCTCACCGGCAGGCCACCCCTCCAGCATTGTGCCAACCAGCAACTGTATGTATGGCCAGTCTTCGCGAGTGAAGATTTGGGAAAGGTCTTTACCCTTCAAGCCTGCGCAGTGGATTTTTTAGGTGAGACCCAGTGTGCGCTGAACTGAGCCCACCCTTTAATCCTGAGGTTCATCTGCCGGGGCCGAGCAAGCTTGGACAGTGGCAGTGAGGTCCTCAGAACGTAGGTTTGTTTAGAGGGCCGAGCAAGCTTGGACAGTGGCAGTGAGGTCCTCAGAACGTAGGTTTGTTTAGAGTGACCTTCTCTTAGATGGATTGCCTTACAGGGCTGAAGAGCTCCATCTGCCCGGGGGTCTTTTTCCCTGACCGGGATCCGAACCCGGGCCGCAGGGGTGAGAGTGCTGCATCCTAACCACTAGACCACCAGGGGACCAGCAACTACAGCAGCAACAAAACAGGGCCGCAACACAAAAGCCAGTGGTACATAGGCTTAAGCATTTACATAACCACACGCTACAAAATACGCTAATAAATAAGGGCACACACAAAATTCAGGATCAGGAAGGTTGTCAGAACAATGCATTCCTCTCCAAAGCACACGCACAGCCACCTCAGCCCAGCTTTTGAGACGGATCCTTCAGGCAGAAGGGCCCAGATCAGGAAATCAGGGACTTGATCCATGAGGATCTGGGACTGTCAAAATACTGATACTTCTTTGCAATCTCCTTCGCTGCAACTCACTGATCCCTTATGAGTTTTCAAATAAATAATGAATACTGGGAGAAAAAACTGTCCAGCACAGTGAACCAATAATCCACGGACATGAAACGCATTCTGTGTTTCTCTCCCCATTCAACTCTGCAGCTACATGAAGACAGTAGCACAGTAAACAAGCCTCCTCCTCCTCAACACACTTCAACTCATTCTTCCCACACACAGCTGCCACTATCATGCATATTTCAAAGCCTCCATCTGGGCTTGACAACTGTACCTTCTTTTCTTCCAGCCAACAGAAATACACGTCCTACTCAAACAGCCATGGATGATATTGCACTGTTTTTTTCAGAAAAGAAGCTGTTCCACAAGTAGGTCATGTGGGTGGAAGCCTCCATGCTAAC
The DNA here is from genome assembly GCF_001604755.1 of Lepidothrix coronata. Classification (NCBI taxonomy): domain Eukaryota; kingdom Metazoa; phylum Chordata; class Aves; order Passeriformes; family Pipridae; genus Lepidothrix; species Lepidothrix coronata. The sequence goes on along the minus strand of NW_016690303.1, from coordinate 2,174,095 downwards.
CTACATGTTTCACCGTGTAGATTAGAGCTACCCTACATTCACTTTTCCCTCTTTCCAGCTACAAACTATCTGCAGGCAGCATGTGAAGATCTGTGGTACTTGTCCAGGCTGCTGAATGCCTGGTTCTTCTGCATAAACACCTACTGCTCGCACGGGGATTGACTTCACAGTATACACTCAGCAGGTTCAACATTTCCCAGAGATTCTTCATTTATGTCACATATGTTACACAATGCAGGTACACCTCCCTCTGTCCAGAAATATGTCCATAATTCCCACAGCTTTTGCAGACTGAGGATGCCCTTAACTCAGCATGCGCGGGAACAAATCTCCAGTTTGAGGCCTCATTTTTTTCTCCTAAAGTCAACTCTCCCTGCTGGAGCTATGCCTGTTGATGTTCTGCTGCAGCAATCACCCACTCTGCACCTACAGCAGCAACCTACGTTCTACCATTTAAATAGCTCTGTCTCTTCCCTTCTCTCTCATCAGCAGCCTGGACTCAGCTCACCCTTCCTGTATCATCAAATGCTCCCTTCTACATCCCCCATGTAAACACACACTCTCCTGTTCTGCTGCAGTTGGATAGGCACAGGTTGAGGACAGCGCCTGTTGCAACACCAGTAAGGGCTGAAGACAACCTAGGCTATGGTTTGCATCTCGGAGAGCAGAAAAAGGTGGGGCCAAACCAGGAACCAAAGTGGAGTCGGGCTGCTCCTTCTCCAGTAAGGGGTAGAACCTGCCTTCATTCATACCTCATGGCAATGTCCATAGTTTCCCATCTCTCTGTGCATAGCAGCAGCAGCAAATGAGTCACCAGGTGAGACAGGGCACACTAGAGGTGATGTTTGATAATCTGGGCAGAGCAGGTTGAATAGCCAGTCTAAACTCCAGCCCCACCCCATCCTGCAAAATACCTCAAAGGCCGAATAGGAGTAATCTATCCGCAGCCTTTGCCCCACGAATCACCTTCTGAACCACCCGAGATTAACAATGTTTTAACACACACGTTACACAACTAAGGTAATTCCTTAAGGATTTTAATTACTATATGTTCAGCCAATTTTAGTGTCTTGTCTGCTGAGCTTGCATTTGGTTTAAATCATATCTCTCCACAGACAGCGTGAAGCTTAGTTAGCTAATATTTCCCAAGTGCTTTGAGATCTTGTAATAAAAGATGCAATGGCTATACACAGCAATTTTACTCTTAACAAGATACTATCTATCAAGATTTGTTGATTTCATCAGAAGATCTCCATCTATGTGTGTACTGCCTTTTTCTTGGCATAAGGAGGACAAAGGAGATGGTACAAAAATAAGTATCAATAAAGAGAACAAACAAGATTGATCATTGAAAATAGGCACTCTTCAGCTGCTTATACTATTAATCTATGCTTTCTTTTGGGAAGACCACCAAGGAGAAAAACTGCAAGGCAAACTCCAGTGGAAAGATACTTTCTACCCAGAGTTCTCATCCATTTTAGGTCATATGAAAAAAGATGTGGCCTAGATCTTCTGCCACTCTGCAGGCACTACCTGTCTTCCTACTTAAACAGCACTTCCAACAAACTGAGATATGGCCTTAATTCTCCTTAAGCTGATCATACAGGTTTAAAATTTTTTCTTTGATATTTATCATAGTGCTTCAGAGGTCACCCAGGCATTTTATGCAGACTGTTGGTACACTTAATCATTTCAGTGTCTTCCTGCAGTAAATCAGAAGACATTATATTAATAAAAGATGGGTCTGTTCCAGGTCTGATTCTGAATGCTGAATTCCCATCTATGTGGCTTAAAAGGAGTCCTTTAAAAAGGTCAGTTTACCCTACGGAATTCTGAATATCAAGGATATGTCTTCTCTCACAGAAGATATATACACTTGAGACGAGTACGCAGACGCTGGAGTTACTCAGAATGAGAGCTCGAGGCTGTCTGCATCACGACCTAGCCAAAGAGACCTTGTCTGAAAACACATCACTGAGATACAGGCACACTATGCAAATAAGTACCTTGTAAAACATGTTTACCTCCATCACTACACTTCTTTGCCTGGCAAACATTGTTTAGTCACATTCATTGAGCAAAAAGGACCCAAGATAGGCAAAATACAAGGTCTAAAAGGGAAAAAGACTGGTCAGAAGAGGACTTTGCTTGTACCATGTTATTATGATTTTGTTATTTCTTCAAAATATTTATTAATCCCTGTAATCAAGTTGTACCTAATTAAAAAAAAAAGGGGGGAGGAAAGATTAAACAGTTGTTCAGTTGTTTTCTGGACTTGCTTTATCACATCCTCTTCTGACTCTCAATTTTATATTTCAAATTCAAGTTTGCATTCACTATCTCACACACCGCATGTACAATTCCTACAAAATAAGGATAACCTTTACGAGTAAGTTACAACTTTCAGTGTTATGTTGCTTTTGTGACATTGGTTTGGACCCTGCTAAAGGAAAATTAAAAAAGTTTTCAATTAATACAGCTGAGAAAGTATTTCTGAATACAATTTCTCACTGCAGTGGCTGATTCCTTTGCAATGGAACTTTGTCTGAGTATCTTAATGAAGACAATCGAATGTCTTGTTTTCACTAGATCAGTCCAACTGCAATGAAACCATGAATTTGAAATATTTTTTTTTAATTTTTCTTTTTCCTCACAAGAAATTGCAAGATTGACTTTTTCTTCCCATCTGGAACAAATCTGTAATTTCTAAATTTACAATCACACCAGAAGAGACATTAAAAAAAATCCACAAAAAAACCCCTTCTATATTTTATGTCTTATCTTGCAACATGCTGAAAACTCACATATTTCTAACTTGCATGCATGATATGGATGCTGAGTATCACCCAGAACTGGAAGTCTGACCTCAACTCCTGTGCAGAAAATATATGGATAATACAGAGAGAATACTTACCACTGGCTGTCAAAAGTAATGTCAGAATATCTCTGTAGATCAAGAACTTTGCAAGATCCACAGACCTTTTGTGACATTTTATCAGGAGGCAGTTGGGAGCATTGATTCCAACTATGTGCCACACAGTGCAGTAGGGCCAGACACCCTGCAAGAAGTGGCATCAAGACCAAAGTGCTCCCATCATAACACCGCACCCTGACTGCTGCCCAGCCCTGTGCTGGGCACATGAAAGCTAACCAGGCAGGATACAGACTCTAGGTGGGTCATATGTTGAGCGTTCCTTGTTCCAGATATCACTTGACTATTTGGCTGACATATCTTAAAAGATATTCTTGACTCTAAACCACCTAGACCAGTCAGAATTTTATTTGCATTTTAGCAACCAGATTTTACACTTCTGGCTTTGTATATGTTCACTGGACATGTGTTCAGCCGTGCTACTGGCTGGATGTCGGGGCATGGAGCCATGGCAGACTCCTCTATACCTGGTAACCCCTAACAAAAATGAATATGATTCCATATAGGTTGAGGAGAAAGTTACCACTGTGAAATGCATATTTCTCTCTTTCCTTACTCCTAAATTCCACCAAGTGTGTTTGCATGCAGTCCACCCACACAATCAAGGTATAAGTACTTATATATGTTCACATGAAAAAAAGAAAGAAGTTTCTTCTATTAATCCCAGTAATAGCTGAAAAGCTAAGCAATGTTCAAAAATAGTTTTGTTTATCTCACTGAATGTAGTAGATTTCAAACCTCATGACGACAGTTATGAAATAGGTTTTCTTATTAGCAAATATAAAATACAATTCAAAACATTTCAGCATCTCATTTAAAATAAGTACATTGCAAAAAAAGAAAAAGATAGAAAATGTCTGAATAAATACTGTCAGTATTTATTCAGACATAATTCTGTACAGACATGATTCTGTACATAATTTTGATTCCTCAAGTTAAACATCATTTTTTATCAAGGACCTGCTTCTGAATTGGAAATTCTATCATAAAAAAATTGAATGGCAGGCTACCAAAAATGACAATATTTTAATACCATAATAAACATTAGGATCATGATCCATTATGCTTAACACTTACGGAGCTTTTTTCCCTGCAACCAGGATGCTTAAAAACTTGTTCAAAAACAGAAAGCAAAGCTAAGAGTCTTATGTAACAGCATCATTTCAAAATTGGTTGATTTCAGGCCACACCACACTAAGATTAAGTTTTTCTGATGGAAGATGGATTATTCTTTATTGGTTTGGGTCTACACAAGGTACTTCAAAAACACAAGAGAACTGAGTAGAACACTGAGCAGGTCTGGTATTTGGGAAGGTCAGGATGAGGATGCAGAAGAATATATGAGAGGGTGAATGCAATGGGAGAAAAGACAGTATGTGTGAATGGTGGGGAAAGAGTGTAAGGAGTACGTGGGATAAGAAATGCATCACTTGACAGGAAAACACAGGCTTCTGGAAGAGGACTGGGTGTGCAGTTGGAAGTGGGATGCAGAGCTGAAAGATCTAGGAGACTGTGCCGGGTAATAAGATATTAGAAAAAATGCAGAAAGAGATATTGCACAGGTGGATTCCTATAAGGAAAAAAGGGCAGAAAATATACAGGCAACTGACAGCAACCCTCAACTGAAGAGCCTGACAGAGTGATGAGGGGCACGAATGGATCAGGGCAAAGTGGTAGCACTTTCATTCACAAAGCCAGCAGTGGATGAACAGAATCATTCCTTACACACCCTTAAAGACATTCATATTTTGCTTGTATGTTGCAGGTTGAATTTTAAAATCAAGAAGTTCAGATCCTACTGGCCCAAATACCCAAAGTAACAAGAGGTCCCTCCACCCTTTCCCAAAATACATCCTCATAAAATAAATTCCATCAACTCAGCCTTCTAATTAATGGGGACCAAAACAGCTTTGAATTATTTTGGCAACATCATTTTAGTAGCTTCTGCCCCAAACCATGAGAAAAAGAAAATAAACCTTACCCTGACATATGACTTAATGGCATAGAATATAATCTCTGGAAAAACAGAGCTATTTAGCTTCTGAAATTATACTGGCATTGACTCAAGGTGATTTGAATACTAATCTTCTATAACAGTATGTTAGAATTAGAGACATCGTTAGCTTTCTAATAAATACAGGAATATCCCACTCTAGCCATGGTAGGTCATGAGACAGCTGACCCAAAAGCTTTCTACTCTCTCTGGTTCTCTATAGTTCTTTGACACCGAAAAACTTAAAGAGCATCTGGTATCTCAAACCACTGTAATCTTCTATCCATGATTTATTAACTGGTCACCAAAACTGACTTAAGTAGTAGCAGGCCAATTTACTCTTAGATGTGCATAGTATATGGAGAGGCTATGGAACAGAGTAGTTCTTATGAACGTTTTGGTATTTTCAAATTATGTGCAGAATAAGTAAATACCTGTTATTTCAAACATGTACACAAAGATGCATATACACCTCCAAACACCCCAAATTCCTTTCAGCCTCCTGAATGTCTACTTTAAAACTACAGTAATGTGCAACATTTCCACACAGCACAGGTTCCCTTCATGACTCATGCATTCTTGGGACTCACTTCCTGGGACCTACAGGAATGTAGACAATTGTTTCATGCACACGCAAATTCGCAGTCCTTGGAATACAATTGTAACAAGTAAACTCACATCAAGAAAGTTTTCACTGCATGGAGTTTCAATTTGGTTGTAAGCTTAAGTGAACAGCAAATGGAGACCTCTGCATCTGTCAGTGCATATAACTTCTAACTAGGCACAAAGCTTTGTAAGCACCCTCTGCTAAGACGAAGCGTGCTAAGCCAAACATGTACGTGCAGAGAAGTGGTGCCATGACACCAGCGTGGGGGGTTGTGTGGGGAGACTGTGTGGGTGCCTGGGAGGAAGAAATGAGAGAGGACAAGGCAGGGGAGGAAGTCTAGGGGACTTCCGCATGCCGGTTTAGCTGAGAAACACCGGCCACCTTGTATCTCCACCCGTTGCTTTCCCCCAGTTTGTCCTCATACCTGGCAGTCAAATACCTAAATACCAGCTTGTCACAACACAAGACTGCATGGTGCACTCTCTCACCTACACACCCCAGGCACAAATTCCTGTCATATACAGGATCTTCTTTTTCTCTCTCACTTCCCTACTTGCTTTCTTTACGCAGCTGAGCCTGCTCAAGCACTGGCCATAAATAACTCGCATCTCCTCTAGGGTCAAGGCCCTATTGCAATGCCTCAGGATCACACAGACCCTAGCTTCAACATGAGCTGTATGAAATGCTTCCACCACTACAGGCACATGCTTTTAAAGCATCTCACAGGGAAGACATCCCTTTTGTATTCTTGCATTTTATCAACTCATATAGCAGCATTTAAAGTCAGCAGTTTCTTTTTCTTCCTTTTGCATCTGATCAAGTACATTTAGAAACATATGCCACCTGTGGTCTGCATGTGTAACTCCCACTCCTGCTGACTTCTAATATTAGCAATAATAATAAATAACAAATGGTTACTTATGTGCTGCCTGGACCAGAAGGCTTCAAGACACCTAATAAAATATATGCAAATACAGGGGGGAAAAAGGTAAATTTACCCTCAGGTACACAAAGCCCTAGGCTTAAAAAAATATACAAATACAGACAAGCACTGCCCGAAACCAAAAATGAGCCAATCAATCCCTAACAGATTAAAACTTAAACTCTCAGCTAAGTCCCTCCCTGCACAATCTGCTCAAACAGTCTGAAGAGCCTAGCAGTATTTGTAGAGGTAAGATGAAACCTCATAAATTGTTTCACTCAAACTAATTAATTGAAAAAACTCACGCCTTGTGCCTTGATTTACAAGTAAGGAAGGAACGAAGGATTTTTTATCCTGTTCTCCTACACATTCTACTCTAGTTTATCAGGACACGTAATATTCAGCTAGGAAAAATGCAGCAGTACTGGTTTTGTTTTAAGCTACACTGCAGAGTCCTTAAGCACTTTGAAACAACTAACCTGACAGACAACTGCGGCAAAAATACCTGAACCATGTCAGCTGCACACAGATCTAAGTGGAAATTATTATATAATTGCACCTTCTGGCATATCTGTTTGGAAAACCTACTGTAAGTTGGATGTTTGCAAGGGCAGTGGCAAGAAAAGATGTTCAGGCAATGAAACTAGAGGCATTCAAATGTTGCATTCAAACTCTCAAGGGAAAAATCGCATGGACTTACCAAAGTTGCCAGAAGGAGCCTTCATACAAATGAAAATCAGGTTCTGATTTTCCTCTAGCACTTCATATGAGCTTAACCTGTTTCCGACCAAAATCTCTAAAATTTGTAGTATACTGAATAAAAACACCACCACCACAACACCACAACCATCCCCAAAAATCCCCCAAAAAATAAAAAAAAAAAAAAAAGGCTTATAAATTTTAACTTGCTTTAGTTTCCTCCTATCTGAAAAGCCTGGAAGTTTTACTTTAGTTTCCAACTGATTTTGCTTTTTCTTCAAACTTCAGTTAACTTTTCCATCCACTAAACGCAGCTTTTTCAGTGGAAATGGAATGAAGCCTGTAAGGCTTTGAAGACCAATAACATATTCATAGCTTTGGAAAATACGGTATGGGGAGAATGTAATTATTCAAATAAATGCAGGCAAATAAGGCAAAATTTGAAAAAGCTTTCATTGGAAGGAAGAAAGCTTTTTATATTCACCGTTTCAAAGAGTTGGTCTACAAATAAGTCAACTGCCGATTTTGTTTCTACCTCATATGCCAGACGTACACCTGCACATGCAAGGTGAGAAGACCGGGCCTCAGATTTGGACACTTTCCAAAAAGACCCCTACATTGAAAGGAATTTCATGTTTTTCATGTATGTATTGAAAACAATAACATCACTTTTGTTTCAAATATAAAAATATTCAATGTGAACTTCTTACCAATATTTGTTTCACTCTTGAATTCTGCAGAAATCATACAAACCTGTCACTGGTGGTCATCTTTTTCACATTTACTGACTGGAATTGTATTAGCAATTAGGACTCCAAAGACAAGGAATTTTCCACCCAGGTCAACCTCTGTCCAATATCAGTCTATATTAAAGTAGCACAGCTAGAAAAATGTTTTCTAAATATTGCATTAGGATAGGCAGGCACTCACAATTCAAATTATCAGGTACGAAAAGTTGCAGCACAGAAAATACTTATGTAATAGAAGGAATCTGAGATATTTTTTCTTATATGGTTTTTTTGGGGTAAATACACACTTGGCATAATGCCTCACAGTGAATCTACATATATTAATACACTGCAGAATTGCCTATTGTTTCAACTTTATTACATTCTGTTGTGGTTTTACTTTGTTCAAATCTGCAAACATTCCTGTGGAATGCCAGGGTTTTGTAATTTCATAAAGGCTTATTTTTCTATTTATAGATCAAATTCAGTTTTGTTGCACGGTGGCATATTGCCACATTTGAGAGTTCCACCACATCAATAAAAAAAGTTTTTTTATCATGTGAGGGTTTCCCAGCTTTCAGATAGATTGATTTTCTTTTTTTTTATTTTTGAGCATAAGGACAAAACAAGTAACTACCCACTGGACAACTACCCTGCAAGTCTCTGTACATCCTGAGGTTGATGTAACTGCAAAGAACTTAAGTGGAATTTGATTTTTATTACAAATATATTTTATTTAAAACACCAAGTTTGCAATTTTCAATACTTGTTAAAGAACATTATTTGATAGGTTATATAGATCTTTACTACAACTTAAGAAGGTCAATCTTTCAGAACTTATTTCTCGTACAAACTTACATGACTACATTAGCATAACACAAACATAAGGTCAAAAAGACATTGATTAAATAATTTTTATATACATATATTCACAACAAATGAGGACAGCTCAGAACCCTGACTTTGACTTCAGCAAAGAACACTAATGCAGAACACTAGAGATGTTGTCCTTGTTTAAACTAATTGTTTAAAATATTTACCAATTTTGCCGTATGGAGGTATGTAAGACTATCTGAGTTATCCTTTCCACTACAATTAAATTGTAAAGAAAATAACAACATATATAAATAGTATTTTTTTCAAAGGGCAACGGAAGACTACTAAACCAACTTCTTGAAGTTCTCATCATTTGAAACTATTCTGACAAAACTCTAAAGACTTTACACTAGTTTAAAACACAGCACAGTTATCCATCACTTATATACTCCAAGTTATAAAACAGTATTACTGACATTAGTTAAATCTATCATCAGAGAAAGTGATCCCAATTTTTCCTCTCTTCCACCATTCTCCTTTACCCTGCCTACTCTATTGCCAACACAAATATTTCAAGACAGCCATAACTTTCCTGAGAATTCCCAAATGAAATGTACAACATATTTAAGTACAATTGTAAAATAAAGGCATGCTAATGCAATGTGAAAACGGAACTCTTCAATGTAGTGCTCAAATTCCACTCAATTTGTAATAGCGCTACCAACAGCAAATGGAAAACACAGGTCTATGAATAGGAAATGGTGACACTGTTACATTTTTATTACTGCATCAACAGCACTATGTATTTCTGCTCCTCTGACATGTTTACAGCCTGAGAGTGAAAAAGAAAGCTCTAAAACACACACATAAAAGGTTCCCCTATGTATATGGTTGCCTGTTCTCTCAAATACATTAAGCATCATTAAGAAACCTCACCTTGTTATTCCCGAAAAAGCAATGCCTTTCTTTCTCTGTAAACTGATAAACACTCCATTGGCTGTATTCTCTGTTATAGTAAGACCACAGAGATGTTTAGATATGGTGATGAATTACCTCTGGGAATAATACATAATAATATTTTACATTATGAAATTTTTTCACCCAAAAGCCATAAAACACTTGAGTATCAAGGTAACTTTACAGTTGATGAAAAAGGAAAGCATAAGGTGAAATTTATTTTTCTAAAGGAAATCCTATAAAAGAGTCATAGTTATATTCCAGAGAGTATGGAATGTGTTTTTATCTTTGTTCTGTTTGTGGTAAGTTTGACCCACACAGATAGCAATTAAACTTGCTCAATTACAGGATACTGCACCAATAGCACAGTTCATTATTCCTTAATTATGAATCTCTTGGTCTGTCATATTTTCTGGTCATTTTATTTCCTATCAGCTTGACTAAATCCAAATTAGGCACTAATCACAAAAAATTTTACCCCTGCTTTGTTAAGCTGCTATCTTTGTTTGTTGTATAGTAACTGTATCTCACAAAATTTAATAACTAATACTATACTAATTTATACTATACTGATACTAATACTAATTTATTTAATAATTAAATAAATAAATAAATTATATACCTACCAACTCTAGTTTCTAGTCCTATTGATAACATGCCCCTCTGAAATTTTTCAAAGACAAGGAACTAAGTTATGATGACTTATTTGAAGTTAATTAAACTAAATCTAAAGACATTTTCTGCAAAACAAATACAACATGTACTGGCAAAAAAAATGTGCTGGGAACAGGCCACATACCCATTTTTTGTAGAAGTCAATCTGCCAGACAACATATAATAGTTCATACACACACATCCTGCTATTTCTTTCAGAAGAATAATAACAACAGTATAAGGTCAGGCAGATTTATATATGAGCAAAATCAATTCCTCTATAGCTTTGGCTGCCCTGAATCAAGTCATAGGAATATGACTTGATTAACATTCTGATATTCAGAATAGGACCATTAATCATAATCATTAAACATAACACTTGAGACTGCTTCCAAAAATCTGGCCTTGCTTTTTGCCTCTGTAACTACCCTGTTCAGCTGATCAGAGAGACCTTAAGATTATAAAAAACCAAAAACAAAACACCAGAAATTTGTTAATGCATGCTTATGTATGTGCACTACTATCTTGGTAGTCACATCCTTATTCTTTAAGGAATAAGGTTTCCAGAGAAACTGTGCTATTTAGCCCAGCACTCCCCTTACTAAGGATGTACCTACTTATTTCAACTCTAAGCTGCTTTTTTGCTATTTATCACACACGCACACATGCAAAATGTAGAACTGGTCTTCTTTTGGCACCCACAAGCTCCACTTTATTCCAGAACCTACATTCTGTTTATTTTTGCCTCCTCTCACAGCAACAGTAAGAGATCCAAGAGAAACTGAAGAACAAAATGCAACAGCAAGGATCTTGGCCTTTAAGATAAGTCGGTGCAATGGATTCCTCAACAAATGTGTCTGTATAAGGACAGGTGTGTGACTGCAGTGTACGCAGGGTGACCTAGTTATCTTGAATTCAAGATACCTTTAATTCAGCTACTTCAAGTACCTACAGAATTGAGTAGGGAAAAATACGGAGGTAGCTGACAAACTTGTTGCAAAGAATCATATCGTAGTGGCATCATTTTCAGCTTAACTTAATTTTCAGCTAAGAGGCTCAACAATGAATTTATGGGTTGTGGCACAGGACAGTGAAGTCCTGCAGCATTCCACTACTAAAGCATAAAATGGTGAATCTGAGGTTAACAAAGGCAGCTATGTAAGAAATACATTATCTCTTGAAATATTCCATTGGAGTCCAGTTCTTTGCTGGAACTAATCGGGAACTAATTTCGGGGCTTGGTTTGAGTTGTGAGGTTAAATGAAAGCAACATACTGTAGTTTTGAAGTAGCCTAAATGTTCAATTCAATAATTTCATCTGCTGGGCCCACCAAGTGATTTTGGCAGCAACTCTTTCTCTCTTCATACCTTACTTTTCCACTCTATACATGACAAAAAAAAAATACTGCTCTCTTTTCTGAAGTGTTTTGGTACTAGGCAGATATTTTTACCATCTTTTGAATAAGCAGGATAAGAACCTAGCACCTCTACATATCGAGGAGAAAGTCTGAAGTGGAGATATTACTATTAGTAGCAACAGCGAGGAGCATTCTCAGTGTACTGTCAAAACATACTGCCTGTACATTGCTTCATAAACCAGAAAAATACTTCATTGACACAGGTGTTTTAGGCAATGTTGCCACCACACTGGAAACTGCAAAAAGTTGAGTCAGTCATCAGAATGACAGAAGTCAAAAGAAGTCATCTGTTGCACTTGTTTTCTTTCCTCCTTCAGGGACAGGAGAAAATAAGCATTAACACTGGCATCCAAGAAAACATTACTTAGGTATAAACATCCAAAACACTTTGGATAGACAAGGACCTTACAGTCTTTAACTCTGTATGAAACAGCTTCCTTACAATGTTCAACTTCTGTGAACTGTGTGGGCTCCAAGTCTTCTGTTCAGATCAATGCATACACTTAGAATGATTTACTGTCTTGTGTTTTAGAGTCCAAACTACTAATTTTTCATAATTTGATTCAAAAGTATATTACCTGCAGATAACTGTAAATCATTTCACATAGCATCTCTGCAAAGTAAGCTACGTAAAACTCCAAGAGATTAATGGATGCTGAGACTGGAAAGGAATGTCCCTTTAAAAATAGATAAATGGGAAAAAAATCCAAATTACTTTTCAGATTCAAGTCATAAACTGACTTTTCTCAAAAACTAGTAGCAGTTTTCGGAAACAGAAGAAACTTTTACGTGCTTCTGTGATGTCAAAGATGAAATCTCTGTTTGTGGAGGTACAATCTGTAGCAAGAACACACGTCTGCCAAGACTCTGGCATTGATGATATTTTGTCTAGACAGCCTTTGAATGTGACTGACACCGGAACACTGCGCATGGTTGAGGAAATTGAAACTTATGGAAGAGCTTTTTAAGACTTAATCAACATAAAGTATTTTGGAAATGTGCCTAACATCGTCCAACCATGCCTCCTGGTATCCTCCTCAGGAACATAACAGTTTCTGTTTCTTGAAGTTTCCCAGTTGTCCCAGGGGACAGGAAGATAGATTTGCTTAGATAAGATGCTACAGGGCCATTTGGACATAAGGAAATACTGTCAGCAAATGGAGAGGTCTATGTGCTGGTTAGTCACTGAGAAAGGCATCCAAGCCATTGAATTCTGTGTTATTTTGAAGAAGACTGTAAGAAACTGCTAACCTTTTTTCAACTACTGACTATGAGAAACAAATGACAACTATTAGCTTAAGAACAGAAAGTACTAGCTGCAGCTGGTAACTCTTCTAGGTATTTCAGAAAGCACTACAAATTTACCTTGACCTTTTAGGCCTTGAAAGAAGTAGCTTGAACCATGTACATGCTTTGATGGGTAAGTCCACATGAATTGCCTCAGACAGCAGGGTGTAATTTTTGGGAAATGATGACTATCATTTACTGTAAAATTTTCACTGTATGACAACCTTGGTTCACTTAAGCCTCAAGCAACTGTAAGGGCTAGGAGAAAAGAGAAAAAGGTGAAAGAGACTCATAGAGAAGATTATCAGCTTTTAATTTTAACTTCCAATTCAACTGTCACTGAAGTCAACAGCTCCCTCCTAACTTACTGGGATTTCATGCTAACTTCTATCAACCAATATTACAGACAGTACTGTTTAGCAGCCCAAAAGCAAAAAAAAAAAAATATATTCTAGTTTGCCTTCCAGAAAAACATAAAACCTTAAGACACCAGTTTTTTACAGTTGCAGTAAAAGCAGTAGATATTGCTGTGGATCCTCAGAGATCCATCACATTTTTGCATCCACAAAAAAATTTATTCTGGCTAAATGAAAAATATGGTAGATGCTTCTTCTCTGCAAATAAAATGTGGATCTCAGTGAACTTTAACTAATTCCTGATACAGAAATTTGCAGACTTGACTTGCCTGGTTACTGGTGTTTGAATTTGATCTCCAAGCCCGCAAAGTCAACCTATTGACTCAATATGAAGCACATAGGCAACAGCAGCAATACTTGACAATCTGAGATGAAGGTCTGAGAGAGGTGTTATTTACTGGGAAGTACTGAAATACTTGCATTTGGGGACTTTTCTGCAACTCAGTAGGAACTGCGTAAGTTTTCACCTAATTACACTGTGAATACAAAGAAAAAAATGTTTTGATCTAGGTACTAGGTTTAGGTTTGCTATCATATTCCTGATCCAGAAATCAAGTTTTTCCTCCCATCTCCTCTCTTCCTCCTGCCCCCTCTTCTCCCACCTGCATTAAGGGAACACTTATTGTGGAGGCAGCAAGCAGAGGAACCTCAGGGAAAAAACAGCCCCTGCCTAGCACCTGGCATTTTCCAGTAGGCCAGCATGCCAGTTACTCTGCCATATATGGACCCTTATGAAGAAATATCATTAAATGAGACCTCTTTTATTTCATAGGCTCGTTTATGGATATGCAACCAAAACTAACTGGATCAGGCAAGTTGGAGTTGTCCGGTATTTTCTGTGCCACTGACACGGTATTTTCTGTGCCACATCCACCTGTCAGGGATGGATTCCTCAAAAGGGCCAAGGCATGTTTTTTTTTTATTTTGACAGCACACAGGAGCTAGATGCTGGCCTAGCAGGTTCTGGTGTTCACTGTCATCCATTAGAAAAGGCGAAGCACAGCATCAGCACTGGGGTGACGGGCCGTCAGGTGCACCTTCCCCACGGCCGCTCACGCGCTGCAGCCCCTCAGCTTTGTCCGTGCCTCTCTGCGTTCAAACCACTCGGCTCCGCGGTGCCCGGCTGGCTCCTCTCAGGGCCAGCCCTGCAGCCCCAACATGTCGCCGCCCCGCTCTAAGGTCACCGCATGGCGCTGCCGTCGAGCGCCGGGGGCCGCGATGCGCCAGGGCCGCGGCCGCTCCGCGGGCAGCCCGAGGAAGGGGGCAGGGCCACGGCCGCCGCCGGGGGCACTTACCAGGTCTATGAAGGTCAGAAATTTCCAGCTGCCTCCATAGGTCTGATGCGCGGGCATGTCAATGGCCTTGTAATTGCACAGGATGGAGCAATAGGATAGGAGGATGGCGGCGCGCAGCACCTGGCACGGCACCAGCGCCATGTTTGCGGTTCGGGGTACACTTCCGTGTACCCGTGTCCGTGTCTGTGTCCCCGTGTGTGTGTCCGTGTGTCTGTGTGTATGTCCGTGTGTCCCTCTGTGTGTGTGTGTGTGCGCGCCGTGCGGGCGGGACTCGGAGCGCCCCCGCGGCCCGGCCGGGGCGGAGCGCAGGACCCGCGCTGTGCGGCGGCGGCGAGGGGCAGGGCAGGGGGGCCGCGGGGCCGGGCGGCGGGGCGGGCGGGCGGCGCTGCGGCAGCGGCCCGGCTGCCGGAGGAGCCGCAGCTCCGCGGCCGGGCCGGGCGGGAAGAGGCCGGGCCGTTTCCGAGAGAGCGGAGGGACGTGTGAGCACGAGCTATTTTGCAGGACGCGGTTTCAAACACGAACTGCAGCGGGCCTGCAATTACGGGTTACAGTCGTAACTGCAAAGAGGAACGCTGCGGCTCTACGTGTGCCCCCGGGGCGAGCGGCCCCCCGCGGCACCGGCTGACCGCGCCGCTGCCCGGGGGCCGGCGGAGCAGGTGCCTCCGCCCCGGAGGCGGGAGCGTGTGCAGGACACGCCCGGGACAGGCCACCGGCGGAGGGGCGGATTTGTCTGTGGACTGTGTCCGCCGCTCCGGGGCCACGGTGCGGGTTCTGCCGGGGAGGGCATTTGTTCTGCCCTGTGTTGCCCCGCCGGACAGAGCATTTGTTTTGCCATGTGTGTTCCTGAGGCACCGTGGAGTTTCTCAGTGTTTCCACTGCAGGCGCAGTCGCTAGAAGTGGGCTTTCCAATGCCTACAAGCCCTGTGTGTCACTTCTAAACCTCTTCATTCCTGGCTTGAAACGTAGGATGAAGTACCGGCATTATAAGGGGACCATCCAAGGACTGGAGTGTCTCTTTTATGAGGAAAGGGTGAGGGAGCTGCACCTGTTCCGCTTGGAGAGCAGACGATTGAAAGGGGACCTCATCAATGTCTATAAATACCTGAAGGGAGGGTGTCAGGAGGATGGAGCCAGGCTCTTCTCGGTGGTGCCGAGCAGTAGCACAAGAGGCAACAGGCAGGAACTGATGCACAGTAAGTTCCACCTGCATATGAGGAAGAACTTCTTTATTGTGCAGGTGACCATGCACTAGAACAGACTGCCCAGAGAGGTTGTGGAGTCTCCCTCACTGGAGAGACACAAGAACTATCTGGATGAAATCCTGTGCTATGTGCTCTAGGATGACCCTGCCTGAGCAGGGAGGTTGGACCAGATGACCTGCTGTGGTCTCTTCCAACCTGACCCATTCTGTGATTCTGTCCAGTCAGGAGGGGTTTGATAACCACAGGGGTCCTTGACACTAGGAGAAATCGAGGGGGTCTAATGTTTGGACTCCTACACCCTGAAAAGGAAAGCTCTTAAAGTGCCTGATTGCAGGGTAAGTATTAAATTGCTCCACCATCTGGAAAAGTTATTTTAAAGGGAAAAAAGAAAACAAACCACCAGTAGTGATGTCTGGGCTTGGATAGACAAATCACTTCTATAAACACCATTTCCATACATCTGTCTTCTGAAATAAACATTTGAGCAATAAGGTGCTTCGTCACAGTTAAGCTACTGGAAGGCAAAAAGAATCAATGACTCTGCAATGTGTTCCCTGCTTCTATTCCATTACATAAAGCCTTCTCATCTGGTATCAGTTGTGCTCAAGTTCTGCAAAAATGAAGGCCATTTAGGAGAACACATGCTAGCAGCTCTCCTAGATGGATTTAGCACTGGTCAAGATCTTTGCTTATGCAGAGGAGTTGTATGTGAGGCATGGACAAAGAATCCTCTAGGAGCATGGAGCATGAATTTCACACCAGCTGCTTTAGGTAATCTTATCCTTCAGATCACAGACCCAGCAAGCACGTTGGACAATCATACTCTTCTGTTGTTTGCAGCATGTATTTTAGTCTTACTGAAGTCTCAAGATTCAGTGTAAGAGTCATCTGAATGAAATGTAACAGTCTGCAACACAATAGAGACCAGACTGGTAATATTATCAGTGTAACCCAATACAAGTGAATCTGTAAAGCAGCACAGTTGCTGCTCAGGACCTGATGTCTGTTCTGTATGTATGCAGAGGTTCCACTTCTCTGGACCGGTGGCTGAGGTGCATTAAGTGAAACCCTGGAGCAGATCTTCTGTTTTGGTTTTATTCAAAAGAAGTCCAGGTTGCTTTCTGAAACTGTGTCAAGTTACAAAACAGAACTCAATATCAATCCAGATGATCAGGAGATTTACTTCTAAAATACACTCTCATCTGAATCCTAGTGCTACTGTAGAGGCATCTTTAGAGTGCAACTCTCACTTAACTTGAGCTTCAGAAGCTCTTAAAGGCAAGTTACTCTCTGTAGAGCCCTACAGCCTGAGTGATTGCATATCCATGCACACCCTTGTATATTGTGATTGCCCTCTGATAGGAAGAGTTTGGGACTGTCTAAGCCTTATGCAGTCTGTCCCCTACTTTTATACTGCACCTCCTCCTATGATGTACAGGAACTCACTCCTTGAGTCACCTATCTGTCTCCAGTAAGGCACTGCCAGTGTTGACATTCATGAATAAAACTTGATAGACTAGATAGCCACCATTCTCATTTTGGCTTTTAGTCACATGTAATTTAAACAGCCTCCAAGTATACAGCATCCACAAAACTTTTTAAAAAGTGAAAAATTATCCAGGCTTTTTGGAGCTCCATTTGAACGGTCTTCAGTTCTATTCTCTAGTCTTCCATAGAGATCTCAGCAAAGCTCACAGAAAATCTTAACCTCATAAAAATAAAAACTTCCACTCAGATGTGTAAGTCAAGGTGAAAGTCTAAATGAAGCAGAATGTGCAAACACTCTTGTTCCTCTTTTTTTTTTCTTTCAGTCAAGAAAATCTTGAGGCACACTATCATACCAGGCTCAGCCAATCTTCTTCCTAGCCAAACCCTTCTTTATTATGCATTTTCAGACCTTTGAAAGGAAACAACTCCTTTGTGGGTGGGTTTTTTGTGCCCAGGTCCTTTCTAAAGAAGTATCTGTTGAATCTCTTCATGGTATTATAATAAGGACTAATTAGATTGTAGGCTACCATTAGCCTTTATGTGTTCCCGTGGACTTCATACTCCCTGTCTATTAAGAGACAAGCACCAAAGTCTTTTGTGAGTGTGGTTGAAGTGGGTTTGCAGTGGATATTATTTTCCCTTGGATTTGGTCTTAATTTTTTTCAGCAAAGTAAAAGTTACAAGTTTACTAATTTCCCCTTTATATTGCTATATGACTGGAACTTTTTGGTACTTTGTAAAATGTTTACATTTTGAGTTTTTGATTAAATGCATAAGTGATAGTAAGGTAAACTATAATCATGTGCAATAAGATATTCAGTGCTGTCTTGTGATTTTTCAGATCCTGATGTTTAAATATTTGTATGTAAATTATGGAAAGCCTCAATTTTTGTAAGTCACATACTGTAAGTTTACTTGAAAGTGGGAGTTTGACACAGGTCATACTTGTCATTCACTAGAGATGAGAAACGGCTTTAGAAAGGAGAGAGAGTTCCAAGCGCTGGTGTGTCTGGGATGGGAGATGTTAGTAAATGCTGTCTACTATGGGGGAGGAAGCAAGATGCTTAAAAATCTTTCAGAGAACTGAGTGGAAAAAAAGAACTAAAAAGGTAGGTTTCCCATCCAATTGTATAAAATGAGTAGCATAATGTTTTTGCTACTTGGCACCTTAGCAGAATAAAGTATAACGTCTTGGAGTCCAGGTTTTAATCTTTTCTGTACAGGGTAGCAGATAAGAATGCTTATGAATTTTCTGGTGGTTTGTGAGAGGTTTTTGTTTATTTGCTTTTCTTTTTTTTTTTTAAGGAATAACATTTGAATTTCTGAATAGTGTTTTATTTTGTGATTATCAAAGATATTGGGGAATGGCATTTGAGAAATATTTGAAGACCTGTGAGGTGCTTTTCCTTAAGCAGTTGCTTCAAATGCAGATTAGCTCTTTACGAGGAATTATGCCTCAAACAATTCCCTTCAAAGCAATAATAATAATAATAAGCATAATAATGCATGATTGTACTGATAGGAAATTGGTCATACTGCCTCAACACAATGTGTTCACGGTAATGGACCTGATACTGCAGTTTCTAATATTAGAGGCACACAAACTCTGCCAAGGTAAGGGTACTTGGATGTATGGGAGTGTGACCCCAACGTAATCAGACAAAATTAAGTTTTCTTGAAATGAACATAAGTAAAATTATTGAAAAATTGCAAGTTAAAAATCAGCAGAAAAATGTTGAAAAAAGGTTGTTTGTTCTCAAGAGAAGAGTTTTTAGAATATCAGAGGAGTATTCAACTCAAAATCTTTGGTAAAGACTGTTAGCTGCTGTAACTAGGCTCGTTGTTAATAGTACAAATAAAGTTTAGGCACTTTTTCATTTCTTCATGTACTTTGAATAGGTATAAATGATAAAGATTAAAGGATGGAAGAAAAAATAATAAAAATTAGAAAACCACATTCATATTCAGTATAAAGAATCTCTAATAAGACTTCTGGAGCTACTTGTTTGTATTATTTGTGTTATTACAGTTTATTGCCAATTTACTATTAAATTTAGGTTTAAAAATTACAGTGAAGTTACTAATTTGGTGTATTTTCTACTGCATATTTTACTATCTATATATATTTAACAATGGGAAAAAGAGCTGGAGCAGAGATGGCCAGGAGATAAGTGGAACAATGTTTGGGGCATCTGGAAATTAGGTCACCCTCTCTGCAAGTTAAACCTGGCTTCATCCTAAAAAAAACATGAACTTCCTTGCTATAAAAATGAAATGAGCGAGAAGACTCACTGCATTCATCTTCCCTGTTAAATTATCATTTCCCAAAGGGATGATTTTATAAAGAAAAAGCCTTATTGTACAAATCAGGAGTTTTGAATATGTAAGTGACACTGGGACTGTGTAAGCAGATTAACTTTTCTCCACGTTTGAATCAGATGGATTGTGCGCAACAAAGCTGTTTCACAGTTAGGATTTAATGTCTTAGTTTCATATGCTTTCTGCTGATTACATTGGTCAGTATTAGGGCAGAAAGGGAAGGCAAGTAACAGGCCCTTGAGGCACAGAAGAGCAGTACTGACTGTGATTATTCCACCTGCCCACAGATCATATGGCCCTCTGTAAACCAGAGGAAACATTCTTCTGCTGTAGCATGCAATCTCACAGAAGGATGTAGCCTTTGGGAAATGGTTTAGGTACATGCAGTGCACAGTTATAAATTACCTGCTGTCCTGTCTTAAAAGCTTACACTACATATACCTATTGTCATGTTGTTCTGCAAAACAACAGGCTGGATATGCAGTATTATTTTGGAATATCAGTGAATAGTAAAAAAGCAGAACTGTTTGCCATGGGGAAATATGACTCAGCTTCTTATTCGTTAAAAATGTGCAAAAGAAGTCAAATTTTTCAGAAATAATTATAAAGCCAGAAAATTTAACCCTGTGTGTAACTGCATACTAAGTGTCTGCCTTCTCTTAGACCCTTTTGATAGAAGACAGTCCTGACGTAAGAATTTTTACCAGCTACCTTTGAAACACATGAAATTCCATTTGAATGTAAGAAAATGCTGTTTACTCTCAGGTTGGTTGCATATGGGAACAGATTCCTCAGAGAGGCTGTGAATTCTACATCTGTGGAGATATTCAAAACTACCTAGCAGGTCTGGGAAACCTGCTGTAACTGGCCTTGCTTGAGGAGGGGGATTCAACAGTAAGATCTCAATATGTGCCTTTCAACCTCCACAGTTCTGTAATGTGTTAGTGTAGGTAGAGATACATGTGTGACTAATGCATAGCTCACCAAGTCTGCCTCAACTTTCTAGATTAAAAATTGTTAAATTGTAAATTTAACAATTAATTTAATTTGTTATATTTAACAACAATAAGTTAAATTGTTGATTGTTAAAATAATTTCTCTGATGGCTTAAATCCCCTAAATGCATCACCATGCTATGTCCTCTGAACACCTGGGCAAAGGAGTTAGAGGTGGGATGAGAAGGAATGGGAGTGATGCAGGTGCTCCACACCACTTCTGTAGCATTGCTTGCATAATAAAGTTATATAATTGTTAATTTGTGCTGGAGACTTAATATGTGTATTTTATGAATTGAATTGGAAGAAATCTCTACCCTAAATTGCCCATCAAAAGTTGTAGAATTATTTGTTTGCACCCTGTCTCTACCCCAAATTCTCATCCATAAAACTGGAATAGTAAAACTTTCTGTCTTGTGTCCTGACTGAAAGTTCATCTCAGCAAGACCTATTTCTTAATTTATTTTGAAATTATAAATATGTAATTTTACTTCACCCAGTTCCATCCTGGACTTCTAGGAAACATGAAATACTAAAAGATACAGAATTTTGTTAAAGAAACAACAGATTATTTTCTGTGACAACCAATTAATAGGCAGCACTGGAAAATATAATAAACGTGAAATATCTTCTGTTGTGAATGAGTGAATTTTCTGGTTCAGCTGATCAAGGGAGAGCAGTAATACATATCTCATACAACAACCAGGATACAGAGAGGGTGTTTTGTTCAGTAGCAGAGACAGCACTGGCTAACAAGGACAGTAGTAACTGAATACCTATCTCAAAAATTTGGCATGGTCCTTTTTTTTTAACTAGTTTGGCTTTGATGATTTTGCAGAAGCTTGTATGGTGTTTGGGCTGCGAAGCAAACCTGGAGGTACCTCCCATCATCTGCCAGCCCACCTGCAGGGGATGGTGATCATTTCCAATTCTTTCTCTCTTGGTACGAGTGACTCTCAGTGGAATGCCACACTTCTGGCTTTTTGCTATCTGCCAGACAATACTACAGCAACCAAGCTCTCTCAGTTGCCAGCTGGAAGCTCTTGTTCTATCTAATTTTTTATTCTAGTGCTCACCCTCAAAATGTCTTTTACACAACTTGTGGAAACTGTCATTTTTCAGTATGTATCTTTCCTGTTGATACAATCTACTGCTGAAGGCTTACATTTACCTGGGCTAACAATGGCAGGGGGTGTCTACCGTACTGTGATGATATTGCACTACAGATAGATCCATAGGATGATTTTCCTGGATACTGATGCTTTTTTGAGTTGTTTGTTTTATTTCTCTATGTATCAAAAATGTTTGGTCAAAGCTCCATATTCTGGAAAAGTAGAACATAAGCAAGAAATTTTTGGATAAAGTATCTTCATGTCTCTGGAGCATCCTCTTTTTCCCTGCCTTTTTAGTTCAGTCTATGGCTATGCTGATGGATTAAAACCCTTCCTTCTTCACTCATTTACACTCTTCCAGCCTCATTTCAAATCTTGTTCTTAGACACACAAAACCACTGTGAATATAGTAGACAGAAAACTATTCCTCTAATTTCCTCACTTATTAATCTGCCATGTGTCTGTATTTCCATAACTAAAAGCCTCTTTTAAAATTAGCCTGAAGAAAAAAATCCACAGTAAAAAAAAATGTAAGTGAAAAGGGATGGAAACTCTCATATTGATGTGATACAAAAACTGAATTGCAAACTGGGTTTAGGGAAACAACCATGAATAACTTTCTCTACTGTTTGTTCAGCTTTGTATGTTTTTATAGTCTGATGATCATTTGAGATTAATTGCATAGGATAGAAAGATAATATGCATTAAAGAAGAAAACTAAGGGAGAAGCAGGAGGTCTAGACCAGCCTCCAGAAAGAAACCAGTTGTACACTACTGCGTACCTGAGCTCTTACATAAATCACCACAAATGCATGTGTGAATAAGTGAAGACATTGAAATTACTTCAGACTTTCTGACAAATACCTTTTTCTGTATTATGATTACTGCTACCCACTTGCTAGAACAAAAATAAAAATCAAAATATTTTGAAACAGTTACATCATGAGAATCTCTCTAGAAGTGAAAGAAATAATCATAATCATAATCATTGCTTTCCTGCATGACAGCAGTGTTGCACAATATATGTAACCACTGCAGGGACACAATGGGTGCTTACAAAGAAAAACTAGTACTTAATATCCTTGGGAAAAGTTTGGCTGCCACAGCTCCTGCCCCCAAATCTCAGATTCAGTACTGAATGGACTAACCACAAGTCACTTTGCCTTTTTTTTTTTCTGTTTATAGAAGGAACACAATTGTATACACTTCACGGATGCATCATGAAAAGACAGCAATTTAAGCAGATGTGAAGCAGCATTATTATAGGGCTTACCAGTATGATTAATAGCTAATAAAGTGCAGTCGAATAAACCAGAAGAGGCTGAATTAGGATGTCTTTGCTGGAAGTAACCTCGGAGACTGTAAATATGATAACTAGGATACCTTTGAAAGCCTTTAGGTGCCTTTTTGGAGTGTATTAACTGATAAATCTGACTACTTATGCTAGTAATAGGCAATTGCTAGGGATAATTGAAAATGCTCAGGACTTCCATTATTTTACTCAAATATTCATGTGCATGAGTTTGAAAGAAATTCTTTTTGTGAGCATTTTGCAAAAAATATAATCTATTCTCAAGCATCTTGAAATCTTCCATGAACTTACGCAGCCACTGACCTAGCAGCTTTATAATTTATGAACAGCCCAGATGGCACACTGTGATTCAGAACACAATCTAAATCTTTGGAAGACTCCATTTAATTTTGGCTGGTTTAGATTAATCACAAAACTGTCCTCTCTCTTTATGTTTTCTGAACCTAAGCAGTCCCAGGTTTGAGATGGTTTTTTATTTTGGTTTTGTTTGGTTGGTTGTTGTTGGCATCCTAATATAAGAGATGTCCTTCTTATCAGAGCAAATTATATCATGAATGTTTCCAGAAAAGATTGAAGAGAGGGATTTTTAAAATTTCAGACATTTCTAAGGAAAGCTGAGGAAATTCTGTATTTTTCACCTTGTCACTGAAAACATATCCAAGTGTGTATATTTTCCTGGTAAGAGATTCACTTCAGGACAACAGCTTGCTGCTTCTGAGAGCACCAAACAGATATGATGGATTCAGATGGAAGAACTACACAAGTTTCTTTCAGGGCCAACATGCCTGGTTAAAACCTTATCAACTGCAAGATATAATGATGTGTGTCTTAGGAACTGCTGGTCTGTGATGAGGATAGGGTGTTATGCAGGTGAATGCAAATAGCTAACATTTAGCATTAGCATAAATTTTAAATGGTTACCTAAGTCTTTATGAACAGAATCCTCTTAATATAGAAGTCATTGTTTTAAGATGTTTAATATGGTGGGAACACTTAAGTACTTCTTTTCCACTTATTTGATATAGTTCTTCTATCCTTCATTAATAAATTAGCATGTCTAAAAAACCCTGTGCTACTTTTATTAAAATTAGTCTCTAAAGATTTCTGATTCAACTAACCATCTAAATTTTTGTCTGGTTTTAACAGCTTCAGTGGGCCACAGGTGAAAATTTGACCCTCCTTCTTCTGGATGTAATGGTACAGCTTACAATGATGATACATGATCAAGCCTGAGCTCATGTAACTTATTAATTCAAGGCCAGTGTTTTGGCATCATGAAAACATTAAAACCAATGCATAGTGTGTAGTTTCTATGCCACAACTGGAACATAATAAATTGTGAGAAACATCATTCTTCTCTCAATTTGAGCAGATATTCTTAGTTTTCACTAATGTGCCACGAAGTCGAAAGGGAAAAGAAATAAATGAGCAGAATATTAAAGCGAAACAAAAAGCATCTCAGAATGAAAAGTGTGCATGCAAATGGAAGTATGTGATTGTGGCAGGAAGTCCTCTGCCTTTTTTCCAGATTTTGCATTATTCTCTAAACTCTAAAATTACAGCAATAGATCAATTAATTTTCATAAAACCAAAACAAAACCCACTGTTATTAGGTTGAGCAGATATACCATGTAGAGTTTGTTACCATTTGCTAATTTTCAATTAATTTATTAGGATCAGCTCTCATTTTTTAATTTTCAGTAATCAGAGTCACTCTGTTATGAAAGCACCTCTGCAGTCTAGACAGTACATATTCATTTATGTGATAAAAAATGGATAAACACTGAGTGGGCCATTAGCCGTTAATGCAGTAGATTGATTCCCTGCAGCACATACTCTCCATCCTTGTTTTAGCACTTATGCCACCTGTCTCTTGCACTTACTGTATGATGCTTCAATAATGTGAATGGGGTTCCCTGATCATTCCTAATTTAGCTCATTTTATCATCTCATAAGTAGGTTGGCATTGCTCTGACAGATGTGCAAATCAAAAGGTGCCTCACTATTACCGTTATGATTTCTCTTATTAGTCTGCCCAATGTTTTTTGCACAATACAGATTACATGTGGGTAACCAGATAGAATCAGTTGACCTGTTTTCTTTCCACAGATTTCTGTTTTAACATATGCTTTGGCTATGTTGCTGTGACAAAGACAATTTTATTTCAAGTCCCTGCTTTCATTTCCTTCAGCTATAAGAACAGGGATTCAAATGGAATTAAACCAAATAGACAAATATCCGTAAGTCACCAGGACAGGTTGGCATTCAACCAAGATTTTGAAGAGTTTGAAGGTGAAATTGCAGAACTGCTGGCCAAGTTGTCTCACAAATCTATAGAAAGGGCTGCTCTGCCAGACTGTCAGAAAAACTTCCACCTTCAAGTAGAAATTTGTGATTGTAATGCACTTCATTATGTACTGATCAACAGTATTTACATATGGATTTGTTGGAAATACATGTATACGGTTCAGTAAAATAAAATTCTTCCATTTAGGTTCTAGCAGACTAATTAATGATTTATTTGTCCTTATGTAGTGCCTTTGTTTTTACTTTGATGTTCCTAAGATGCTTCTTAATTTTGATAGCTCATTGCATTCAGTCTTTCTAAGGGTAATACAATATTCAAGTCCTGCTATCCTGTTTTGCATGGTTCCCCCAGTTCCTGGTGTTCAAAGTGAGAGGTCTGTGGCTGCAAGTGGATAGCAAATTGCCATCTAACTGTTAGTCTGTAAGGGGATATGCGAATAACTTAAATGTGAAAAACCTTTTTTTTTTATCTGAAACATTATACTGTAGGAAATGTGTGTGAGAGAGAGCAGAGGAAAGAATGGACACGAGCAACTGAAAGATGAACGTTTGTCCCCAAATAATCCAGGGGTTAAACCAATCCCCAAGTATATGAGAAAGTTTGGTTTAGTTCTGCCCAGTAGCAGAACGGAGTAGAATCTGCAACTTTGACTTGTTATTCTCTCCAGCGTGCTAGAGGATATGCTTGAGTGGGGAAGGGTTCTAATTATTTTTGGTCACTGTATATTTTGCATAAATTATAAAATACTTTATTTTTGAGATTTGTGTTCAGGTATGATCTCTGAAGCAGGACTGAGGGTATATTGTGACCTTGGCTGTTGACAGCTTGTTTTGTGCAAAGGAAAAAGCGTCAGCTGTAGAAAATCTTAACTATCCTGTAGCTTAGCCATTAAGGTGGTCATGTGATGATAGTGAGAGAGCTAGTTAGAATCTACTCTCTGCCTCATTCATGTACATTCATAATTTTTTAGCCTTGTAGTTAGGTTACTCTCTCAGGCAAAAGCTGAACTTGTGAT
This sequence comes from Lepidothrix coronata, assembly GCF_001604755.1. Classification (NCBI taxonomy): domain Eukaryota; kingdom Metazoa; phylum Chordata; class Aves; order Passeriformes; family Pipridae; genus Lepidothrix; species Lepidothrix coronata. The sequence goes on along the minus strand of NW_016690303.1, from coordinate 2,147,620 downwards.
GCTCATATCTTGGGTAAGCATTTTAACTCTTAAAGTATTAACTGAAAGAGAGGAAAAAAAAAGATACAGAGAAAACCCTCGTTATTCCTGTTGCAGTTCTGTGGATACAATCCTCCCCACTTCCCAAAAGCCTCTTGCAGTCAAAAGTATTCAAGCATTTGAACAAATATTTGCAAATAATTTCAAGACTATTAAAAAAAATGCAGTTTCCTGAATTCAGTATTCCTTTTAACTTGCTTGATTCTACACAGGAACAGCTAACGCATTTTCCTCCTGGATGGGCACCTATGGCTTTCCTGAGCACACAAAAGATTGTTATCAAAGAAAATCCTAAAAAATAGCTCTACTGAGAACATAAAAAAAAGTCATTTGCATCTTAGTATGCTAGAGCCAAGAACAATGCACTATGGCCAGAGATTTCAGGAGGTCTCCAGCACTTCGAGCTGCAGTTTGAAGAAGGGAAACATAAACCAGTCAGGTTAGTGTAAAGATATATGAGAAATACAGGGCTCCAATTCAATACATGTCTCAAGTTCCACATACTCTGAGACAGTTCTTTCAGATTCAATTCTTCGTAGGGAAAATTGTTACTACAAGGTGTTTATTCAGGAGAATTATGGCATTCTTCTTCCTGAGTTCATTTGTCTTTTCTATGGACAATTATTGAAATTAGCAATTTCTATTAGCCAATTTCTATTTCTATTAGCTAATTTCTATGGAAATTAGCAATTTCTTTGATTTGACCCAATCGAAAATTAGGTTTTTTGAAAGGCTTTATTTTAAAAAACTGACTCTTTTTGTTTCTTTGTTTGTTTGCTTTTTGTTTTTGGCCAGCATCTGAGTCTTGCAGAACTATTACTGTGATTAATATAAGAATACTAGACTTTGGAACCAAAGTTCATGAGGAAGATCTCAAAGTGATACCACTGGAACTAAACCAAACATTGGGATGAAGGTTGTTGTTGAAAATTATAGTTGCTGCTTGCCAGAAGAACATAATTCATTAGGAGTATCAGAAAATTCCCAGCGTATATGCCTAAAACTTGACTGACAGGGCTTAAAAAAATGATGAAATAAAAAACATCGCTAATGTCACAGATATACAAGGAAGCTACCTTTTTCTACCTACATTTCACATTACTTTTTATGCAAACAAAGTCTGCCTTGGTTGAAGATACAGGTCACGTTATTCACGCTTGTCACTTGCATTAAGCTGTGGAAGCAAAGATTTGGGTTCCCATTAATAATAATTGTTAAGGGGAGTCCCCAGACACAGCCAGTGGAACTGATACTTGACACTATCTCCTCCCGTGGTAACAAAAACCTCCTTGTCCACAGAAAGTTTCCTTTCTTGTGAAAATATAGACTGGATTAATTAGAAAATATGCCCCGTTGAGGCTGTTGACAGCACCAAAAGAGCAAAATCTCTGCCAGTTCATATGAGCCAGAGGGTTCCTGGTCTGGTTGCAGCGAAGTTCTCCTGCAAGAGATGTTTCCTTATCAGCAGATCAGACCTGCATCCAGCTGACTAGGTCTGCCCCAGCCTAGATTCCTACTTCTCAACCATGATCCTGCATGCCTGGATGCAAGCCTGGCTTCCCCCAGAGCAGCTCCTCTTCCCTGGGAGTCTGGGCTTGGGGTGCGCCTCGGAGTAAGTCACACAAGTCAAGATCCTGCTTGCAGTAAATCAAGAGAAAGACCAGTGGTCCCACTGTCCCCTCAACTTTCTCCCTTTTATTCAGGATGGAAAGAGGTGCAGGACTACATTGTGAGCCACAGCTTACAAGGGTTCCTGCTCAATCCCAGGGTAACCTCACTGGAGGAAACAGGGAAATGTATTTCGCTTTGCTGCATAAATCATAAAGCATATTTAAATAATGTAATTCAGTTGATCACTGAATGGGCTTTTGCTTTAAAAGAAGACTAAAAGAGGAACGGTAAATGAAGTGTGTCTCTGTCTCTATAGATGCATAAACTACTTTGAGTGTAGTAGAAACACAGCCAAAAAGATCAGAATGTAAGCCCGTTCAGTTTAACCAACAAAAACTGTTTCCTCAAAAGACTGTCAGAAAAGGATTCACTGCTATTTAATCTATTAATTTTGTGGGATAAAGCTACATCTGTTGTCCTCAAATTAAATTTATTTACCCATGCATAAGGGAAAAACAGTGAGCCTGAAAGATGCCTTGTGACTTAAAATTCAGTAGATTTTGCTTCTGGTTCCATTAGATTATTTTCTTCTTGAATTTCAAAGACTTTTAAGCAACTGAGTCATGCTACATAGGAAAAATACACAAAACAATCTGACTTTCAGAAGAATGATTGTTGTGGCTGAACCTTGGAAAAAAGCAGTAAGAGGCCAGCTTAAAATACCAGGCGTATCTTTTTGTCAGCTTTATAACACTGAGCTGCATTCAGATGTGACAGTCTACTTTTCTTGGCAGGCTTTTGCATTCAGGTGAGCACAGTTATTTCAGACTGAAAAATAACAATTCATGTCCTTCAAATAACACATCCCATGTATCTTTACTGTCAAGTAATCTGATTCGTGTCTATAAGTTGTTACCCTGTCAGTTCGTCAGAAAGGACCCAGTCATATATCCTCTTACTTCAGGGGAAAATCACAACAACCTTAAGAAAAAACTTGTGTTGAGTACCAAGATGTGGCTGATAACAGAAAAATAGAAGCAGCAGGCAAATGAAAGCAGCACAGTCCCTTCCTTCCCATTCCAGCCCATCAGTGCTGCAACTTATTTTATCCCAGTGGACTCCTGACATCCTGGGAACTTAGGTATTTTTTCTGGTTCCTTGCCTGTTAATCCCACCTATGGAGTAAGGTATCAGACTGAAACTAGGGACCAGTTAAATTTGTTGCTGATCCTACCACATTTATTCCCAATGGCATGAAAAAAGTCCAGGGCAGTGATAGAAATCTCCCATCTCTGAAATTCAAGGAGCATATCCCACGCTTGTCCCTGTGAAAGCCTAGCTCTGCTGCATGAGACATAGCACTGGGAAACAATTTTTATATCTGTATATCTCAAAATATATATGGGATGCAATTGATGACAATGACAGAAATTTTTTGACACTTGACTTCTGATAAATATAATCCAGTTCTTGATTCCACTTGCTGTCCTGTATACAAACCCATCAAAACGTGTGGTGGGAATGTACCAAAAAGAAAGACATTGCATCCACTCTATAAGAAAGGTCACAGAAAGTACCAGGGTGGTCTGCTCTTCTGGATTTTCTTGCCTGCCAGAGCAAAGTGAACCCATAATCTTTTAGCTTCAGCTTCCTGTCTGTAGAAGAGGTCTACTTTCTTGCTTTTACAGGAGGCTGGAGAGAATAATCTTTTTAGAAGCAGTCACATACTATAGCAAGAGTAACCACAATAAAGAGACAGACTCCACTGGCAAAATTTTTGGGGGAGCCTAGGGTTCACTTTTAGCTGAATCCTACATTTTACCATGCATTACATATACCTATACAAAATATGTGCCATATCATAGCACTTACAAGAAATAGCAGGCTTTTAAAATAGTCAGTTAACGGACAAACTCTCTGTCCTTAGCAAGGTAAAGTTACATGGTTTTGTTAAATAGTTTAAAAAATACTTTTCTTCTTAAAATTCTCCTTAGTAAATCTGTGACTTTATTCTGTCACTTCTAAATAGCTAAAGTCTTTTTTTGAGAAGTAGTCTGAATCCTAGTCTCTCCCAACAGACTAGCACACCCGTGTTCAGCCAGTACTAGCAGGGCTCCTACTCCGTGGGAACAATGACAACACGATAGTCTTGTCATCTGGAATATTCATTTAGCATCCTGGTTTTTTCAAATATTTTATGTTTTGTGTTCACTGTGTTCTTTAACTTAAGTCCTGTAAAATCTGAAGGAAAAATATGTAGTTAACTTTCATAGGGACTGATGGAGCTGTGATATGGTAGAAAATACCTTGTAGCCCAAAAAGAAAAAAAAAATTGATCATACAGCCTATTAAAACATTCTAACTATTCTTTCATAAAATGTTAAGCTGTTTTACATGTTGTAAACGTCAGTTTATCAGACTTATAAATAACAGTACAGCCCACTAAAAGTCAGATTATTGCGTACCAATCCCAAATGCATTCCATCAAGCAGTACAGTCATTTGGGTAGATAGTTTATTACTAACCTGATTGGATACTCAGGATATTTGTAATGGATTTAAGTTGGTAATAATAAAATATTGCTTACACTAATGGTGCTATCCAGATTACTAGATTTTAAATGGTTAGTGCTATTTTATTGTCTCTTCCTGACTAATGAACTAGTCTATATATGCACTGTACATTGAATGAGGCAGATGAATAACTTAAACAATATCATTACAGTGGTATCAATATGGAACATCTGAACATTTTTTTCTTTATACATTGAAAGGTAAAGTTGAAGTTTATGAAAGAGAAGTGCTCTCAGTGTTTAATGTGTGCAACAGAAACTGTAAATAGCTGACAGAACACTAGGAAATTGGTACTGCTTGAGTCCCTCACCACTCCTCACTCAAACCATCTGTCAGGCACTTCTTCAGGAAAAAAAAATCTACAATTTTTAGAAATGTTTGTTCTGAAAATGCAAATTAATACTTTTTAATTTATATCAAGTCACATAGATGGATCTGTTTCTTACACCATGTCTGCACAGAGATGTGGTGCCTATGTAACTACTTCAGAATAAGGTTCTGAAGGCTCAGGCAGCCCATCCAAGATAAGTTTGAAATCTCTGGCTTTGCTGAAAGAGGAGTAGAGTGGCTGAGGACATACAGAATGCAATTTGGCAAGTGTCCTCAGCTTGTGTCTGGCTCACTTGCATATGCTGAAAAAGCGAGTTTTGCCCTCTCCTCTCCTGCTCATGTCCTCCACCCCCCATTGCAAGTGCATTGATGGTGCTGCTGATGGTGCAGCTCACACAAGTGCTAATGCCAGGAGAGGAGTGGTGGTGGAGCAACAGGGCTAGGGACATTGGGAAGGGAAAGCTCATGTCTCTCAGTGACACCATGGACTTACATCACTTTAAGCAGCTCGTGAAGCTTCACTACAGAGCCCCAGCTCAACAAGCTGCTTGAATATGTGCCTAACTTGAGGCACACAGGATATTGGGAGAAAATATTGAAGCATATGCTTTAATTTTAAACACATTTTTAAGAGCTTCCTGAATTGAGATGATTTTCTTCTCAGTATTTCTTCTCTTCCCTTCCTGTTCAGTGTAACTTTATTTTTTCACTTCCTGACAATATGTACTTCATTTCCCTCTGCACATTGCCAGCTAGCTCTCAACTTGCTGGTTGCACATCTTGTCATTGTCCTAGGCTGCCTCTGTCTTGATGTGTAACACAGGGCCAGGGCATGGTTTTAGCTCTCTGCTTGTTAGCCTGTTCTGGTGAACATGTTTCCTGGCAGGGTTTTGGTTTATGCCAAACTGCAGTCTGCCAGATACACCTGGGGAATAGCATGGGCTCAGGGTGGTTCCTCTCAGGAACACTGTTTTGTGAAGGCATTAAAGATACAAGGCATTAAAGATGCAAGACATTAAAGATATGAGTCCTCAGGGACTTAGTCCTCAGATATTAGTCCTCAGGGCCCACTTAGAATGGGCCCTGGTTCATTGACTATGATATCTATAGGTTTGTTGTCTTCTGTGTGTACAAGTCTGGTGGAAAAGTAACAGGAACCTAATTAAAAAGCCTAAATATCTTTAAATGAGTCTGGATTGAGATTTCTATGCCAGCCTGTTCTGTTATCAGAACATATGGGATGGAGGGAAAATCTCGTTCTGCACCATTTCTAATTGCTGACCTGTCTGCCTTGGTGAGGCAGAAAAAGGATAAAAAAAAAAGCTCATAATAATTGCACTGTAAGTCAACTAGAAGTCCAAGACAGTGTAATTAAAGATCCCAAACTGTAGACAAGTTTAATCAGCTACCTGATTTGTTGGCCCCAACTGTTTCTTTAACCAGAAGATTTTACTCATGATTGCACTGACAACACTTCACTGAAGCCAAACTTGAAACTTTCTGTTTTCATAGGACTTACACATTTGTCAGGCATTCCACAAATGTTCTTCAGTTGTGGTATCTTGAATGGTACAGACTATGAAGGCAATATCTTGTTATATTTAACTAAATGGGTAATGCCTATCAGTCTCTGAAGTCCTGTTGGGATGATAATGGGTGATTAGCATGGAGGACTGGCCAATCTGTCAAGTTGATTTCAGTGATTTTGTTTAATTACAGTTTAAATGAAGATGCCACAGAACTTTTAATTTGCTTTTAGTCCTTTCACCAGTCTGGGGACCTTGAGCCAGGAACACAGATGGCCATGCTGTAAGCCCAGGAGTGAATCTCTTTTTATACATGTTGGTATTCACCAACAGGCTTCTTGCTCCTTCCTTGACAAAACACTGTAATTGCACTGGCAATTTCCTTTTTTAGTCTTAGGGTAAATATGCTTCTTAAACATATACTCAAAAAGTAAGAAAATCATGTACATGTGTACTAATAGTCATTGGAAATGGGGAAGTGTTTTGTGAGGGTACTGGTTTGAGACAAGTTCTACTTATTCTCCTAGAGATGTGCATGAAATGTCACTGTCTATGAGTAAGGATGGAAGACACAGCATTGTGAAGTCTAGAACACTTAAGCATTTGTTTAACTTTAAGCCCAAGAGAACGTCACTGAAATCACTAGGTTTATTCCTGCATTTAACAGTAAGTATGGCTTCACATACCATCTTGACTTCAGACTTGACTGTACTATACTGACTGTGCAATTTTACCCAGCTCCCATTGATCAGGATCAATGTGCAGCCCATAGTGGGTCTTAAGTGATATTAAATATTCCATTAGAGAAACATTGTTTCCATTACAGTTTACAATTGTAACATTAGAAGACATTAAAATATGTAGCTCTATAACATACTTTTTTTCATATATGTAGCAGATGGCTACTTACTGGCAACTGGTCATGTATTAATTTTTCAGAAACCTGTTTCCTGAATATGATTAATGACTCATATCCCCTTCATATCTCTTCATTACAGATGAATGGTATATCGATTCTGAAATGCAAAGCATATGCTAAACAACTAATTGGACCGCCAGTGGCTGAAAAATGTTATAAGTTCAAAAACTCAGATAATACAAACTTTGCTGTGTGGCTATTTCACATTTGTGAACTCATGGTATTCAGAAAATAGAGTTTATATTGATATTTTAGCTATTAGAACTGGTTACATCATGTACAATCAGTATTCTCTTGGAGATCTTTTAAAGCATTTCTGTTTTTAAAGCAGAAAATATAACATGCTTTGAAATGTCTCTTCTATTATGAAGAAGAAAAACAGTTCAAGGATGAACTGAAATTTTCATTGAATGCTTCTCCATATAATCTTTGAAACTGAAAATAATTAAACAACTCCAAAAGAAGTCACACAAAATAGAGGCCAATTGTGACTAAAAAAAAACCCACCATAAACTGGTAGGAAGATAAGAGCTGCCACTACTGCAGCCAGATGAAAACTCCATATAATTTGTTGTCCTCAAAGTTTGGCCAGTTACATTGCTTAAGGAAAGAATTACTTTCCTTTGTCTCCTATGACGGATTAGTTGGAGGAGGAAACCTTCAGGCCCTAGGGTCCAGCCCATAACCTGGAAGGTGGATGCTGTTCCCCCCTGCCCCCCGCCACGTGGCTGGCGACCCCGTAAGGAGCTCACACAGACCACCAGGGAGAGACGGAAAGAGGAAGTTTATTGTGGGGTAGGGGTTTATAAGGCTTTTAGGAGGGTCAAAAGGGGACCAATTACAAGTTCAGGGGCACAGAAAAAACCAATCAGGTAAAAGGTTAACAGCCAATAGGAAGGGGTTAACAAGGACCAATGAGAAACACCTCAGGACACCTTCCCAGGACACTCCTGTATGGGAGACAATAGTCCTTCACAGGGGGTGTCGAGAAGAAGGGGCAATGACTTGCAGAAAAAGCAAAAGCCATTTTAAAACCTGTTTAAACCACTTTAAAAACTTCTGTTTGTATAACATTTGAGCTGTTTTCTTCTTTTTCTTCACTAGTCCATCTCTGACAGGACTTTTTCCATCCTACATGTGGCAAATCCATTGCCACAGTCTCCTATACTTTTTCCATGATACACCCACTCCTGCCAGCTGTTGAGTGGTTTAGGGGCTGAGCCCATAGCGTCTACATGCATATGGACTGTTGTTTTAATTGCTAGTAATGGACTATCTCACAGCTAATGAGAGGTGAATCTTGTTTTCAAGACATTCATACTTTGGCACCCCCCAACGTTCTTCTGCCCAAAGTCTATGCTTTAACTGTGCTCTGTCAGGAAGTGGTTCTTTTTGCCTGTTTTAAATCTGCTAAACTTGGTCATTTTCTTGAAGGGAGTGGGGCATGGCACCCTATTACTTTTCAGATTTTGAGAATATCAAAGTGAGTGTTCACTTCTGTCTCACTCTCTCATCATGATTAATACTTTAATAGATACTACTAAAGCGATGTCTACCTTCTTGTAATCCACAAAACCTGTCCTGTGCCTGAGAACCGTGGCAGCCTTGAAGGGTGAAGGGCAGGGAGCTTGAGTTGGAGTTTGCAGACAGGAGAAACCCTCTGCCCAAGGGCTGCCACCATGGCAGCCACTGTTGGCTTGCACCCTGCCCACTCCAGGATTTAGGCAGCTGAGCAGTCCCATTGGGAGCACAGTGGACAGAAAATGACAGAAGAGTTTTTGTTATGTGCCACCCTAGATCTATACATCTCTAAAACATTTTTATCCCTTTAGTTTCTGAATTACTTCCAGTAATGGCTCTCTCATGGACACCACTGAACACTGGGTTGATAGTTTTGCATGACTGTCCACAATGACTTCCAAAACTTTTTTTTGCTTGGTGATAGCTAGTATAGACTCCATGGCTATGATGGTGAGTTTAGAGTTAGACTTCTGCCTGTTTTGTGCTTGCTGACAATGAATTTTATTTCCCTTCTATGTCCTACACATGTGAAACCTTGAATGGTACAGTTTCAGGTATTACAGAGATTTTAATATACTTTATGACAGGTTGGTTAAGACTGTGGCAAAAGTGGTAGAAACACTTCAAACTTTTATTATACACATTTTCAAACTATAAATCCATTAAGATGTTTATTTTAAATCACATTATTTTATTTCTTTACATTCCAGCACGAGTTTTCATGAAATTATTAAAGGAGAATTTTTGAGAACAATATTTCTTAGGAAAAACTAAGTCCGACACAAAAATGTGATAAGCTTTAAAGACATATATTGTCTGTTAATTTCAGTGAATCACAATTTTAGACGTTTTGATCATCTACTGTAATGTACATAACAGAATTTAAATCACTGACTCCAAAGTGAAAGGCTCTGATGAGCCTCAAAGCTAAAAGTTTTTCAGTTAAGCAGTTCCACGGATATTAATAAAAGCAATTGGTCTTAAAATATTTATTTATGATCCACTATTACAACAGTCGAAACAACATTGACATCTGTTTCAACTTTTTTGGTACCCAAAACGATGTATTACTGTGCATGAATAACTCAGTGGCATGAGAGACAGGTAACCAAAGAACTCTCTAGGTGTGTCAAACAAGTTATGGCAACAACTGTGTAAAGTTTCCTTTGAGCTTGTTCAACTGAATGATTAACTGAACAAAGCGCACCATCAGAGGCAACTACTACCTGGCAGTAAAGTTGTTCACTCATTTGTTAAAAATGCCTAACTAATACCTAAACTGCAAATACCGTGTATGGCAGTATTGCAAACACATCCATGTGTTTTACTGATTATCCTCAAATCTAATTTTTCGTACAGTTATAGAGATAATTCTTGATATTTATTTCATGTCTGGCAAAAAGTAGCAATGTAGGGGTAACACATACTTGCTTTCAGACAGAATTATCAGATTATGCTTTTTACACATGAATTAGATGAAACCAGCCTGGATTACATTTGCTCACGTCCATATTCATGACCTTCCAGTTGCTGAGTTTACAAACTTTCCTAAACCAAAGACTAATTTCTAAATCAAATCAGTAGTGTGATGGCCTGAAAAGTTCAGAAATGGGGAAGAATTTAAGATTAAGTCCAAGACATATAGATAGTGGCCGTGGCCCTTCAGTAGGTGGCACACTTCTCTCTCAATCAATTGTGAAGGAAGGTATTTGCAGAACATTTGGGGCTCTTGCCTGTGGGAAGATTCCAGAGATGCAAAACCAGGAGGGCAACCAATGTGGTTAGGAAGGTTCCCATGACATGTACCAGAAGAATAAAGGAGATAGGATGATATGGTCAAGTTCTAGGTAGCTGCAACTTAGTTAATGCCATTTTTCTTATCCAAAGAGCCCCCTGCCATTTTGAGATGTCAATCTTTTTTTACTCTGTTTTCAAGTTGTCACTACTCACTACTAAGAGTGGTCTGCCCCTCTGTTCTCTCCAGGCTATACATGAAATTCTCTATGCATGAAGCACTAGAGGTTTCTTTGAATTGGAAGATGACGCAAAATTTAAAGTTGCCTATTTGAGAAGAGTGCTAAATGAAAGGCTACCAGGTCAAATGGGAATATAAATAGGTAAGCTTTTAGGAAATTAAGTCGATTAATTGTTCAGGTTATATATAACTCTGAAGTTGCTAAATCATGCCATGCCTTTGGCAGGCTCTTACTTAAGTTGTTCCTAGAAAAAATGGGGCAAGGCGGGGGGGAGAACCAAGTACAGTATACAAAATACTTAGGAGCTAATACTTTTTATTTGAAGAGAAATAAGCAGAGCCTGGTAACATGTCCCACCTGTAACAAGGCAAATATTCTTTCCAAGTGCTTAAGAGTGTTTCAAAAACTTAATTGGGTTGTGATATCAAAAAAGATGATCAAAGAGAATCTGGCTATAGCACTTACAGGGTTTATTTATCTCACATAAGAAGTGCACATAATCCCTTGACTGAGTTGCTGGTTGGCATTGTAGATTTTCCTATTCAGCTAGCTAATTATCTGTGGAAAAAATGGAAATGAGTAAAAATAATCAAATTTTATTTAAAAATATTTTCCCAGGATTCATGGGCTTTAAAAAATGTTCCCATGAAAGGGCATAATTTCCGAAAATTCTGCCTTTTTCATTTTCCTGCCCCTTTCAAGGCCAAGTGATGACATGTTATTATCAAGCTGTTGATGCACACAGCATGTTAGTTCTGCATCTGGAAATACTTTATGTGGAGAAAATCACTTTCTTCTTTCTGTTTTTTTTTCTTTTTTTCTTTTTTGAAGGAAAGCTCAATATAGTAGAAAAATATTTTTCCTTCAGGAAATACAGCCATTTGTTCATTACCAGGCAAATAGTACTCCTCTTTCTTTGGGCCCTCTGCCAGAGTTATTTACACACAGGATTGCTCAAGTTAACCACCTTGGCTCCTTACTCCTTCACACCATTTGATATTGTATGAGCTTGAAGCTGTTGTGGATAAAGAAGTGCTTCACTGTGACTCCTTTGTGTTGTGTGGAGGAGTCACGGGCACACTCCCCTATGAGGAAAGATTACCCTTGTTTACGTAGGAGAGTAGACAAACAAGACAGAGCAGCCTGGATTCAAGGAACACATAGGATGAGGTGTTGAGAGGGTGAACTGGCAATGTCTTTTTTCTCATGTGATAAGATGGCACTTGAGCAAAATGAAAGCAATGTGTACAAATGGGAAAGCGGAATGCTGTGGCTGAAAATATGTTTTATGGTATCAAATGATTAAATGATATGTGAAACTCATAGCTGCTAGTTATCTCTGAGAAGAAGAGCTTGAGATGGTCAGTAGAAGGTAGGTATCTCTCAAAATAAAATCAGTTACCTGAATTAATACTGCTCTTCAAGTGGATTTCGTGATGCATTTGACATCCAAAATAAAGCAGGAGACAAATGCGGCCCTTTCAGGACTCTAGCCAACTATTTTGATCCACGTTGGTTTCCCTTCTCATGCTCCTTCCCAGCCCCAGAGCCACTGGGTCTGCCCTCTCAGGCTCTCCACGAGTCCCTGAGGAAGGGCTGGTGGCCCGGACCCTCACCTTCGCTGGCCGTTCATCACCCAGCACCCAGCTCAGGGCCATTCTCTCACTGATGAGAGGAGAAAGAGCAGGTCTTCCAAAGAGGAGGACAGTGCTCTTCCAGCATTGGAAAGCCAGCCCTGAGTATCTTGCAGTTTTACTAGTAAGCACAAAGAGCACTGGATGTAACAAGGGAGTTAGAAAAGGCAGTGGTGGGGGCAGAAAGGGCAAAGGCAGCGAGAGACATTACAGTCCAGGCAATCGGAAAAATGACAGAAGGAACATGGGAAGGAGCTCCTACGTAAATAAGCACAATGCGTTTTAAGCAACATTGATAGCAAACTATTAGTATTTGTTTATTTATGAAGAAAGCCATTCCCAAACAGTTTCCCATAGATTTTCTCACTTACTCAAACCTTAAGAAAGAGGATCTAAACAGCAAAACAACTCCACTGATTTTGTTATGTGCTCCTACCCTCTGAGACTTTAAGAAAATTGGATACATTTGGTCCATTTTGCTTTATGCTGCTCTCACTGAAATCAATAGATAGTATCAATGCCTTATATAAAGGAATTGTCTCTTACTGCAGCTCTATCTGTAACAAGTTTGTGAAGAATAGTAAAGAGCTTATGGGTACAGGTTTGGGGACAAAGTAATTTTTTCCCACGAAAGAAAGGATGAATTGCTTTAAAATTCATAGTTATTTTAGGAATGGTTATTTAACATTTCAACTGCTCTATTGTAGAAAAATTATGTAATGCCTTCTATTATCTACTTTGGGAGCAGCACAGTTTACAAAACCGATGGATTCTGTATGTTCTGAGATCAAACCAAGTTTTCAGAATAATTTATAGTGCTTAATAATCTGTGAACATGATTGCTGAATATTATCATTCTGTACTGTGTTTGCTGTGAGCAGCAGCTGTGATGGCCGAGGTGCTTTCCAAGCAGCAAGAATGACTTTTTTCCTGATGAATCTGCAAAATCTGTATTTAAATAACAGCTGTAAATCTCACATCTGAGAACTCCCTTAGTTCTCTTCCTAATATGTTAGAGTGATAGTTTTATTAAATGCTGGATGTAAATGTTAAAAAAAAAATAAATCTAGAGGGAAATGGTAGGATGGTATGATGCACGGATATCATTATTAAGTTATGTCGTTGCCATGAGTAGGCGAGAGAAAGTGATTCAGATGTCTACTGCTTCTCTGTGGAGTCACTGGCAGGAGTTTGGGAGGAAAACTACCCAGGCGTCCCAGCTGCAGTCCCTCTGAGGGACAGTGCTCCTGCCTCATGCTTCCTGTGGGAGGGGAAAGAGGCGCGGTGAGGGATGAAGGTCAGTTTACTCAGTTACACCCATTCCCCTACAACTGTGCACAAAGGGGGAGTGGGCTGACAGAACCATGGAAAGACTTTCCTGCCTCTTTGGTTGGTAGCATCTACTCCAAGCGAAGGACCCTTGCAGCTGCAAGTTGTGCAGCTTTTCAAAACTTGCTCTGGGGCTTGAGTCAAACTGATTTTGTAGAACAGTCAGGGTTTCTGAGCACACATGTAGCTTCATTCTTTTCCCTGGACACACCGAAGTGCCGAAGAGTTGTAGCTCTGGCATATCCCTTGTAGAGCCACAATGAAGGAAATGGCTGTGTCTCAGATGCTGCAATACTAAGAGAATGTGGAAAAGGACACATAGTATAACTTCTTGAGATAACCAACATAATTGGAAAAAGAGTCTTGTTTTGAAAAGCCTTATGGAGAAACATTTTTTTACTTTGCTTTGAGAATGACTATCAATAAACTTATTTTGAACACTGAACCTTGTTGTGGTACCTTCTGTGGGCTGGTCTCTGTGACAATAAGAATGAACTTCTGAAGTCTTGCAAGAGGGAGGAGAGAAGCTGAGAATGCTGGGAATGCAGCAAGAAGTCAAAGGTGCTGGTCAGGAGTCTGCAGCCTCCCAGAGGGGAAGATACTGGCAGCCATCATTTTGGGGCAGAGGTAAATGCAGCTGTTGTGGAAAGCAACAGGATGGGAAAACCTCAATTTAAAACAAATCCTAAGCACTCCCATCTCCCATTGACTTATTCTGACATGACATCAAATAAAGAGCACAAGCCCAAAGTCAGTATGTTTGCTCAGACAGAACAATTTCAGCCAAACAATACTCAGAGTCAGGAATGACAGTATCACATATCATACTGAAATCAGGAACACAGACATGCTCACAGACTCAAAAAGGAGCAAGCAACTCTTTGTTCAGTCCTCTTAGTATTGCACATTCTTGCAGGAGCAAGCCTTCTATGTAGAAGTCATAATTTATCATAAAAATTATGATCAGATGAGATACTTATGCCCCTATCACTTGAGGACTGCAGGACTCTCCTGGACTGAGCACAATGAAGCACTGTGAGCCTGACTCAGAGGCCACCAAAGTCAGCAAGGTACCAAGGATCACAGTAGGATGACAGGATTTTTATTAATAGATTCTATGTCTCTGTATTGCCAACTCTGAGCACTGAATTGTTATTAGTCCCTAAAAGCTGCAGCAACAACTTAAAATTCTTAGCTACTAAAATTATGAAATTATGATTTTATTTGCCCTGGCATCTGTCATAAGATCCAGTGCTTTCAGGATTTATGTGTAAACTTATTCCTTTGCATTCACGAGGCTGATTTTTTTCTTAACGTCAGTAAAAGGAATAATCTCAGGTGCCAGTATGACTTCCAGTGTCACAGTGACAGCGCTGCGAGTTGGCATCCCTTCGAATCAACTTACGGTAGCCTGCAAGTGCGGCTGTACGGCTTCCTCAAAAGAAAATTATTTTGCTCTGAAAATTAAGTGAAAATCTGCTATCAAAAACCCAATGGGCGCCGGTGCCATGGCAAAGCCAAACCAGGTGAGGCCAGGGAAGGGATCCCCGTGCTGCCGGAGCGGCCGGGAGAGGGAACCAACCGGTTGGGCTTCACCCTCCGAGCAGCCGTGGCAAATCTCAGGAATACAAACTCTGTTCCCCGTAACCGCGCTCACGTTTAACTAACTCAAAGCTGGTGTCAGCGGCAGGACCTATTGCGTGTGTCGGTGCGGGACCTGAGTAGGGTCCTGCTTGAGCGACAGCTCCGACCACCGGTGGTGGGTTCCCGACCACCGCGGGAGGGCGGTGGGATGCTCCCAGGAAGCGCGAGCACCGCCTCGCCTCGGCCCGCCAGGAGGGTATTTCCCCTGCAGCGCCTCTGTCCCGGGGTGCGGGGGGAGGCTCCGGGGCTGGCGGCTGCTGTGGGAGAGCGCCACCGGCCCGGCCCGGCCTGGCCGAGCCCCGCCCGCCGCTGCCGGGCGGTACGGGCCCGGTCCCCATTGGCCGTGAGCGGCCCTGTGAGCGGCGGCGGGGGACGCGGGAGCCCCGTTACCCGGCGCGGGGCCGCGGCCGCCCTTCGCTCCCGCCCGCCTTCCCGGCGGCGCGGTCACTCCCGGGGAAGGCGCTGCGCTCCCTATGCTCGGCTCCGCTCGGCTCGGCCGCGGCGCCGGCGGCGAGCGCGTGTTGCAATACATGCGTGTGTCTGCGGCACAGCCCGGGGCGGCGGGAGGGCTCCCTGCCCTCCGGGGCGGCTGCGAGCCCCCCCGGGCCCGTCCGCTGCGCGCCCCCTGCTCCGGGGCCATGTGCTAAGGGGTGAGCGAGGGTCGGAGTGGTCCCCGCCCGCGGGAGACCCCGGTTCAGCTGTACAGCCGGGGCCGGCGGCGGGCACGGGGAGCCCCGGCGGTGTATTGTTCTCCCTGACAGATAACGTGATCCTGGCCAGGCGAGAGTGAGGGGGCGGAGGGGCCGGGGGAGGGAGCAAAAGGAAGCGGAGGGAGGGGAGGGGGCAGGAGGATCCCGCGTCCTCGGAGGAAATTCTCAGGCCGGGAGGACGCGCGGCTTGCGCACGGCAAGCCGGGACTGGCTCTCCTGGGAGTTCCCTCGGCGGGCAGGGGGAGGGGGAGGGAAGCGGCGATCTCCGCCGGCGGGGGGAGGCCGCGGCTTCGCCCTCCGAGGCCCTGCCTCCTGCCTCCGTGCCCTGCCCGGGCGCGCGGTGCTCCCGGCCCCTCTCTGCCCCGGGCACGGGCACAGGGGCGGGCAGCGCCCACCACCCGCTCCGGGATCGCTCCCCGCCGGCGCGCGGGGGGACCCGGTGACGTCACGGGAGGCGCGCTCCCCGCGCTCGCTCCGCGCTCGCCGCCCTGTAACTTCTGTTCTGGGAAGTGGTGCCAGGAATAGCCCAGCGGAGCCGCCTGCAGCGCGGAGCGCTCCCTCCCGCCGCGGCCAGGGCGGGCTGCGGCTCCCGGGCCTCCGCCTCTTCCCCGTGCAACACCAGCCCCTCCGCCACTGTCAAGAGAGATGGTGATGAGCCTTTCCAAAAAGAGGGAGAGGAATGACCTGCCTTAAGATAAACGCGTGAAGCGGGCGCCCCTTGGCCGTTGGAATATTTCTTGTCTGTCTTTATATATAAAGAAGCACCGCGAGCCGCCTCACTCCGGGCGAGCCCTCAGCAAAGGAGCAACGCGAGCGCCCGGCGGGATCATCATCATCAACAACAACAACAACAAGGGCACCGGGAGGGCTTCCCTCCTTCCTCCTCGGTGACTTCCCAGGTGAGCAGCAGCGGCTGCTGCGGGCACCTCCTCCTCCCTGCCCGCCGGTCGTTCCCTGTCACCGGCACCAGCTGACAGCCGGTGTGGTTGCGGGGCGGCTGCCGGCGGCGGGGGGCACTCCGCCGGCTGTCTGTCTCGGGTGCGGGGCGCCGCGGGGCTGGGGGTCGGGCGTGCGCTTGGCTGAGCCGCGGAGTCTGTGGCCGGCGCTCTGAGCGCCGCCCTGGACGCCCGGGGCCGCGGGGGTAAATGGAGGGCAAGGCGGCGGGGGAAGCCGGTGAGTCTGTAAAACCGCCGGACCGGTAAGTCACCTCTGTGGTGGCGGCTCTGGGCGCTGGCAGGCACCGGCACCGTCCCCGGGGCACCACGGCCGGCGGCCCTTCCCCCTGAGCCGGCGCAGGAGGGGGACGCAGCGGGGACAGGCCTTTGTCGGTGACACGCCGTTAGGAAATGTGGGGAATACCCGGCTTGTAAGTGTATGCAGATGAGGAGCAGGCTGCCTTGCGTAATCCCCTCCTGCGGCGGGGAATGGGCATGGTCACCGCCGGGGAGAGGCGCCCGCGGGGGGGCCGCCCCGGCGGGGCTCTCTCCGCGGCCTCTGGCGCCCCGGGAGCGGGAGGCGGGGGGGCTCCATGCGGGGGGGGCCGCCCGGGGCCACCCGGCACGGCGGTGGCGGGCAGGGCGCCGGAGGGAGCGGAGGGAGGGGGTCTGGCTCTGGCTGCCAGCGCGTCCCCGCGGGGGGCGCTGGACACGGGGGGCGTGCGTGTGTGTGGGGAGCCCCGGCACCGCGCCGGGGGTGCGTGTGTGTGAGTGCGTGTGCGCGCTGCGCCGCGGTGACTGTTCCCTGAAGTGGGTGGGACGTTGGCCCGTTCCGGGAATGTTCCATGACGTGTAAACGCCACAGGAAGGGGGTTAACGAGGGGCTTGGCCGGGGCCACCGCCGGGTCCCTCCCTCCCTCTGTCCCCCCGCCCGGCGGCGGGGCTGCCGCGGGGGCCGGCGGGGGCACGATCCCTTATGTAATGCGGGGTACGTGTGCGGCCGGCGGGGATTATGTAAGCGGCATGTCCGCGCCTGTCGCATAGGATATCGCATAGGATACACTGCCGCACGCCGGCTCCGCGCCGGGAGGCGGGCAGGGGCGAAGGGCTACCCCGCCGCGGCCCCGCCGTGTCCCCGCCGTCGGGGTCAAGCGGCGCGGGGGGGGGCGGGGGGAAAGCCCCGGGTTATCCCGGGTGATGCCCCGTAGCCCGCTCCGACCTTCCTGTCGGGGGCTGGCTTGCGGCACGGCCTTCCCCCGCGTGAGGGAGCGGCGGGGAAGGAGCGTAATGATGTCTGTGCTCCAGGTGGTGGGTGCCCCGAGGAGCTCCGGCCCGCGGGTGGGGAAGCCGGCGGGAGGCCCCGCGGGTCCCGGCCGGCCGCTGGCCAGCACGCCTTGTCTCCGTGGGCAGGCGGCCGAGGCTCGCCCCGGCACAACGATAAAACTCATCAGAGTTTAATTTCCCGGAAAAGGGTTCTGTTTTTCTTATTAGTTGGCACTAATGGTCAAACTTTTTTTTTTTTTCAGGTGTTTTTTTGGTTGTGTTTTTTTTTTTTTTTAACGTGGTAGATGCAGAAATGAAACTTCTACTCAAACATTAAAGAGTTGGAGGGTTTTTAGGCAGTAATTCTTAAATACCTTTTTTAATTAAACCAATAGAAATACTAATGAGTTTCAGCAGAAATATTTAGGTAAATATTTTTCCTTCTCTCATTTTAAAATGAAGCCAACTTTAATATAAAACCTCTCTGGTTTTGTACATTATTAAATAATAGAGGGAGCATAAAGCATTTTATGCTTACTTATTCAAGGGTGTTACAGTTTTTTTTCCTTCTAATGAGTTTATACTAAGAATTATTACAAAAGAAGTAAATGAAATGGTCAGGGTGGCAAAAGAGAAGCATTGCTGTGTAGGTCTGTGCTTCTCTGCTCCCCGGAGCTGCGAGTGCAGGCGTGTGTTCATGCTGCTCCCAGCTCAAGGGAGCTTCGGTCATCATCATCAGGAGTTCTGGGGACACCGGGTAATTATAGTAATTACTAAATTAAAAGAACTACTGGTCTAACGAGGTACAAATTCAGCGGGCCCAGTTTTAAATTCTGTTGCTGTGGATTACCACTGACTGCCAGAGGAATGTGATCCTCAGGTTATCAGGATGTGGTGCAGAATCCTCAATATTTTGATAGTGAAAATGATATGCAGGCATGCTAAAAAAGTGCATCTGTTCTTTAAAGATAGGAGAGTCTCTGCCTCTTAGGTTTGCACCATGTGGACATATTTAGATAGATGCAGTGTATCCTGGGGGTAATATGTATTTACAGTTAGATATTAAATCTTTCCGTATCCTTTCAGTCAGGAGATACTTCTGAAACTTCAGGTATGGATTATCTGAAACTTTCTTCATTTGTTTTTTTTTTTGCTTTGTCTCATGTTTTGAAAAAAATTAGTATTGTAGAATAGGTTGAGAGGGTTTTTCCATGTGAGTTTTATGAAGTTTCTACTGTCGTCTGTAAATGCATTTAAGATTACTGTGGTTTTCAGCCGTGCAAAGGCAGCAGTGGTATGATATGAAGTCAGTGTGTCATTAATTTTTTTGATTGAATAATCCACATTTTTAATGTTTTATAGTCTCTTGTGTTGATATTATTTTCCAATGGCTATTGGGCATAGCAGTTACATACATCCTGGCTGAGGTGACAGGTTAAAACCTCACTGCTACGGATTAGAATAAAATTGAGCAGCGCTTGTCCCAAAGCACAAATGTAGAGGACTCTTAATTGTGTATCTAAGTGCAATTGTGTGGCAACAGTGCAGAATGCTTCTTTATAAAGGCAGATTTTTAGATTCTCAAGTGACTAGATTGCCTCATATGTGAGGTCTGTTTACAAACCTTCTTGTTACTATGAAGACAAAACAGAGAGCCATATGCATTCATGTGGTCCTTGCTGAATAATGGTACATGTGTCTACTTGAGTGTTTGGCAGTATATCGTGTTTAGTTTATGTGGTGGCACCCTACAAGGCTATTCTTTTTTGACTTTTAACTATTTCTAATACTATTGGCTGTACTCAGTTGTGTGAGCAAACTTATGGCACTGGCCTGTGTGTTTGTAACTAAGCAGGACATGTAACATTTTTAAGGCGGGACATTTATTGTTGAGCATTTTGCCGAACTTCTTTTTTTATTCGTTTATTTAGATGCTTGTTTTTAAAAGAATTAAGGTGAATTGGATTTAAGCAGAAGTGAAAGTAGTGAGTACAGTTTTGCATGTCCCTCTGCTCATCATTTTTGGGTCCAAAGCAGGAGCAGTTACTGTTACTGCTTTTGTAATTTAACCATATTAGGTAGTGGGAATACAGGAGCTGTGTGCCTGGCAGAAGTGGTTTACTTAGTGAAATACTGCCATATTTACACATCAAAGAGAAGAATGGTTGCTATTTGAGAGTATTACTGTAGAGTATACCAGTCATAGTAATGTATAAGTAATGTGATCTGGATTATGAAATATGGCACGCCATCTTTCACATTTGAATATGGTGAGGCTTTGTAAGAGGCAGTGTGAGTTATATTGATAGGTATCTATCCAGCTTTGTAAGCAGAGCTTATCAAGTACTACTTCCATGTAGTTCTTGCTTGATTCTGCCTAAGAATGGCAGGTGAACTGCAAGAGCTGAGTACTAACTTTCTCTGTCTTAGGTCCTGGGATAAATCATGCCCATCAAAAGTTGGTTCATCATGTCAATGGCCTTCATGCAGGATAAGGAGAAAGTATTTTATCCATTTTACCTCAGATATTGAGAAGACCTGAATCTGTCAGTGGGTGGCTTTAAATTATTGGTCCTTTGAGCAGGAGGAATACATAATTAGTATTAGTCTAATGGGTTAAAGACTTCAGGAAGAGTTAATTGCTAATACTTTTGAGAGTTGAACAGGAGTGTTGAGTGCAGAGGCTGCATACCTTTGTTATTTGAAAAATGTCTGATAAGTTATGAGGAAACCTTTTTTTTTTTTTAGAGGCAGGTTATTTTTTCTTAAGATTTCTTAAACAGCATCTCTGAAGTAGTATGTTGCAGAGTAAATATTTTTTTAAGTTATTTGCATTTCTCTTGTAGCTTAACCATTTGTTTGTTTTTGGGTTTTTTTGTTTTTTTTCCTCCTCTATAAAAGGAACCATCTAGCAGTTCCTAAAGAAGTGAAAAAACAGCAAAAGGAAGCATAAGCTGGATGGAAAATGGAGAATAGTATTTTTCACGTGTTTCAATCAATAATTTTGGATGCTACATTTAAATAAAGTAACAGAATTATCACAGAAGAATGAAAGTTTCAAGCTGGCTGTGCCATTTTGATAGGAAATAGCAGCTTTGTACAGTTTTGTTTCTCTTTTGGGTGCTTAAACAACTTTTATAAGACTTTGCAACAACTGCCCTATTTCAGCAGGAAATATTAAAAAGCAGTTCATCAGGGCCATATTCTTCATTCTCAAGTGAAATTTGGACTTGTGAAAGTGCTGGTCTGGCAGCCTGAGAGAAGAAATACATTGTAAATAGAAGTGCTAGAAGTTTTTTTCGTGACAGCCAATTAGCAAGCCCCTATTTGAATCTTAATAAATAATAGTGTAAACATATCCTTTTTTTTTTTTAGCTGAAATAGCAAGTGGCAGACACCATGTACGTCTTATTTTAGCATTCTGAACCTTTGCCCTAACTATTCATTTGTAGTAAGCTGTCCCCAATAAGATTAGTCCCTGAGAAATCTCTCTGGCAAAGCTATGAGCATGGAAAAGGTGTGAGAGGATATGGGTAGGGGAAACAATCTGATACAGTGTTTCCAAATCACCAGTGTGGAATAATCAGAAGAGGTACAAGTACCATATGAAATTTTGTCTGTCAAGTTAACTCTCTTGCCTTGTTTTACTCTCTTGTGATTAATTTCTTGCCATTATTGAGACAGTCTAAACATGAGAGTTTCTTTTTGCTCTGAGGAAGTATTGTGGATTCTGTGTGCTTATTTTCATTTGTCTTTCAGGCACATTTTGTACATCTGCAAAATACTCATTCTGTTCTCTGTATGCCAGGGCAATAGCAGCAGAGTGTGCACCACACTGGTTTTGGTTGTAATTTTGCTTATGTTTCTGTATTTCCTTGTTCTTCCCTTGATGTGTCTCTTTTACTGTTTTTTTGAACCTGGATATTGCCTTTTACTTGAATAAACAAAAACCGGTGCATGCTTTTTTCCCTCCACTTTCTGTCAATGGAGGTCTCAGGGCATACCTACCCAAAAATGTACCACTTAGTAGCTTTTTTAAAGTAATACAGTGCAAAAATGTGGATTTAATTATCTGATGTAAATTCCCCTGGTACATGGTTGTGCTGATACGACTGGTTTGTATAGTGATAATATCCTTTTTTCTGTGTTTGTTTATGCACATTCTATCTCTGTCAGTGTAGACTTGGACTCAACAGAAAAGTTCTCTCTAAAAATGACATAGAAACCACAAATAATATAATAATGTAACAATGTAGTAGGTAATGAGTTTATGGCCACTTCATGCACACAGGGGCCATATGTTGCACCTCAATTTCTGTTTAACGGAAAAATATTTTATTGTTTTTTTTCTTGTAATTGACAGTTCTGCCCTAATATGCAACTCATATACAAAAAATTTGATCCCGCAAAAAAATAATTGTAAAGAATAATGGCCAGTCTTCGCGAGCGAAGATTTGGGAAAGGTCATTAACCCTTCGAGCCTGCGCAGTGGATTTTTTAGGTGAGACCCAGCGTGCGCTGAACTGAGCCCACCCTTTAATCCTGAGGTTCATCTGCCGGGGCCAAGCAATATTTAAATATT
>NW_016690303.1:2082479-2124955 GCF_001604755.1 Lepidothrix coronata | reverse complement strand
GGGGGGCTGGGAATCGAACCCGGGTCGCAGCGGTGAGAGTGCAGCACCCTAACCACTAGACCACCAGAGACCCCAATTGTAAAGAATACATCTGTTCTTAAAGATTTAAGTACATCTGTTCTTAAAGATTTAAGTTCACTTCATTGCAATGTAAGTAGGTTGTAATAAAACTCCTGCAGATCTGGCTTAAATCTCTGATTTATGCAAGCTGCGAAAGGGGGGAGAAAAAGGATGTACAGTATTTTTCGAAAGGCATGCCTTAATTGCTGTTGTGTCATACAAGAGGAATTCAAGGTTTGATTGCTACAAAAAGTTTCTTTTTTAGATAGTAGTTTATCAGAAATTCCATAAAAAGAAAAGCAGTTAGAAAATTTGCATGTATAGTTCAGTTTAATAGAAAAGTAAAAACTAGAGGAGCTGAAGGGAATTGAAATTACAGTGTCAGGTGACATTTTAAAGGTAATAAATAGAGTTTGACCCTACTAATAAGAAAATAATCCTGAAAAAATTAAAGGAGAAAACCCCCAGATTATTTTCTGTAATTTATAATGAAGTTTAGACTTTTTGGCTACAGAGGTTAGTATCGTTGCTGGGCTGACTGGCCTAACTTAGTCCTCCCAACCTCCCCACACCCAAGTGTGCCTGGAATTTTCCTCTTCTGGGCTTGGTGGTTGAGTGTCAGAGCTTGGGTGCACTCCTTATCAAGTGATTTATGAATATGGAGTAATACTGGATGTTTTCTAGAAAGAAATGTAAGAAGATGAAAGAAAAGTCCAATTGCACAGTGTAGGATATGACATAATATCACAGAATTTTGTTGAAAAAGTATTATTTAGTGAGCAGTTTTTCCATAGAGTAATATCTGTGCTTTGGCAGAAAGGAACTTTATGTTTGAAAAACATCTAATGGCACAGAATCAGTATTTTCAAAATTAGTGTTATTAGACAGTGGGGTTGTCTTGCATATTGTTGTTGTTTTTTTTGTTGTTGTTTGTTTAAATAAGATAAATGGCCTAATCTCTGTATGCATTTTGTGTTTGTGGTTTGTATTAAAAGAAAACGTAGTGTGTCAAGAAAGAATAGTATGAAATAATAATCGAGGTTACCCTTCCTTGACAACAAAACGTGACACTATTTAGTTTATACCAAAGTCAGTATTCAACAGAGACTAAGTTGCTGGCATCTATTAACAGTCTTCACAGGTCAGTGTAGTTCATTTTGAGTGTAGTCTGCTTACAAAAGTTCTAAAAGTATGTGGAGTTTTATGTTCCTTGTGTTTCAAAGACAGCTAAAATAAATAGTTCAGTTAGCTGAACAATAATATCTTTATTTGCTCTAACTTACTAATATTTGTGAGGTCTGAATGTGATTTTCTTTCTTTCTGCAAAAGCATTAGCAATGAAAATGAGATGCTCTAGAGAGTAGTGCAGGCCCGCAGTTAAGTGACATCTGTGCATGCTGACAGTGTTCAACTGAGTCCTCTGTGACACCTGTGAAACACTGATTCATCTTGAGAGATGAATTGTTAATGTTTTAGAAAAGAAAATCAAGTAAAATTCATGATTTTTTGTAACAATAGAGATGGACTAATTTTGACTTTCTCCCCTTTAAAATCAGTTATGTTTATGAACACAATTTCTGTAGCTGCTTATGAAAAGTCTTTTAAACTGCGTTTGTCTGAGATAAAATAGTTCTTTAGTGAAAAAGGTATTTATCTTTGGCAGGACATTCATGGACTCCTACAGCCAAATTCCCTAAACCTGTTTAAGACAATAAAAGTTTCTACAGTTTAGTAAAAATAGGATTAAACTATGAACTACGAGACCATAAAGTTGGACAACTTGACGCTGTGTGATATGATAGTCTGTTTTGATCAGCAGGCAAGGTCGTGATACTAGGCTGTTCGAGTAAAGAGATTTTGTTGTAAAATCTCTGCAAAGCTATGTGAATATAATTTCTTCCAACATTCCAAGTAAAATTGTGTAAAATAAAACTTGAATTGTGTTCCATTATTTTGTGCTTGGTCCTACAATAGTAGCAAAATCCCTCTAAAAGTTAGTGGATATTTTCACAGTGGTGCTTGGCTAGAATATTTGATTTCTTAAGGCTTAAATAATGGGCATGCTACATGTATTTAATTTCGTGAGGTACGGTTGAATTTTGATACAGGCTTAGCAAGATGTTTCTTATAAATCTGAAGAAATTTGTGGTAAGTGTAGGGCTAGCACCTTTATAAAATACGCTTGAGGAGGAAATGATGTTAGTGAAATAAAAACTCACGGGAAGGTTTTTTTAGAGCTAGAGTGATGCCAAATACAGTGCTGCTGCCTCGGCAGTCGGTTTGTATTGTGTTGGGATGGAGAGGGCAATGAGGTTGGTCTAGTAAGTTATCTGTCACGTTTGATACGTCATATATTTTTAATCTCTGATTTCCGTAATTACTAGTTAAAAATATACATGAATTGTACTCATCTTTGACTTAATTTAATGTAGTGACTAATGTTAACTATCGGTGAAAAACTTGAGAGTCAGCCATGCATTAGTAAAACTACTACATGGTTTGGAGTAATGAGTAGGGCAATTCTGAGTCCGCTATTTTTTTTGTAAACAAGTAATATTGTAAATTGGAACTGATATACAGTAGTATGAAGATTCCCATAGCACCTTTCTTTGGACTGACAGGAGTTTGGTCTGTGAAATGTTGAGCGGTAAAAGGATGACATATAGTACATTAATTTTCTCTGCTTTGTTTTTAGCTCAGCTCATTAATAGTTGAAAACTGTTACCATATAATTGTTCAGTGATTCTGTTAAATTAGTTAGTGATCTCTTTGTGGACAAAATTTAATCACTCTGTATGTTGACTTTATCAACAGGCTTGGAAGAGAGGTGAGAAAATAATAGAGAAGGGAATGAAAGTGAATCAGGTCCTCCACATTTTTCTTTTGGACCAAGGACAAGGTGCGTTTACAGGGCACCTTGGAAATACTTGTTTTGCTTCTGGGTTGTACAGATTTCATCATCTGCAGTTGATAAACCTGAACCTTCCATGATAGGAGGTTGGACTGGACACGTGCACTTGTGAAAAGCGAGCGTACAAGGAGAGGAACCTTTACTTTAGTTTTGGTCTATGTTCTCTGGTCTATGTCCTCTGTATGATGCTTTATAGTGGTGTGTCTGGGGTCTTTGTTCATTCTTCTGTAGTAACAGCAAAGTAGCTTTCAGTAGATATACCCTGACTTTCCTTCCCTTGCTCCCCAGATCACCCTCTGCATGGCAGGAAAGAGAAAGACACATGGGATGATGGAGTTCCTTTACGCACACCTCTCCAAAACTTCAGTGCAGCATATTTTCCACAAATGGAGTGACTATGAGAGAAACCTTTTAATTTTCTTTCTCTTTCTCACTCACAATTTTGCTAAGTAAAGAAGAAAATGTGGATGTTAAATACACAATTTTGGATATATGCTGGTTGAGGATGAGGCTTAGAGGGGAAGATGAATAAGATGGGGAGAGGAGGTTTGAATGTGACTGACAGTGGATTATAACTGCCTACAGGAAGTTATTTTTATCAGATCAGGTTTCCCTTTAACATTGTCTTCAACCTAAAGAATTTTGGTATAAGAGCTTTTAAAATCCCTGCCCAGTCGCAAGTCGTACAAGCATGTGTTGATGAGATCTGAGGTCCTACAGAAAACACCATTTAGGATACAGTGATAGCATCCTCTAGCTTTCATTGTTTGACATCTCCACAGATAGCTTACACACAGAATACAATGCACGCTTTTGATTTAATTTATTTGCAGTATCATTTGATCCCGGTCAATAGTTCGACCCACTTAAATAGCAAGCAGGGGAAAAAATGAAACCAGTTTTGAGTAAGTCTTTCTCAGTCAAGTGGGTTGTCTGGCAAGCCAAGAGTATAATAAATAGATTTGGTGGCTATTTACAGATTCACACACTGGAAAACAGAGAGCTGTGTTTCACAGTTTCATGATATAATTCAGACAGTGTTGCATCCAGATAATAAAATTACACCTGTGTTTTTATCTCAGCCAGAAAGGCATTTTTTTTTGGCTTCTGCTTTGATACTTTCCCATAAAAATAAACATTACAACAGAAAATTGATGAAATTTGTCACATTGTGTGAAGAAATATTTAAGAAGACATGTCTAAGTATATACATATACGTGTTATCATAGCTTTTGCCTTTAGTCGTGTTCTGTCTCCTTCATAGTACGTATACCTGGAATAATTTCATGAGAACTCGTGGTTGGAGGTCTGGCTTGTTTGTCACTGAGAGGAAAATTTAACCTAGATTTAATGTAGGTTCAACTTCTGCTGTTGTTTAAAATATTTTATATAAATAAACTTATTTGCATTATTTATGTGTGAGTATTAGCATTTATTTCACAAGCGTGTACATAGATGCATATACACAACCGTATTTTGTTAAACAGTTAAAAAAGCATCATAGTTCTCTATGATGAACTGCTGTGGTTTCACTTTGGTGCAGTGGGTATCAAAATTGCCCAGGTGACCTTTCTGAGATGTTATTCACTGTTCTGGTGCTCTGCTGATATGAGGATGCCAGCAGGGTCAGTAACTGAGTGTGGCCCATTTAACTGCCTGTGACTGGCTCAGCCAAGGTCATGTCTTGCTGGACCATGAAGATGTTTGCCTTCTGAGTTGGAGCACTTTGAATTCCTTTTACATCCTCTTGTTTCTGAAGGACATAGTCATATCATTCTCAGTCTAGTCAAAAGGTTAAAGGATCATTCCTGATGCCCTTTCAGTGGTGCCTGGCAGTCACTTTGTGCATGGTGCTCATTAACCCTCACTCCTCTGTAGGGCACCCACCTTCACACCCTGGCTGAACTAATGGTGCCAGGTCTCATGGTTGTAGAAATGTGACTAGAAAGTCAATCCATGAGCAGACTAACTGTGTAAATAGATGGTGGAAATGAAAGCTATTATAAAACCCATGTGCATTGTGCTAACACTTATCGTGTTGCTTGACCTTCACTTTCTCTGGTGTCAAGCGCAAAACCATCTTGCGCTCATCTCACAGTTTTCTAATCAGTGCCCCCACAGCTGAGAAGATGACACTAAGCTGTGCCTGACCCAGCTTGTGACACCATGTGAACTGCCTTGTCTCTTGTGAATAAAATGAAAATTCTGTCATTTTGGATCATATCCTTACCAATAAAAGTACGGAATGGGAAACTGTTATTGATTTTTTTCGTTAGGCCAGGATTTTGCCATCAGCTGTAGGTGGGAGTTGTACTGCTGCAATAGTGCTCCCCGTGACTGTCTCAGCCTATAAATGGAAACCTTCAGCATGCAAAGTTTGCTTTTCATATTGGATATAGTAACGCTAGGTGAGAATGTTGGAAAAACTGTCTACATGGAAACAGCCTCTGGATACTTCAGGCAGAGAAGATCTACAACAAAAGGCACTCTCAACAGAAATGATTTTTACATTGCCAGATGGTATAAGGTAATTTGGACAGAAAAAGATACATTGTGTACCCCAAGGTGCTTTCATTGTGCTTTGAATATAAAATGCGTGAAGTCTTAGGTGCAAGAGTTGGAACTGACAGTAGCTTAGAGCTGTGGTTTTACCTATTTTTTATTATGATTTGTAGTTATAACTCAGCTGAAAAAGGAACTTGCTTGGAGCCAGAGCTGTATACTTGTCCTGTATGCTTGTCTCCCCATTGAAATCCCATTATCTGGGTTTGGAATTATTAAGGTGTGAGAAGCTTGCATTTCATTTCAGTTTGAGTATGTCTAGGTTGTTGTTGTTGGTTTTTTGTGTTTGTTTGGGTTTTTTGTTTGTTTTGTTTTGTTTGGGTTTTTGTTTTTGTTTGGTTGGTTTGGTTTGTTTTTTTCTGAATGAGGGCTGATACCTTCTTATTTCAAGTGGCCTTATTTCAAAATTGGTTTTCTTTTTTTTTTTTTTGCTTGTTTCTGGCATGGCTCAGCATTAAAAAAGATAAAAAAATATATACAAAAGGTTTTCAAGGTTCTAGTGTGATGTTTCATTCTGGTGTAACCTGCCTGTCCTATGTATCTAGTTCTCCAGCTGTAGCCCAATAGCACCAAACTGAATTAGCTTATCACTGATAATGAGGTTTTTCTTTGCACTTCCTTGTTTTTAGATGTAATTTTGAAAAAATCTTGTACCTCACCTGGTGGGTGGATGAGAGAGGAGATGAGCTATTCTCTTTTTTTCAAATAATAAAAACAAAATAAAAAAAGAAGAGGAAAAAGCCCAGTTCAATGAAAGCTTTTGACATGATTCTAGAATGCATAACCCTGGGCAAAAAGGGCCAGTTATTGGAGTAGTTCTTGAGTAATCTAATTGTTTGATAAGGATCCTTGCTGGTTTAAGTTGTTGGTTGTTGGAAACATTCCATTTCTAAATTTGTGCCTTACTGCATACCCTGAGGTATGTGTACAACACACTGTAATTGCACAGTTTATTATTTTATTAATGAGAGCTGTGATAATGTGTTGGCTCATGAATTCCCTCCAGTCCAGGTATGGTCTCCTAATTGCCCAGGGATCTGTGATGCTGTCTTTTTTTCTGGGGATAGTGAAAGAGAGCAAAAGCAAAGCCTTTCCAAGCATGGTTTACAAAACTCAGACCTTGCCCTAAAGCCTGCATTTGGTGTGATAATGCAACCAAAGGCTGGAAAGACCAGATACCTCTATAACACATACCTAATGAATAATAACAGAAGCAGCAGAAGTAAATTCTTACTATATAATCCTGAGTACCTGAGACTTTGCCAGCTGGAAGGAGAGGGCTGCGCACCTTAATTGCCCTTCCTAACCATAACAGAGCACCCCTCAGTACTTCTTTGATCTGGGTCTCTCCTGCCTGCCTCTTTGCCTGAGTGGCTGGAAGACACTGACTTCATTTGCTGTAAGGCACACAACAGTGAGCAAGCATCTGGCATGCAACAGCAGCTCCTAGTTTTCATGTGCCTCAGGGGTAGCAGGCATGCTAGGTTGCCTATTCCCATGTTCTGGAAACTATTTCTGTATGCCAATACCAGATCTGCAGTACAAGAGGAGGGAGCAGCATCAGTAGAGGTGTGGTCTGTGGAGTAGTTGGGGAAATCCAATTTACTGTTTCTGTAACTCTGGAGACAAAACTTTCCCGTAAAAAGCCATGGCAAAACACCACATCCTCAAACAACTAGCACTTGCTCCACAGCTCTGCCTGGCTTTCCTTGTGTGCTGTAAACTTCTGACACTGGATTTGCCAGATCCGGGGAAGCTCTCTGAGGACGTTGTGGCAGCCCGGGTAACCCCAGCCCAGGACGGTGGGATGGTGAGTTCCCGCTGAGCATATTACAGGCTGCCTCCTTACTCTAGTGGTTGGTACAGTTTTCTCCAGCTCCTGAAACTGCTCATTACGGAACTTGGCTCTTCTACAAGGGCTTTTCATAGCTGTAGCCCCTGTGGCTTGATGCAGCATGCTTTTCTGGAGGAACAGATGGTATATTACGTAGAAAGTTACTGTATTTTTGTATCACTGATTTGTATTTATTTATTTTGCTGTTCATCTTCCTATTTTTTTTTAAGGTGAGCGTATAGGGTAAGTGCAGAACTTGGACTCAGTATTGTATTTGCCTTTGATATATTCAACTCTATATTTGTGTATGTGTGCAGTATTTTACACTGAGTAGTGTGTGCTTTCTGAAGTTTTAGTGAGCAGATTTTCCTAATTTGGATTGAAATTAGTCAAAATACTATAAGAGGAAAAAAGCATTTTCCCCTTAGAAGTAAGAAGATTTTTGAAAGGAAAAGTTAATATCTTCTTAAGCTTTGTGCTCACTGGTGTACAGTTTAGTTTTTAAGTCAGTAGATGTGTTCTCTGTGTCTAGTCTTTGGGGGTTTTTTAAATTGATATCATCTGGTCAGTTTGACAGAAAATGCTATTCCCATAAGAAAAATATTTATTCTAAATATTTTTGTTGCCTAGGATCTTGTTGAATTCATAAGATACAGAAGCAGTCAAGTTGATTTAATATTTTTTAACATTTTGAAAGTGTTTTCTTTTTGTTTCCATGAAAACAATTTAAATTAATATTTTAACAATTGCTTTTGGTTTCTTGAAGTTAGGTTACCCATTGTTGAAAATTTCAGGTTCTTAAACACGAGTTTCAAATCTGCTTTATCTTTATTAGACATTTGAAATAAAACATAAATACTTCAGCAAGCCCCAAAATAAGAGTTTGCCTTTTCCCCCACTTACCTTCCAGGATTTAACGTGTTTTGTCTGAAGAATTTCTGTAAGTCATTACTTATAAAAGATAGTTACAATCACAGGGTTTTGATACCTGTTGGCCAAATCACTTTTATGTAATAACTTTTATTTTTTATGTGAATATATATTATATACACACACGTGTACGTATAACTTTGTATCTATACACTCACATATACATGAGTGTATGTATGTAAATGTGTATAGACACACCACAGACACATATACACTCACACACTATATCTCTATGAACACTCACACGCATCTGCACTGCAGGGGATCATCCCATTTGAATTTTAATGTTTTCATCCTAAACCTGATCCTTACCACATAATGGGAACTTTCCTCTTGGCAATGTAGCATTTTCCCAGTAGCTTCTGAGTGGGAGGCTGCACGTCCCTGTGCCTGAAGACCCCTGAAGTACACGGGGGGAGAGAGACCAGAACTGGTGGCAGAGTCCTCCTGGGCCAGGAGAGCATGATATGAGGCAACTAAGTGCAGTAGATGAGAAGACAAAATGATGAGGAATACTTCAGAAATTTCTGATTGCTGCTGCTTCAGTGGTGGTTGGATCATGCCCTTCAGCGTGGGCAGTCTCTCATGCGGCATCCTGTGTACTGCTGTACTTAGGCTGGATACCCAGTTCACAGTGAAAAACAAGCCCCCCCCTTCTGTTTTTTGCCACATATATTTTGAAGATAAATAATTACCTGCTATCAGGTGTTTGGTAGCTTGGACTTTGTCATCTTTGTTTGCCTTCCTCATAAAATTGCTGCAGGATATTTTAATTATCTGCTTATAGGGTTGTTTGAGAGAATTCCCTTAGTGATGAGACAGTTCAACAAAGAAATCTCAAGATAATGGCTTTTCCACTTGCACTTCTCAAATATGCCTTCAAATAGAAATGAAATAATTATAAAAACCTTGTACGTAGTTTAAATTGCCAAGTGATACAATGTAGTGGCTTTGTTCTAAGTATTGCACAATGGGTTGTAAAGGGTAAGAGTGTAACTGAGTTTGTGGGAATCTGTAAGGGTGCTAGATATTTTGTAGGCAGCCAACTTTGTTTCAGAGTTGTTTTCCATATGTATCTGTACTTAGGGCAATCAACTTCTATTTTGGAGTGGAAAGGCACGTGTTTTCATCAGTGTACCAAGGGCACTGGCAGTGAGACCAGGGCACAGTTTGCATGTCTGTTTGCTTTAAGTTTCAAACTTAAAATTAATAAAATCAACACAACAGATACAGCTCTTTTAAAAATACTAGGCTTGTGTTTGGATGAAAAGTATATTTCAGAAAGCATATTGCACTTTCTCGCCTCAAACCGTGGTAGACATGGCTTAGTACCATTCATCAACTAATGGAACAGTAAGATGTAATTACTTGGAAATTAACTCTCAGGACATGGACGGGTGTGTGAATACACTGCTGTTCCTTGTTACATTCTGTGTTCTTTAGCAGACACTGTATTGCAATGGGCAACCATGTATGTGTGAAAGATGCCTATTTTCAATTTGGCATGCTGGTGCCTAGTGGTTAGACGGCCTGTCTGTGTGCTGCTGCTGTGCCATGCGGCAGTTGTCTCAGTATGGTCAAAAGAGCAAACTGTTGGTGCATTTCCTTCGTTCTTGGATATGGGGCTAAAAACAGTTGACCAAGTTTATTCTGAGTGAGTGTGGTACTAAATGGTGAGATTTTGGAAAATCAAATGGCTCTCTTATGTGTTGTTTAGAATGCTGCGCACAGGAGAAGCTTTCTTAAAGTACTTTTGAGGGTTTTGTCCCCTTTTTCCTTCTCTCACAAGAATGTCAGTACTTATACCCATTGTGTTGTATGATATGGGCTGGATTCTGTTCTAGCACCCACATTTTTAAGGGCCAGATTCTGATCACTTTACTCTGATTGAACTAAATCAAACTGTCTTTGCTACAGTTAATGCTTGTGTAGTGCAAATCATTACCAACACCAAAGGCCGATTTGTCTGCTTATTTTTTTTATATTGAAAAAAATCATGATGATTAGTGCCAGATCGACAACCTTCAGGATTAACTATTCAAACTAATGTCAGAACAAGAACCAGTACAGGTTTCTTCATCCTAACTGGGTAGCTAATCCTAAAGATACGCTACCTTTGAAAAATTTATCTCTAAAGGGAGGGGTAGAAAACAACCAAACCAGTTCATAACCTTGTAGAAGAATGTTTTTTGAAAGTATATCCAAAATGTTTAGTTTATAAATAATTAAAATGCTATCTTTGACCTTCTAGTAAAATGAGCAGTTTTGGTTAGCCAGTGACACTGCGTATGTGCCATGAAAAATGCAATATATTATGACTCCAAGATACAGACTGGTGATTCTCTAGTTTCAGCTCTAATACATTGAAAATTACTAGGGCTGAAAGACTGGCTTCACTTCCCAATGTGACCACAGGGTGGTTATTGCAGAAATACAGCAAAAATACTCTCTTCAGGTAGTGATGGTACTATGAGAAGAGAATTCGGAAGAGCATTTTCCAAACTTCTTGTAACCTTTTTCACTGAAGTTTGTTAAGTACCTCTATTTGAAAATTGACTTCTATTGAGTGGAGCACTGCTAACCAATCTGTCACATTCAGTGTATAGAGGAAAAGTCTAGTGTCCCGCACACCAGAGGTTGTTGCTAGGACATGCTTATTGTGGAATGACTGTATTTATCACTGTATTTTGACATGTTGTTCAGATACTATTAAAAATGGATCTACAATGTGTCTCATGAGTGAGAGCATACTGTAAGCCTGTGCATCCCTCTACCTCAGGAGGATCAGCTATAACGAAAGCATTTCCTACTTGTGGTTGTTCAGACTGCACTTTAAAGCTTCCAGTGGTGAGTGGAGACTCTGAAATGGAGTCTTAACGATGCTTTCCATTTAAAAAGTCTTTCTAATGTCTAACTTAAGAAGGTAGTAATGGTGGGTAGGACTGCAATTATGATTCTCCCTACGCTTGCCAGGTATACTAATGAGTTACTTAAGTTTAGATGGACAGCCTGGGAGACAATCAGTTAGGAAATGTTAAACATCCACATGCCACTACCCAACTCCTGTGTTTTCACCTCTCTCCTTAAGCTGGGCCCTTATCTGCTTCAGAAAGATGGGTAAATTGAAAAGAAGCATCTGCACTTGCTCTGCCGGATTGTCAGCCATATCTGACAAGGGAATCCTGGAGTTTTACACACTAGTTGTGCCCCAGATGCATTCACAAAACATGTTTTACACCATGGGATCCAAAACTCTGTAAGGCTTCATTTCCAGATGCTTCCAGAAATATGGGCTGCAGTGAGAGGTTAGTGCATTTTGATATCATAGTAATATTTTATTCTACTTCTGTATTGCAGTAATATTCTTACACAAGCTGTACAAGAAAAACAAGAGCAGCACGGCTCCTGAGCAAATATTGTTTCTAGTCACATACGATACTTTGCAGCTGAGCCTGGTAACACACTGCTTAGCTGTTTTGCTATGCAAGTGCAGAGAACACTGTTAGCAATAAAGCCACTGCTGGTTTCTCCTCTAAAACCTCCCTCCTTGCGGTGCATTGGAAATGACTGAACTTTGGCCCTCAATCTGCTGACACCCTGAGGGAGCGTAAGTGTAATGACGTCTTTGCTTGTTTCAGCTGCACAACAGGAAACGCTCGTGGCCTCCCCTTCTTCCTGCTCTGAGAAAGTGCTGCTGCCTTTTTTTTTTTTTTTACCCCCTCCCTTCCCCTGCAGTCAAGTGGGCTGAGACCTAGTTTCAGGTCTGAGCTCGGCAGCCAGCTGGTGCTTGCACAGGGCCCCCACTGCTGCTGTCTCTTCCCTGGGGCAGCCAGTCGCCTCCCTATTGCTCTGCTGTGGTGGTGATGCCAGAAATACAGGCTTTGTAAGTGACTGAGAATACAGTTATATGGCACTGACTTGCTCCACATAGCATGTCACTGGACATATCTGAGCTGCAAGGACCAGGATGGTCAGGTGATGATTTGCCTTGGGGAGACCATATCACCTCTGTGATAGAAAGGACACACTGTCAGGTGGGCATTGAGGTATCCTGGAACATGGTCCTGATAGTGCTGAATAATGCTGAATATACAGGGCCTGAACAAATTTCTTTGTCTTGCTGGAATACAGGGGCTTGCTTCTTGCAGAGCCTTGACAGGAAACCTGTTTAACCCTCCAGCTGCTGCTTTTAAACTTTGTAACCAAAACAGGGATATAAGTAAAAATGGTTATTTGCAAAACACAAGCATTTTGCAGCTAACTCGGGGAGGAGGATTTTGTCTCAGCACAGTCAGCCAGAACATTAAAGCAATACAGCATTCTTATGAGTGAAATTAACTGATTCAATATTCAACTGTTATTTTCTAATGATGGGGGCGTGGGTCACTTTTAAAAATAAAACACATATGCACTGGGGAGTTTGCATATTGTGACATGAGAAGAG
Organism: Lepidothrix coronata; assembly: GCF_001604755.1. NCBI lineage: Eukaryota > Metazoa > Chordata > Aves > Passeriformes > Pipridae > Lepidothrix > Lepidothrix coronata. The sequence continues at coordinate 2,112,214 of NW_016690303.1, read as the reverse complement.
CCACTGAGTAGTGTAGAGTCTATTCTACCCTGAATTTGAAAGATTTTTTTAACTGGGATTGTAAACAGTGCTGGTGCAGTTGCTTATTCATTTGTTTAATGTTGCATAGGCACATTATTTAAGGAGCAGCTATTGTCTGGTTCTGTAATAAGCAACTTCTGGATTTGCCTCATTAATCTATCATACTACCTAGCTACATAACTGTTGTTTTTAAAAAGCTGGAGTTATGTAACATGAATCATGCCTGGCGAGATGCTTGCAAGCAGGAGAAAGCAAGATAGGCAAAGAAATAATGGCACTCAACTTTTGTGAAATAGGTTTGAAATGACTGGGTTTTGAAATGAAATGTTGTATGTTGATAGTCTCAGCTGTACAGACACAGTCCAGCTATTTGTTATGAGGATGTGTCTTGAAACAAAGTCTTGGGATGGGAATGTTTAACAGACAGACAAGTGAATTTGCTCAGGCATGAGCAGTTCTTGAGGGTTTTGTATATATGCGTGCCAAATTCCCCCCACCCCAACCCCCTGCTCTTGTTTTGCCTCTGGAAAAGCATTGTAGAATAATAAATGGGAAAAGTCCTTTAAATGGGGTGATTTCCTATGTAAAAGAAAATAACTTGATGAGCTGTGATTGCCCCTATAAATGGTTATATAAATCTTTTAAATATGGCCCTATGGTATCATTAGGCATGTGTGCAACACAACAGTCCTCTGTCTCAAGAGATTTTACAACCAGTTTATGGAAAAGGGAGGCAAGTGATTACATGAATACTTTAGAATAAAAGCAATTGATTTTAAGTTAATTTTTCCTTTAATAATATTTCCTTGACAATTTACTCTGCTGTTACTTAGGTTTGTTCTTCAAAGTCATGCTGAGTTGTTAAGGCTTGGATGACTCTTTGCTTTAGTGGCATGGATACAAATATTAAGTATATTAAATAATGCCAGGAAATAAGGGTGCAAGAATAACAGGTCTCTAGGTAAGGATTGGGAATAATGTCTTTTTTGGAAAGGAGTGGTTTAATGCTCCTGAATTCCCCTTCAAACTGTCCTTCTCCCTCTCATCTTGACCAAATAATTTTTCCCCTTTGTTTTGTGTATAAAATGAAATAGCTGTAAACTGTGACATAGGGTTATTAACTTCTGTATTTGGAGATTTTATTGTCATTAACAACAAATGGTCAAAAATTAGTGCTGATATTAATGGTCTTCTACACTGCTGTATGTGCACGTGAACACAGAGGTTCATAGTGCATTGGTAGGGACAACAGCTGAGATGTTACGGTGACAAACAGTTGCATCTGTGAGCTACTGCTGTAGCACCACTGCTGATAACCTCAGCACAGAGAGGAGGAGATGAACAAGCACAGACGGAAACATGTATTTTCTCACACGGGAGGCCATTCAGGTCATGGCCAGGGGATGTCAAAAAGGCACTATAAGGAAGTGGACCATGCTGCTCTTGTTACATCCTTACTTTCCAAGCAAATGCAGGATTTCTCTTGGATTGTCAGTGCAATATTCTTCAGAAGAAACTTACTTTTTTATGAAGATTTACAACAAGTTTCAGTCTTCAGGAGAATTTTCATTTATTGTACTGAATTGACTTAGTTTTGTATAGACACGTTACTGTTACAACAGCAGAAGCTTAGAGTTGGGAATCTAAATAGTGGCATAGAAGGACACCAAGACCTTGTAGGTGGAGGAAGACATTTTCCTGAGTCTGTGTGATAATAACCAAAATTAGAGTTCATAAAATGCTTTCTCTTTGTATCAACTCCAATACGTTTTACCTTTGACTCTATAGTGGGTCTTGTCTGACTAATAGCTATGTTCCTTTCTGCAACTCCATTAGTTTCTTAATGCAGATGAACAATATGTATGGACATCATATAAAATTGTTGAAATTTCACTAGTGGCATGAGTGCACTTTTCTGATGTGGTTTGAGTGTCCTTTACTTGAGTTTCCCTTACTCTTCTGGATGAGAAGTCCTCACGGATTTGTTAAGAGCCAAGACTTGTAAGGCCAAGGAGGGTCAGAGGGAGCATCATAGGACACATGGGAGTTTTCCTCCCACGTTTTGGTGGAGTTGATGAGTATAGCTGCAGAGGGGGTGGTTGTGGCTGCCTGCTGCCTTGCCCTGTCAGGTGAGAGAGCCTGTGCCTGCTGGCCTTTGCTGGGGGGTGATCAAGGGTGGGCTGGGGCTGTGCAGGCATGACACAGTGCCATGGCAGACGAGCATAGCTGGGATCAGAGCCCATGAGAAGCAAGGATAGTTCACCATCTGCCGTGGGAGGTGTGGGCTGGCCTTGATTCAGGTGCAATTTCTGTTGAAATCAGTGTGAGTGAGCAGAGCAGGGTAAGCATAGTGCTGCTGGATGAAAGAAAGTAACTTGCCATGAGTGGTGCCAATACACAGGCAAGGAGGGGCATGTATTTCTGTGTATGAGCAGACAGTGGCTTGCTCAGGAGTAAACTCTCACATCCTGAGGTCTTTGAATAGGTCTTCAAAGGTTACTGGTCCATGTCATAAGGCTCTGCAGAGAGGGATTTCTTGCCCTGCAAGTTGCTGCACACAGTTCCATTTTCCTTGCTTTTGTTAAAAGCCTGTGTATCTTGTCCATTCAACATAAGTGTTGTCAGGTTATCCAGTTGTTCCCATATTGTGGCAAAACTTGAAACAATTACCAACTCAGTTTCACCATTTTTGCCTGTTAAAAAAGGTGAAATTTAATTTACGCTAATTATTTAACCAAATGAGATGCTCAGCGTGAAAATGACTAGGTGCAAATTGAGATGAAATAAGTAAAGGAAAAAAATATGCTGTGCATTACATTTTTCATATTAAGCATTCTATTTGTATTTCATTACCTGTCCATCTTCAAGAAAACTTTTTTTAGCAGATTGAAACATTTAAAAAAATGCCAACAACAAAAACCAAACAAATTTACAGTAAGACTGATAAAATAAAAAATAAATTAAGATGGGAGAGTTTTAATAAAATCTTCTCGTTATTGTAAGCTTATTTGCTCTTAAGTCTGGTTTTACTATGTACCTTGGTATGGTGTCTGGAGCCATGCAACAGCCTCCCTTTTTCCAGGTTGTGTTGCTGAAACACAACTTTTTATGGCCTCCCCAGAGCTGTTTAGTGTGTGAAATTGGCCCCTGGGTAATACTGAAATTTGTATAATGCATAACTTGACCTGTGTGGTCTTAGCTGCTTGTCACAGGAATGGATTCGAGAGCATTTGCCTGGTTCCTCTGACTGTGCTTGTTGCAGTCCTGCTACCCTCAACCAGTCCCGTGTGAACATACCACTGCCTGGGGAGAGACAGATCACAATTCATGATGGCTCTGCTGTTGGTGGGGGATGAGAAGCAAAAGCTTTTGTTCAGTTGTAGACAAAGCTAGCCATGGGATTGTGTTGATTGCATCATCAGTCTTACCAAGGTGAGTTTAACACCGTAGTGGTGTTGCCAATGGAATGGGAAAGAGACATGTTGCATGTTTCTTTGGAAGCACCAATACAACATTCTTCTCTATTGTAGAGAACTGGTTTCACCATAGAAAAATATGTGTACTGTCTTTCTTTACCTCAGCTGGCCCTGGCTTTGAACCTTCCCAAACTTTGGAGCAGTACACAGCTGACTTGATGTATTTACTGTAATTCTCTACCTAAGGAAGTAGGGTCTAGCAACTAGCAGGCTAGGCAGGGACTCAGTACCCATAGGTTCAATTCCTGATTCTGCTACACGGTTCGTGAGTTCGGGGCAATATTCACAACACCTTATACTGATTTTCATGTGAATTATATTAAAAAGTATGACAGAGGCATGACAATATCATTGTTATGTCAGTTCCAGTTCTTTATTTTACAGAGATGTCATGTAGACAGATGCTGTATTCTGCCATCGATCCATAGGGAGCCAATAGGAGGTTTGTGCTAAAACTGACTGCAGGATTTGAATCTTACTTTTTTTTTGGTTTTGTCTGTTTTTAAATGACCATTCTCAGAGCAACTGATATTTGCATGATTTACTATGAGCACCTCTGCTTGTAGTATTTATGCTATTAAACATAGAAGTCATCACAAAAGTCAGGCCACATATGGCTTTGAAGTCCAGTTCTGTCTCCTTTACTTAAGAGAGAAAATAGCCTGACTAAGATGCAGTTAGCGGGTAAAGGCATGAGAGAAGGGCAGCATGCATAGACCCGAATCCAGATGTTTAAATGCTGTGTTTAGAAAAATGTTAATTGTCATTGCTACATGCACAGAGCTCATAGTCTTTCACAATCATACTCTGGTAGCTTAGAGTGGGTGATGCTGTGAGACCGTGGTGCCTCACTGTTCCCAGCTGCCTGGGTCACAGTGGTCAGTGGACCTCAGTGGACCTCACAGTGGACCTCACCAGTGAGAGAAGGCAGACCATGAGCAGCCTTGTCTTCTCTCCCCTGTGGGTTTTTACCTGTCATGGGTTTGCTAGTTTAAGACTTAAGCAGGAAGAATTTCAGTAATTAAAGTGATTAAACTTAAGCTTTTGATACTGCTTGTCACGTTTTCCTCTGTGTTGACAATGATGCTTCTGGTGCACTTGGGAGGTTGTCCTGCATGTTCACAGTCCTGTCGCTTGTCTTGTCCTTTGCTGCTTGGATGCCTCCTGCATGCAGCTTAGGCCTGTCTTGGCCCATTGGGTGAGCACATCAGTTAGGAAATGAAGAAAATGCTGTGGCAGGGGGAAAGCATAACATACGGACCCAGTGAAAACGAAGCCTGTTAATAACTGCCAGATGAATCTGGTACTTGATTAGCAAACCCTGTAAGTGAAACTTTGATTTCAGGCAGATTCCTAAGTCATAGTGAAATCACTGGGTCCTACACGTGCTCCTGAAGTTAAAATATATGCTTATATACTTTGTAAATAGAAATGGCTTACTGAGGTGGAGCCAGTGTGGGGAATTTTGGACTCCTGTTGTTCTGCTTACAGAATTTTGCAGGAGAATGTAAGGGTGTAGAATGACACCAACTGGATCCACAGAACAATCTGCTCCTGTTCCCGTGAACTCCAAATTATTTTCCTTCTCACATGCAAAGTTGTATCAGGAGCTGCATTTAAAAACCCATCTGTTGTCCATATTATATCAATAGGAAGAAAAATTTTAGACTTCTGAAATGTTCTGGTTATGTGTTCCATCCTGCTGTCATCTGTCTTTCAACTATAAGCCATTTCATGTAGTTTCACTTACTTGTAGCTACTCAAATCTTTTCCCTCCCATCAACAGATGAAACTGTGAGTTACCTGAACTGCTAGAAACTGGTAGTGGAAAGAAATGACTGCTTTCAAAATACGATGCTTCTGATAATATAATATTTTTTTCTTATCAAGTAATAAGTAATAAATTACTTAATAAATAATTATTTACATAAATGAAGAAATAATTACTTCAAAAGTTGTTTCCTCATATTTTTCATTACATAGTATATTTGAAGTATCATCAACATCTAGATGTGTTTTGATATAATTCGTGACACAAATAAGTATAACAAAATACAGCCTTTTTTTTTTAGGTTTTTTTTTTTTTTTTTTTTTTTTTTTTTAGTTTTTACAGCAAAATCAGATTATCATTCCAGTGCTACTGGTTATAATTTACCTGCTGTTGATCTGACTTTGCTGTGTTGCAGTGGCAGTAGCACAAATGTATTTATTGGCTGGCACACTGCTTTTCCACAAGACAGTGAAGTTCATTGGTGATGTTTATTTTAGTTTTGTTGTTACATTTTGCTAAAACAGCCAATTGTGATAGAACTAGAGAGACAATATTGTATCATTTCATGTTTGGAAGTTTGTCTTTGCGATTGTAATGAGTACTCAGGGCTGTGTGTGTATGCGTATTTACATAAGTTACAGCTTCGAGGCTTTTCTCCCACCATTTTCAAAGCAGTATCTTCTCATTGAGGGCTTCAGGATTTTTCAAATGCTGCACTGTGTCCTCCTTTGAAAACTCCATGGGAGACATTCAGGCAATGGAAACTTTGTAGCCTTTTCCCAGTCAGATACAGATCACAAATACAAACTGTCCTTCTCATGACAGCTGGATAGCTGGGCCATAGACCTTTGTTCATGAGAAATTCAGTGCTGACACCTGTCTTTATTCCTCCTCGATCCCCTGTAAGGCTTCATACACTGTATTAGAGCGGCATCTGTAAGCAGTGACCAGTCTTGTTCAGTATGAAGAACAGAAAAGATTTCACCACATGTGGTTATCTGCTAAACAGCTCATTTTACTTCTCTTTTCTCTACCTAAACCCTAGGCTTTTATCCTGGTCTCTTTTCAGGAAAATAGCATTTCCAAAGACTGACTTGAATCTGTAGACCATCCCCTTGGAAACTGAAGGTCCCTGGAGCGGGAGCATTTGTCAGGTGCCATTCCTTAAGAGATCATTGTGTGGCCCAAGAGGATCCCTCAATGGCTGTTCACAGATTCCCAGTCTTAAAGATATCTCTTTCTGAGGTTAGGTAATGGAGGTGAATCACTCAGAGGAAAGTCCTGGTATGGCAGGTTTCTCCCCATATAGACATGTTTTGAGGACAAGATTTGGGCTAGGGATAATCCCACAGAGAACAACTGACAAATTTCAGAATTCAGCAAGGGAATAACTAGCTCCTGAAGTTAAATGCTTGGATCAGAGGGCAACACTGGTTTTGTGTGTTTGTCAGGACTTAAATGAAAGTAGTGCAGTTTTAGACAAGCAGGTGGCAAGACCCCTGTTGCAATGCTGCTGTATTATGGGAAGAAAGTCTCAGGATAAAGAAGCACTGCTGGAAATAGTGGATGAAAAGGACTTAAGGCAGACCACTAAAAGGAAACTATAATTAATATAGTCATGGAGTTCTGGTACAGTTGGTAGTATATTGTCCAGTATTTACCTGATACTTTTAAAGACACCTAAAGATGTCACAGATCTTTCTGTTACCCAGTTTTAATATTGAAAATTTGTGAGTAGAGGACGGTAAAGCAACAAGCATTTTCATAACTCTTTCTAGGTGATACATATTTCTGTAACTGTATGTGCTGTTTATTGATTTGTCTCCTGAATATAAAGGCACTAAAGTTAGGAAGTATGTACAAGTTGCTATTTTTAAATGTATGAGTACTGATATAGGTACAGGGTGCATAGGGAAGTAATTGATGTCTGCAGTAGTAGATTTTTGTGGCAATAATACGAGACTTGGAAGACACTATTTGGGAATGCCCATCATGGAGGGACATGGAAGCAGGCAGGGGCATGTGGGGAGGACTGGGCACTCAGTCTGAAGCAGCCACACACCAGGCAGCAAAGCTTAGCTCCAGAAAGAGCTCTAGCGGAGATGCCACCCACTTGGTGGGTATATCTTGACTTATGGCACTTACATTCAAATTCAGGTCACAGATGGAAGAGTGGCAGGACAGAAGGTCGTCAAGGCATTGCTGTGAGGCAATGTATGTGTATTTGACAACCTTCCCACACCCCTGGTTTCTGCTTCAATACTGCACCCGCCAGATGCACTAAGAAAACGCCTCCGATTTTTCAGTATGCGTCAGAAATCATGAACCTCAGCTTCCTGTTAGTGCTTGTCTTTTGAATGCAGTCCCTAGCTGTGTTTGAGCTGCAGTGTAGAAAGAGGTGAAGGTCTGGCACTTGAACTGACAGCCAGGTCACAATGCCTAGGTCACATCCATGCTGCTCAGGCAGCCCTCCTGGCAGCAGGCTTATCTTGTGAGTAGGTAGTTTGAGTGGTCCAAAAACATGCAGAAGGCAAGTTATCAAGCAGTGTGCTCCAGTGCTCAAACTTGCTTCCTATCCCACTTTTATTTAGCCATATGAGTGCACCTATAGTTGTGAACTTCAGCTTTTTACATGGTTTTGTGTCTCGGTACATCTGTTTTATCTGCAGATTCTGTGCTCTCTTATGACTCAACATAGAAGGTTTGTCCCTTAATGCAAATGCTGACTGTCTCTTGTCTGAGCACAAGCTGGAATCAGAAGGAACTTCTGACAACTGAGTAATTTGAGACTACTGCCTCTTTGTTGAATGTCTTTAGAGAAATTATTAAGGGAAGACAGACAGACAGAAGCGTGACATTACACACAGTGTGATTGCAGGGTTTTTTTATGTAGGAAACAAGGTTACAAAACAGATCTTGGGAGAAAGGCCGAATTAATTCCTTTGAGAATACTTTCTGGATAGGAAACTATATGAAAATGGTTAAATGTTGCAATTGTGCGATGTGATTTTATTATTACTATGATTATTATTTTCCATGTGGTAACATCTATAGGCTTCTATGAAGACGTAGGCTTCCTTGTCTTTACATCTTCAGACACACTGAATTTACAATTTAAGTATCTGAGAGATGAAGAGAGGAAAAAAATGTTATCACGGGGATCAAAGACGGAGACAGATTGTGAGATGACCCTCCGTGGTCAGATATGAAATCTGTGGCAGCTAAGAACTCAGTCTGTTTCTCCAGTCCTAGGAGTTGGTAGCACTCCCAGCACCATACATCGCTTAGCATCACATAGGTCAGTCTTGCAATGCTATGTGTGCCTTTCGCTCCATGTTAAACCTCCAGCAAACCTTCTTCCACTGAAGCTTTTGATGTATTTAGTTTATTACATGTATCTTTGTGTTGCAATTCAGACCTAAATTTGTTTTAGTCTTAAGTTTAAAGGTTCCAGCTGACATAAAGCACATTGATTTTGGGGAAGATTTATGGAATAATGTCAGATGCCACTATTTTAAAAAATGTTACTGCCTTGAAAAAGTGAATTTCTTGTTTCTTTGTTTAGTAATGTATTCAGAGCACTTGAAAGGAAGTTTTGGAATAAGGATATTTCTACCCTGGAGGGGGGTAGTATCCTGTGCTTTCATTAGGTCATATCAGGCCATTGTTTTGCTTTTCTTATCATAAAGATCTTGTGTCTTTAATCGTGCTCAGCTGTGGACTTGAGTTTCCTGGAAGAGAGTGAAATAATTAAGAAATAATACTACAAAATCATATGTTCTCTGTTTGTAGATATGTTTGTTTAGTTGAAGGTAGTTCTGATCTGTAGTTATGTATAGTAATAGGTGGTATAGATCCATACCAGTAATAAGTGGTATTTTATATCTGCGGTTCCCATTATGGCTGAAAAGAACTAGGATTATTCTGTGTCAAAAAACATTGACTGAGCGATTCAGGGTCACCTGTCAAATAGTCAGTAAAGCTGCGGTCTCTTGATCCCTGCTGGTTTTCACCCCTAAATGCCAGCTGAGGTTCTCAGCTGCTTTGTCTCTACTAGTGGATTACAGGATGGCAGGGCATGGGAAAGGGCACGTTTAATTTATCGCTGTAGATGCAGCCACTGGGGAGGACAGTTAGGTACACAGGGTGGTTTATCAGCAGAAGTCATTAAAGTAGGGTGATTAATGTGGTGCCAGAGAAGGCCATGCAGTGTGTTGTGCTTGCACTTAAAATCTGTGAACTACTACACAAGGTCACGCAGACTCAATACAGTCCTGGTGAGAAGAGTTGCAGGAGGAAGAAGGGCACTGCCAGCCAAAATTGAGAGCTTATATTGCTGTGCAGTTTTGTCACGTGATGGAGGAACACTTCTTTAATAATTTGCTAATGGGATGGAGAGAACCTTTCTGTTTTGCCTGGTAAGTCTGGCTTGGTTCTGATGTGACAGAGCTGAGATATTAGTATGAGTGATGTGAACAATAGCTTTCCTGGTCACAGTCTGGGATGCATGTGGCTGCTTTGTAAATAAGCAGAATTTCTAGCACTAACAGTGAGATGCCTTTCCCAGGCACTAAATTTATAGCTATAAAGAAAGAGGCATGAGAGGCAAGGCTTGTTAAGTTTCATATGCATGGGATTCTTGCTTTGAAATGTATTATTCCACTTCCTCCAAGTCTTCCTTGGAGAAACAATTTGGATTTACTATGCATTTTACCATTGATTTTTCAGTTGTCATTATCTGCTTCTAGATTTTGGTCATAGTTTGTGTTTACTTTTATTCTCTGACACCACCTCTCTGCTTGCAGGCTGTACTGTGATGTGTAGGTTGTGTTCCATGTAGAGAAGGCAGCAGAAGTCTTGGTAGGTATTGGTAGAAGAGCAGGGGTGCTGTGGGTGACCCCATAAAACACATGATAGATGCGCAGCAGTTGACAGATGTGGCAGCCTGCCTGATTAGCACAGAAACTGCCTCCTGCACAGACCTCGTTTTTCCAACCAAGGACCAACATGCTCTCTTATAAACAAAAGTAAATAAATTGCACCTAAGGTATTGTAGTCTTTCAAGGGGACAGATCTGACTGAGAGAAAATGGAGAAAAAGGTCCTGGCAGACATTGTACTCTGAGGCTCTCTTCTTCACATAAGTGGTAACAGCAGAAAGAGATGAGGCTGCACAACCATATGAATAAATGTGCAGAATCTGAAACTTGCACTTCTGGCTCGTCTATCACATACCATCTTTTTATAGTGTGAGATGAAATGTCCAGCTCCAAGTTTCAGCTGCCCTCAGCAGATGTGTCATTACCTTCTGTCTCAGTGCACGGACTCAATCTCACCCTGAAAAATAAGATTTTACCTTCCACTTACCCTTCTGGAGACAGCTTGTCAGAGCAACATGGTACCGCAAATTTATCCTGCCTAATGTCTGCTAATTAAATTCATTTTTGAATATAGTACTAAGCCAATTTAATTCTGTCTTTCAGAGCCTGCAGAGACAGTTGTGACTCTCAGATGGGTTTCTGTCTCTGATTAGTGGTCAAATCTCTTTGTGCTTTTCGAGACTGACTCACTGTCTGTCTTTTTCTATGTGTCTCTCACCTGTACTTGGGATGTTAGGGAATGGGGTGTTTTTTCCTGTGCTTTTATATCCCTAACATCTACTGTCCCATTTGACAACATTGTCTGTTTAATGACTTTTGTTTCGTTACTATCACTGGAATAGAAATGGAAATTACTGTGAAATTCTCCTGGTGTTAGATCTTGATTTCAGAGATTGTTATTCAAAAGCATTCATCTTTGGAGGAAATGGGTATTGAAGTGACCTTCAAACTCTGAGCTCATATACCTGCCTCTGAATGATCATCCACATCACAGTCCAAGTCACAGTCTAAGTGCAACAGCCTCCAGTAATGTTTACTGCCTGTCACTCTCAATATATTTTGTGATCACAAACATTCATGAAAATAAGGGGCAGAATTAAAAAAAAAAAAAGATATTAGTCAAAAAAAGAGTAAGGTCAAAGCAAGTTATAGAGTGACAATACACTTGATTAATTAAGTAGTGCTGGTAGAATCTATCATACCAAGGATGATCTAACAGCATTTTTTAATTTGAAATGCTCTCTGTTCAGGTCGTCAAAAAAATTAAAAATAAAAACAGTTCATTTGGCGATTTTCATGGGGTTTTTTTCTGTGCAGCTCTGGTATGTCCCTCACTCCCTTTGTGCAGCTTTGTGCCAGGCAGTGCCTTCAACTTCCTGTTTCTAAATTCCCCAATGCTGGTGGATGGCAGGTTATTGTGCATCACTGTGGAACCTCCTGCTGCAGTTTACCCCCTGTTTGCAGCTGCATTTTTCTTCTCTCATTCTCTTCCTGCTTGCCCTCCCACTTGTTGATATGACTTATTTGTGTTTGGACCTTAAAAATGCGCAACTGAATTGTTGTTATCAGCAATGTAGTTCCCAGTTATTGAGAAACTGTTGCTTATATTCCTTCCAGAGTATATCTGGAGTGTATGGGGAGACATGGTTTGAGAAGAAACTTGCATCAGCATTGTGCACCATGCTTGTTCTGTACAGAGGGAAGGGCTTCAGTCTGCATGGGTGTCAGTCTGATATATTTTACAGGCAGTTAATTCCTCCATCCATTTTTTGTATTGCATAGTAAAATATGCAAGTGCAGGTGTGTCTGTAATGTAGCTTCTGATGCCAGAGAGAGAACTAAATACCAGCTTTCTCACCTTTACTGAAATAATGCTGAAGTTGTAAAACAGAAAAACAGGTGCCAGGAAAGTAATACTTGGGACTTCAATTTATTGATGGCTATTAACGGGTATATTTTTTTGAAATGAGAAGCTAGAGTTTTTCATAAAATTCATAATCAAATATATTCTATTGTATGTATCTGGGGAGTTTTTGAGGCATAATACCTCCTGACCTGATTTTAGTAAATGACTCAATGCTTGTATATAATCGATCCAAGCATTTGGTTTAGCTACTTGTCCATTTCATAAATCCTTGTTCATTTTTCAAATAAGCAAATAGTATATATTGAAAGTGGAGAAAGAATTGCTAAAACTCCAAGAAGTCCTAGAGCACAGCAGTGCTTTTATAGGTACTTTCTAAATACCTGTTTGTTAGGCCTCTGTAGCTCTGTTGGTGTGACTATGCTGTGTGCATTGATATAAATATTTATAATACAAAAAATTGCATATTTGCTTCTTCAGTGCTGTACTTTTTTGTAAGAAAGGAGTTCTTCAGGGTGAGAGAGTAACTTATCTGTAGTTTAGTATGTATAAATGCAGTTTTAGGATTGTCTTAAGACCTGTAGACTTAGTTTTAAGAAGTGATGGCACACATATGTGGAATTATTAGGACCAAAAATTTCATTTCAGCTTCCATTATTTTTTCTTATGCGTAATACTGCATTTCCTTAAGACATTGCTTTTGAAAATGAAGGTCTTATATGATAGCGCTGGAGATTACCACTGTCTAGCTATAGAAAATGAATGGTTTGGACAGGAACTGTGTGTATTTTCTTACCATTCTCTCTTTCTGTAGAGACTATATTGATTTGTATGTTTAGTTCCCAGTCTTTCTCCCACTAAGATTTTAAGTGCTGGGTCCCCAATGTACTCCTGTTAACACTAATTATTTCCATAATTTCCAGAACCACATCCTTAAATACCTCCCATATAATTTTCATTTTCAGATTTCACAACAGCTTCCATGCTTCTGTTTCACCTAGAATGACTTTACCTTTGCCTTAAACAGGTGCTCCTAGGACTTGTGATTTTTAAGTGTATTTTTGGGACTTTAGTGTTTGTTTTTCACCAAAGATAAGGCACTAGGAAGTCTCTGCCAGAAAGATCTTGAAATTTGTCAGGGTCGTGAGTAATTATATCAGCTCTTATCAGTTGCTCCTTAATGCTTCCTGCTCCACCAGAAGTGGTTTGTTTTGAGCAGTTTTGGCTTTCTCCTATATGATCTCTGAGATCTCTCCATCTCAACTGTGAGCAGAGGGGCAGTAAAGCTCTGAAATGGGGCATGACTTGTGACCTTGAAAATCTAGACCATGGCTTTGACCTGACCAAGGAAGAGGATAAACACTCAGTGAAGCAATATGAGAAAAATGGAATCAGATAGAGAATTACAAACTAATTTCCTGCAGGACACTGAACAGCAAGAAGCCAATGGTAGCTGGTGACAGCTACTGATGTGAATTAGGTTTGGACTGATTCACTAGAGATGAAAGACTGTGTTTCACTTGGTTCCATGTGTTGCTGTATATTTCTGTTCATTATGTAGCTCCTTGGTGGTCATTCTTTTCAGTTCATGGGGTGATTTAGGACTTCAAAATGAAAGTATTCATGACAGCATTTGTTTTCCAATAGTACTGTTAACAGGCAGCAAGAAAAAAAGAAGGAAAAATGTTTAAATAAATTATTCACTGAAAAGTTCTGGTAGTTTGCAAGGTAAATGATTAGGTGCAGTCATTAGCAGTAGATTAATTAAATTACTCCAAATAAATCTACAAGAGAAAAAGAATGTGTTGCACATCTTACTGGATTTTTCTGTTGAAGACAGTTGGCCATGTTTATCCTTCTGTGGAGAGGACACTACAAATGATTTCCCTGGGAAGGAAGTTTCTTTCTAAGCCTTCAATGGGTTGAAAACAAATTGCTTTTGTAGGTAAAACAGAGTTATTAGGAAACAGAATTTACACAGTTCAATAGAACAGATCTATCTGACACGGTCCCCAGCCCATCCTGTGGTGCAGCCCTGCCATCCTTCTTTTGCTCCATCTTCCCTGTGTCAACCAACACTGGATTCACACACATCAGACCTCCATGAGTTTCCCGGTGACCATCTGTTGCTTGAGCAGTCAGAGGTGGCTGTCAGTGAAAGAGAAGGAACTCCTGCTGCAGTTACAGGATGAAGGCAAGTGAATGAATGAGACAGTGCCTCATCCTCAGCCAGCCTATTCCGACAGGGAGGGACCGGGCTCTTCCCGATGAAAGGGAGTGCAGATGAAATCCTGGCAATGGAGTATGGCAGAGCCCTGTGCCTTCTGCCAACCAGAGCTGCCTCTGGGCACTGCTGGCAGTCACTGCTCCACTGTTTTCCTCACTACTGCTAGGTCCCATGCTTTTGCTCAGCAACTCACCTCAGTGTCTGGCATTTAAGTATGGGTATCCTGAAACATATGTGTGCTACTCTATTCTGATTGTGTTTGTCTACTTGTATTTATACTGTTTCAGAGCAGGCAAACATTAGATATTACATTTTAGCATCATACCTATGGGCAGTGCACCCTTCACTCATAGTTTTTTGTTGTTGTTTTGTACCGTGGAGTATGTGCTGTGTAACTTAGTCTTACATGGTTTTACACTTGTTACTGAAGATGAAATACAGAGTATAGGAGACACTGACTTGCTTAGGTGGCAGCAAATGAAGATGTACATGGTGCTAGTGAACAGCAGGGTGTTGTGGCTGGTCAGTGAAGCTTAATAAAGGCAAGAGCCAAGCCTCTTTGGAGGTACAAAGAGTCAAAGAAGCATTAGAGTAATTTAAAAAATTTAAACTGTGGCTAAAATCTGAAACCATAATTTCTTGAAAATTCTTTGTTATTTACTAGACTTTCCTCTTGAAAACCCCATCATAGGATGAAGTGCAGCTTGTAGAGCAGCAGGAAGATCAGCTTCTGTTTGGGGAGGCTTGACTGAAAAAGATAAGGCCCCCAGCTTTATCTCTTACATGACTTTTTATCTCTGTGGGTGTGTCTGTACCTGCATGTGTTGGTATATTTCTGAGTATTCTGTAAGTCGTATTACTCACATTTTCAAAATCAAGAGAACACAACTAATCTGACTTTTGTATCAATAGCTGTGTTTTACAACTTCATCTACATCCTCGTGCTTCGCAGCATGAGTCAATACAATTAACAAGTAAGAGTTTCTTAATTCTTATTTCAAACACTTATTTATGGGGATGCACAGTCCAAACGAGTTTTCTGTATGTAATGCTGTAGAGTTTTAGGTTACCTGAACCTACATTTCTTTCAATCAGTTGTGATTTTGCCTATAGTTTTACTAAGAAAAAACTTTTTCAACTCTTAAACTGGAAGGTTCGTTTGTTTGCTGCAGTGCGTCTTGTCATTGGAGACAATGCTGCTAGTACAAACTCATTTTCCGTATCTATATTGGTTACCTACCAAAATATTTAAAACCAAACTCACTCAGCAAGTGATTTGAAATTATCAAATGATTATAAATAAGGTGATTGTAGTCACTGCTTTCTTAAGACCCCTTGATTTCAAGGGAATAGTTCACAAGAGAGCTCCAGTGTTGCTTCTTCTTCCAAACCAGTGATTTTCAATGTTAAGGGGAAAAAAAAAAAAAAAGAAAAAAAAAAGGAAAGGTAAAACCAAACTGGCAACGCACTGGTGAAAGGAATTACATGCTTTCCAAGGACTTGACAAATGGGAAATCTGAAATTCTGTATCTGTCAACCAGACAGTAACAGCTTCTGCTTTATCATTGAAAACTAGTTTTCACTGCTTTTGATAGCATGCCTGAAATCTGGTCTGGAGCAGTGGGCCAAAGTAGTTTGGTTACATCAGGGCGCTTTTGCTTGCCAGTGTGAATGGCAAAATGTCTTCTGTGAGCCTGGAAAGAGCACAGACCCTGTTAATGCACAGGAGGAATATCTGAAAATGCCCAAATGTATTAGCAGAGCTTGATGTAAACCTCTGAATATGATAAACTTACTATCTGGATTTGTTATCTTTTCAGGTGGGACCTTCTTCTGACATGTGATCTACAGTGAGCTACTCTGAATCGTACAATGACAATGTTATCACTGCCACATCTCTGGGAACCAGTTGTTCATAAGTATACGGTATGTGAACGTCTGCATCTTACATTAACCATCGCTTGTTGGAACAACACAGAAACAATAACATGAAGGTGCTAAAAGTCATTGAAGTAAATGTTAAGCCACATGTACAATCAGTTACACTGAGCTGTTCCAGCAGATGTTTATCTGTTAGGCCTGGTCTGTACGCAAAAGAGTGAACTGTTTCAACATGTATTTGTTTACAGATATTGGTAGAAACATTCTACCGATGTTTCCTTTGGATGAAGTTATACTGGTACAGTGATGATATGTAGATACAGAGAAGATTATTCTCTTCCTCAAGCAGAAGGGGGTGGTAACAATAGCGTGAATGGATCTATACTTTAACTGTTTTGCTGTGCTTACAGCAGTACTGTTTTTTGTGTTTAGGAAGGGTCTTTAATTGCTTTCCTCCTTCATTCCATTTTCAGTTTATGGTCAGTCTGAATTAGATTAATTTCACACACCAGTGAATCCCTAAAGAAGTGTAAATTAACTCAGTTTTACCAAACTCAGCCAGATGATGGCAGTTATTCCCTTGATGTTTATCTTTACATCACCCACCATATTTGACCAAGATTTCAATAGGAATTAAATCCATATATTGAGCCTTTTTTCCTCACCCTGTGTAGGAAAATAGAGACTGAGATCCACATCTGGTTAAGTGAGGCTGTTCGGTTTATGGCCTACGAGGCCAAAAATCTAAAGTCACTGATAGCTGGCATGTTTTTCTTTTCTACTGTTCTGGCTTGAAATTGTTGACACACACTCAGGTCCTTTTAAACCATGGCAAAATGTTATTATGAGAGTGGGTACATCATTGTTTTATGTTCTAAAGCAGTTCATAGCACACCACATAGCCATTAGTGTGGAGCATCTTCATCTGATTTATGGCCCCAGTGCAACTCCCACTGAAGCTGGTGGAAAAAAAGTTTTTTCATGCTGATGGGAGTTGGATTGCACTCCACGTAACACCTGAGACTACTGTTAAAGTAATGTTCTCTGCATGGATTTCTTTTTACCGATTAGCCATTTCTTAGAGATTAAGTATTAAAGATACAAACGTAAAACAGAATTACAAGGAAATGGATAGACAAAATAACCAGAAGAGGGCTCAATTATTGAAATACTTGTCTAACTTCCAAAGTTAAAAAGTGATGAGGGGACATGACTGTTTGCTCCAAAAGTATATATCTGCGTTTAACACATTGTATTTTTAGATGCAATTTTGAAGACAATGTTTGTCAGAAATATGGATGATCTGCTCCTACAGCTGTGATCTGAGAGAGGGAAAGCAAGATAAAAGTCTTACAGGGAGCAGGAGGAGAAAGATCATGCTTCACTGATCGATGTAGTGTGCTTTGGGAGAGCAGTTCACAACTTGGGTAACCTGTGCTGGATGACAAAGGTTTCCAAATCTGGCTGGACAGTTTGAAGAGAAGCTCCCAGAGGCGACACTGAAGTGAGAGAGCTTTGCATGTGCTTATGCTAACAGGGGTTCTAGCATGCCTTTGTATCCACCCTCAGTAGTCTGTGCTGGCCAAATATCATTAATGTGACCCTTTGCAGACCTTTTGTATTTGTTCAGATGTCTCCTCTGTCATCCCTATCTAAGCACCTTTTCAGGAGGGATATAGGATTAAGAATCTCTCTTGCTCCTGTTTCTTGTGAGTTGATTAATTTTTAAAGATTCAGAATTATTTTTTGGTGTGTGTTTCTGTAAAGAAGTTGTTTTGGCGGGTGTGTGAGCATTGGTAAAAGAAAACTGGTTTGAAGAGGATGAGTTTCATGTCCTGCAGGGGCAGAGGTCTGGAAGGGACCCAGCGGACCAGCTGGTCTGCTTTTCTGCCATCACAGGTATGAAAAGCATGAATGCATCTTGGTTGACATTTTCATTTTTCTGGTGGAATGCAGCTTTTTGCCTGTGGAGAGGACCTCTCAGAGAGCTGAGGGCAGGTGGTGGGGAGAGGTGCCTGTCAGAATGGTGACTGCTTGCAGATCTCCATGTTCCCTAGGCACAAAGAACAAGTGGCCATCTCGCAGCTGTGCTCTTAATAAACTGTAGGGCAAGGGATGCTGTGTCTCGCACCTTGTGAAGTTTCTGATACACAGTAATAACCTTCAAGGATTTGCCATCTACCCAAATCAAAATGAAATTTCCTTTGACCAGTGAACACAGCAGTCAGAAGGAAGTGAAGGTTTTCATGTTTGTGTTTCCTTTTGGGTGTTATTTTGGTTTTCCTCTTTTGCCATTTCTCATATAGCATTGCAAACATTTCAGGAAACTAATCTACAGGAGCACAGCTCATAAAAGATCGACCTGCCAGAGGACAGGGCTCTGCTTATTACAGAAAAGCTTCTGAGACAGTGACAGCTGAAAAGATTACACACTTCCACAGGAAATTAAATTTGATGTAATATAGTGAAAGAATGACAAAATGGAAAGGGTATATATAACCTATTTGTGATTATTAAGCGGTAGAAAAATGAAAACTTGAGATCCAATAAAGTGCATGTAATTTAGATATGGATACAAAATTCCCAATAGGTTTTTGAAGATTTGGCCCTCCACCTTGCTTTGCCTTCTCTCAGTGTTATTATTTCAATGTGGAACATCGTTAATGTCTCAGAATCATAGAATGGCTTGGGTTAGAAGGGACCTTTAGAGATCATCTAGTTCCAACCTCCCTGCCATGGGAAGGGACACTTTCCACTCAACCAGGTTGCTCAGAGCACCATCCAGCCTGGCCTTGAACATTTCCAGTGATGGGACATCCACAGCTGCTCTCGGCAACCTGTTCCGGTGTTTTGTAAAATTATGTTAACTTCTGGGCACGTTAGATTATAAGGCATTTAAATCAAGTTTCAGAGCAGTCCTATGGTATCCAATTAGATTTCATTCTTCAGCAGAAGGTGCATATGTGACACCAGACTGGGAATGAGAGGCAAGAGCTTCCTTCTTTGCTCTGTCCTTTTCCCATGTTGACGTGCAGTGCTGACAGAGGGAGAAGCTTTTCTTCCCTCTCTGCCGATGTCCCTTGCTGAGGCACAGGCTGGTGCTCCATGGTGTGTGAATGTCCTATCCCTGTCCCAGTCGCCGACCAGAGGCTGGTGTTGCAGGTGTGGTAGGGACCCACTGGGGACTGTTCAGGTGACATTCTTGGTTGGTACCAAGGTCTTTTCTGTTCACCCAAGGCACAGGGCAGGTGATGTCTCCTCTTCCTCTCTCACCTGACCAGGTGCTTCACAGCAAAACAAAGGTTTTCTTTCAAAGGAGACGGTAAAAACTTGCAACACTTCAATAATTTTTTCTATAAGATCTGGTTACCTGCAGTTGGAAAGAATAAGTAGGACCCTGGCAGATTTAACTTTATTAACCATCATAAATCCTTTCCTTTTTGACTCTAATCAGTCCCTGGAGTCCTTTTAATGCCCTTGACATTGCACTGGCCTTTCATCACAGCACAATATACATTTTCCTGTAACTAGAAAACTGATGGTGAGAGCCTTTCGTAAACCTGAGGTACTGGACTCAGCAATGGGGACGTGTGACTGTCAGACGCTTGCTGACAATGAAGGGAGGGGAGGGAACTTATGCTGCCAGCACAGCTCTTCCCTCAGTGGAGGGCAGAAGAGGGAATCTGAAAGCACAGGCACTCACACAGTCTCATGTGCACCCGTTAATACCTGGGAACAGGGGACCAGCCACTTTGCTCTGGCCCAGACAGACAGACAGAGAGACAGCAGTGCTTTTGTGTTTTATGCTGGCAAGTAGGGGGGTGCCAGAGGCCAATCCTGTCTCAGAAAGCTCCTCTATGAGCAGCCCCCGGCCTACATCCCCAGGGCAGTGAGTGGCTGG
Source organism: Lepidothrix coronata (assembly GCF_001604755.1). Classification (NCBI taxonomy): domain Eukaryota; kingdom Metazoa; phylum Chordata; class Aves; order Passeriformes; family Pipridae; genus Lepidothrix; species Lepidothrix coronata. The sequence continues at coordinate 2,092,194 of NW_016690303.1, read as the reverse complement.
AGCTTGCCAGTGGCCAGCATGCTGGCCCAGCCACCAGGAACTGGGAGCCAGGAGTGGCACAGGATGGAGGCACTGGGTGAATGGGTCTTTTCTGTGCTGGAGACAACACTAAAAGGAAGGAGTGTTACCAGGTGGTCGAGGGGCAGGCACTAAAGCAACAAATACTGCGTTCATAAAATCACTACCTGGGTTATTGCCTCTCTGTCCAGCCTGCACACAAAATCCTCCGGAAACCAAAAGGGGAATTCCCTGGTCGGTAGTCTATCTGTCTCTCTGCTGTCCAGGAATTCATGGGAAGGAGAAGGCATCCCAAGAATCTGCCCCAGTGTGCAGGGACAGTAAATTCCCTCTTGTTTTTTCATATATACAAGTCAGCAAGTTTCTTCAGCAAATGCTTTAATTTTAAGCCTAATACTATGCAAATATTTAACTTGGGACAAAAGTTGGCTTCAGACCATGGACTAGCTTCCAGCTGTTTCTGCAGGTACAGATCCAGTGTTTATGTACATGGATGACTATTTGTTAATTTATTTATTTATTTACTATGGTAATCTTTTTATAATGAACTTGGATATTTGTGTACCCAGTTTTTGCTTTGAACATAAAAATCTATGTATTTGCAATTTGTGTACAGGCATTTTCAGAAGATTTGGCAAAAGGCTCAGATCTGCTGAAGATAATCACTGCAGGCTAAATCTTTAGGATGACACAGAATTGTACTGACTATTTTTTTCTCTAACTGAAGTGCCCAAAGCTATGCTCAGCACTGATAGCCCACCAGCCTAAGCTATGAAAAAAAGGTGTTGAAAGATTTGGTGCCTGCTGCAGGGGCTTTATGCTGTAACTTGTCCAGTCAAATGAGTAGAAAAGAATATTCAGAAGGAGCGTCAAGAGCTTTAGCAATAAATATGTTAACGAGGTTTCAGAAAATCTGCTTAAGTGCTATCTTGAAATATAATACTTTTCTGTATCCACATATATTTCATATCCATATGCTTTCTGCAGCCCTTGTCTCAGCTGCTGCATGCCTGCAAACAGCCTCTTATTAAAAAGAGGAAGACCATAGTCTTGTGGACCTTCTATAATATGCTCAGCATGTGGGCTATTGACTTCATGAAAACGAGAACAGCTGTGTCAAATGTGTTTCCTTTGCGTGTGGTAAGATAGAAAACGCAAACTGTGTGAAGACGAGCAGGCAAGAAAGACACTGAATGCCTTAAATACTAAGGGAGTTAATGCTATGCAGTGATTTTGCTTCTGTTATAGGAAGTGTAAGAACAGTATGCTTCCTGGCGTACATCACCATCCAAACTGCAAAGGTTTCAGTTCCATGGCAACACGAAGAGCCTGACTGTGCTGAAGGTGTATGTATTAATGCGTTCAGAGTGAGGGGTTGGGAGTGAGCTGGGGGAAAATAAAACATGCCAAAATATTTCCCGTTTATTTATTTATGTATAAATAAAGCCTTTGTTCTCAGAAAATCAAACTGACACGAATACACCTGCCACTCTTCTCCCCCCCCCCAGTGCTCTCTGATTCTTTTTTACATAAGGTTTTCTCAGGCAAAAAGCAAATGAAGAGGCTGTTAAGGTTTTTTTACAAGACTGTAAGTGCAGCAGCACTTGAATGTTGCAAGAAAATGCTATTAATTCCTGAGACAGCTGTATGTCCCTGGAGAGAAAGACTTGGAATGGGGGTGGGGGGGCATGTTGTTTCCAAGATGTACTGCTTTACAGAGCAAAGTGAAGCAGTGGTTGGTTGGTTTTTGCTTCTTTGGTGTTTTATTATTATTATTATTATTTTCCTTGATCTTTTTGATCTTTCTGCCTTTCTCTACATCTACATCCAGTTTCCTCACCTCCTCTGGCTGAGGAGCAGGAAACAAGACTTTTAGCTCTGTTTCCTGACATCTAAAGAAATATAAAAGTACAAGGAAACAGTGTATTTTGTTTTGCCAGCCAACTTGGATTCACAGACCTGCAGTAGAAAGGCACCTGCTCCCAGTCAGGGTCAGGAGTCACCCTCCAGAACAACCCGGAAATCAGCCAGGGAGTAACTGAGAGCTGGTCATTATATGAATTTTGTTTGATCTGCTTGGTTGACTGCAGAAATGTAGGATGGGGGATTGTGACAGATGTATTTTGCTCAGGGTAAAGAACTACCTCAGGCTGATCCTGCCAGCTGTGCTGATGGGGGGATGAATTGCAGATATGCAAGGTTAAAAGTCAGACTGGACAGCAGGGGAACCTCCAGATGTTGGTATTTCTGAGGCTAACAGCAGTGCTAATGTGGCATGGTAAAGCTGACAGAAATGTCAAGTTGAACTGGATTTACAGCTGCTTTGCATTGCTAAAATAGTCAAAGCAGCCAGAAAATATCAGTGGATCTACTCTATAGATTTCAGCAAGGTTTCTCTAACTAGGGGAAGAATATAGCTCTGCAGTTGGAAGTTGCTGTGCAAGAGGAGAGGGGGAATAAAATTCATGTCTCTCTTAGTCTGTATTCTTTACTTCCTTTCTTTGTTTTTTTTTGGGTGTGGTTTTTTTTGCTTGTTTGCTTTGGGGGGAGGTTGCTTGTTTGTTTGTTTTAAGTTGCAGCAGGAATATATTTTTTCTTAAAAAAAAGGCTTGGTTCCATTGCAGTGGAAACCCTGTCTTTGAGATTCTACTTGGAGGAAATTTGTCCCTCTTAAGGAGACCAGTGCAATGTGGGTAAATCTTTTCTAAGGGAATAAATAGCATTAAAATGATGAAATGATGCTGTCTTGGCATCCCACAAAGGGGGGGATTTCACCCTCAAGGTAGCAGAGCTGCAAAGTAAGAAAGTGTCATTTTTAAAGCATCTTTTTCTTAGGGAGAGCAGCACTGGTAAGCTTAGGTCTCTTGTTAATGCTGCACTTGACACTCTCCCAATTTTTTTGTTGTTGTGGCTGCTGATTTCTGCACAGCTCCCCAAAACAAGAAAGCAGATGTAGCTCATTTAATACTAGCATATGCTACCCAAACTATGTGGTACCTTTATTTTCCTGACTTTTGACAAAGGAACTGTGCATGCAACCCTGAATGAAGAGAAGGAATCACTCCAGCCAACAACACAGTAAGGGAGGTGAAAGATTTCTGTGTAGGTGTCCCAACCTGATATAACCTTCCTAACAGGCCAGCTGCTATTTGTAAGCACCTTCCCAGGGGAGCACCTCATTCAGTTTGGCAGGAAGGATGAAGAGGAACATCAAAGAAAGAAGAAAAGGAGGAGAGAAATGAAGGATGGGAAGAGTGAGAAAACACAGCAAAGGTAGAAGGGCGATCAGAGAAACAACAGGGGCTGGGAAGAGCATAACACAGGAAAGAGATGTTGCTTTGGTGCCTATGAGGGAAAAGTTGTTTTTCAGATGTAATGTAGACAAAACCAAGCCAAACCAAAAAAAAAATAGAGCAAGAAAATTAAAATACATGAAATAGAAGAAGACATAAGGGGAGGAGAATTCTGATTGACATGAAGAAGAAAAAATACATAAAATACATGGATGAATTTCATACCCTGGTCCAACCAATTTTAAATAGTAGCTGCTAAGTTTATAGCATCAAGACCTTCTTGATGTGGAGGTTTGTGAGGAGCACTAGGGCCACACTGGGAGGCTTCTGCAGGCACCAGAATGTGTGGAATGGGTTTTGGAGGCAGATCTCTTCTGTGCACCATGGCTGGAAGTCTAAAGCCAGTATGAATATCCCCAAGAACAACTGCCCATTCTACATTTGAAGACTGACAGTTATAAAAATATGACCACTTCTCTCTGAAGGTATCTGAGGAAGGGCTCTTGCCATGCAGGCAGAGATAAGGACTCCCTCTAGATCCCTCTTCCAGTTATTCAAGCTATCTAGGCTACCAGAAATAAAGAGCTGAATGGAAATTTTTGTTCTGGCTGTGAAAAGAAGCTTTTGAATGAATTCTACATCAAATAATGAATGTCTTCTTTCCTCCTCCTCTCCACCTACCTTGTTCCTAAACATTACCATTTCATGTCACTTGAGCTAAGTTCGGTGTCAGACTCACAGGATCCTGCTGAAAAATACACCCCTCTTTTGTGGCAAGCCAGAGAAGATGAGAGGCCTGTGGTGTTTTTCCTTCTCAATCTCTGCTCTGCTGGGAAAAGCAGCTAAGGCTGTGTGAAGCTGTCTTCTTCCCACTCTCCTAAACTTCACTCCTAAAAGTGCTGCTCCCTCAACGGCTTTGCTGTTTCTCTGAAGGAGGCATGGTTTGGCCCACTTAGTGCCATCACTTCCCAGGAGATGTTTTCTCAGATTGTGGTGACTTTCATCATGATAGGAGGCTGAAGAAGATTGCTGCAGAACAAGTCATGGGCATTGCTAGCTGTGCCATTTGAAAATGGTTACTTAAGCATGAAAGAGAAGAAGAAGATCAGAAATTAAGAGATTTTAAACCCTGTCTCCAAACTTCCAAATCATTTCTGCCATTTCTGCTTCCTCTTTTCTGAACACTTGGGCTGTATTTGCATTATATTTTTAATCTTTTTTCCAGAACCACCAACGTGAGAAACATCCTTTCTCTGAAACAGGGAGTTTCGTGGGCAGTGGTACCAGTATGTGTTTTCCATGGCCCTTTTTCCCCTAGGACTTCTCAGCCACGTCATGTATCTTCCTGCCAGCAGGCAGGAGGCTTGAGGCTGCCCATCGGGGCTGAGGCTCGCACCCTGGCTCACCACCACGGTGGCTGTGCAACACCCAAGGGCTGAGCTTGGAGCATCAGTCTGGATTTCCTCCTCAGACCCAGCTACCAATTTTCTCCAGACTTTTTAGAATGTCATTACTGAAATGCAGTGAGGAGATAATGAATATGTGCAGAGGTGGAGAAATGTGCATTCAAAACAGTGGGTTTGTTATACAAGAAGGGGAATGGTTCTCTGGGCACTTTTGTCTGAGATTCTCTGCAGTGTGTGGTAGTATTTCATGGTAAAAGCATGGGGACATGAGCTTATCTGGAGACTGTAATAATTTTTCCTACTATAGAGAAAGCAAGTAATGAAGAGGCACAAGAAGGAAATGTTGGTGAAAACAGATCTTTTGACAATGACCACAGTCTTGCCACTTTTGATGGAGTGAGTAGGGACATTCCTGTATCTCACTGTAGTTATGCAGAAATGTGTTGGTACTTGCTTATTTTGATCAGTGCTGAAAAGCAGAAGCAAAAAATTGCATGTGGCCTTGGGGTACTGTAATACACCTGAAATCGAAGCCAGCTTGATGTAGAAATTATGAGAGCTGATGTTTGTGTAACCCTAAATCTCTCAACCTGTACCTGAATTTACTTCTCAGATGTTAGAGATAAATCACTCTTCCCACAATGCCATGTGAACAGGACAGCCATTTCTGCAAGACAGGAGGAGAGTTTTTTCCTTCTCTCATCCCAGTGTCCAGTCCAGCAATGAGGAATCAAATTTAACCCTCAGTTTCAGGCCCTGTGAGTCTTTAGTTCTTTTCCAGCAGCAAAACAATTACTTTTGATAGGTACACTAGTTGTTTTTTTAGTTTGCCTATAATCAGTTTTCTGAGAGGTTGCTTTGATGTGGGAGGAACTGAATTCTTTGGGTTCGAATATTTGCTGTTGACTCTCTTAGTCATTAAGAGGTGTTTTCCACATTAAGGTGCCTTTACTTTTAAGGGAAAATGTCACACATCTTCTGGTACCAGATACACAAAATGTGGGGTTCCCTAAAGAGGAACCATTTGTTGAGCTGCAGCACATAAGGCCAGGAAGGACCAAGACCAACCCAAGCATTGCCAGCCTCGTGGGGAGAGACTCAACAACCTCCCAGCCTCACCAGCCCCAGCACCTGAGAACCCACAGATGCTGGTTCCAGCTATAGACCTACATCCCTGCTGATATGCCTCCATGCTAAAAGATGTTCTTTTCCAAAAAGAACATGTCTTTTTTTTTTTTTTGTTATAAATTCCCTTGCCACCTTTTTGTATTTTCCAACTGGAGCTCTTCTAAGGCTCTCTGCCTCTGCAGTTCTTGTCTTTGTATAGGTTATTTTTGGAAACTGGGGAACCAGGAGGAGGCATGAAATTTAGGTGAGTTAACTGCGGAAGAAGTAGAAAATTCTTTCCCTTGATGTGCTCTTTCTTTCCTGTCTTTTCTTCTTGTGACCTCTGTGGTCCGACCCCCATTGCATCTCCATTCCAGGGCAAGCTGCGGCTGACCCTCTTTGTGCCCAGTGAGTGACTCCTTCCCACGAGGTGGTGTGCCGGTTTGCAAGCTGTGCTTGCTTGCCTCTTCATCCCTGCAGTGGCTGCCGTTTCTCTTCTGGTTTTCTGGGTCAGCCACTTGGCCAAAAAGTGGGTAGGTGGTCGAGCAGAGTTTTGGGAGCTGTGAAACACCGGTTGCACTTCGGAAGTTATGTACTTTAGGATAAATTCTTCTCTGTATGCAGAGAAGAATGCGTTTCCTTTATTGTTTCCTCAGTGGAGCAACTCTGTCCAGGTGGTTGGCTTTTTCTTGAAGTATCGGTATGTTTTTTACGTTAGAAGTGTTATATGCTGACTGCCAAACTTTGCAAGATAAAACAAATTCTTTGAAAGACTGGAGAATAGCAACTGAAAACTGACCTGGCAGGGAGACCAGGAGCTCACTTTTTGGTTCCAGTGCATGGGGCAGGTAGTGATGAGCATAGACCCCCAAAATGCCTGAGCTGTTCTGAACAGGGACAATCACTTCACATCCTTAATTTTCAACACCAAAATGTACAGAGAAATTTTCTATGAAGCAGCACCCAAGGACTTTCTTTATCCTGTCTATATTTTCTAAAATCATTAGTGCGTAGAAAGACATTGACCATACAGTAAGTCAGGCTGCCCTTTTGCTAACTGAGAGAGTATTCAAATAATTGAGATGCCTGTGATTGGCCATGAAAATTTGCTGATGTTTACCCTGCTGTCAGGTATTGAAGTCACACCATAATATTTATTGTGGGATCTTGCAATAGATTTTAAAATAGATTGACATCACAGTACAAAGTAGGAATTTTCCTCATTTTTGTCTTCAGTTATGAAAATGCTTAAATAGCAGTGTAGTGCAGCAAATGATAAACATTAAAAGCTGAGTTTATGTGTGCTGATAAAAGGAGGTTGGTAGAGAAGGAAGTAACTTGAGTTTGATAGGAATATGGTGAAAAGCAAAAGTAGGGGATGATTGTAGATTCAGAGCAGTAATATGCCAACTTTAAAGGATGGATTTGGGTCAGCAACATAATGAGGTGGTATTGAGGAAGATTTTAAATAAATAAATTTTTAAAATTATGATTCTATACAAGAAGCTGTACAACTGATGCAAAAAACCAGCCAGATATGGGAAGAATGAAATCAAAAGAACATGAAGTACTGTCTTTAAATATGTAGAAATGGAGGGAGTTTTACTACGATGCTATGGCAGAGATCAATTAAACTGTGCAGAATGGTTATGCAAAATGTTCCTGTAGGGAAATAGCAGTTTTCTGTAGATTCTAGGAAGGAGTACTGGCTTGCTGCTGGCAGTGATTTATTTCCATCCAGCCGTGATGCTTGTGTCTGGCACTCAATGAAATCTTCCAGGGTAAATTATTTATTTAATTCAGAATGGCCACAGTTGCTCCGAGACACTGGCAGCACAGCAGCAGGAAGTCTCTTAGAGATTGCCTCTAACTTCTTACAGATAGGCTGCTTATATATATACCTTAAATAATTAAAATCATAAATAAGTATATGTTGGCATTTTTGTTTATTAGCAACAGTTCATAATAATGAGTCCAATGAATGTATTACCATGCGTTGTAGATATCTAATTTCTTGATTAAATAACCCAGAGGCTTGTGCAGCGAGCTAAGACATCAGATTGTTGCTAACTGAACTTTTGAACTTTTCATAGGAAAAGGAGATGTCAGTAAGAGAAGAATCAAATTTATGAGTGTGTAAGCTTGAGCTACCCAAAACCTTTCATTTCAGTAAGCATTCCCTTAAGAACAAAGAGAGAAATCCCCCTCTTCTTATGCCAAGTCAGCAAGATAATGCTTTTTTCTTAGTTTAACATATTCCAGAGATAAGAGGTAGAGCTGGTGGTTTGAGGGAGTCCAAGAAGAGAGGAATTTGAGTATAACTAACAAGAGAAACTGTCATTTGAGCAGAAGTCCCTGAAGAGTCTCTACAAGATTTCATATTTTTATCTGTGCTGTTTAAAACAATAAAAAATGAAGCAATGTGATTTGGTAATTGTACTTTTTTCAATAAATTCGATTTTTAAGAATACTTTTTGAGTTTAATCCTTGCTTTCTTTGATTGTTGAGCAATAGGATAAAACCTGGCAAGAGGAAAAGAAGCCACCTCTTTTAGAGGAAACTGCTCATGGATTTAAACTATGTATTTTGACATGAAGAGAAAAAAATGAACAAGAGTTTCAAAAAATATCACAAATGGGCATTTCTGAAACATCAGACAAATTTTTTTGACAGACCTAATAAGCAAATCAACATAGAGCTAAATACACCTTTCGGGGTGATCTCCCTTTTTGACAAGCACTGGTGGTGGGGGCCAGCTGACAGGCTGCCTGCAGCCAAGGTGGGTCTCTCTCCTTTGCATAGGGTGGTTCCTTCCCCTCTCCTCCCCCTGCAAGGCCCTGCTGGCTCTCTGATGGTCCTTGCTGAAACTGTTGGCATCAATGTCTGAAGCATCTCTCAGTTTTGAAAGTTGGCTTTTCTTTTCCTTGGTCTGAATTCTCTAGCACTGCCAAAGCATTTGAGGAATGGTTTCCCACTGTCCTGGCTGTGGTTTCATGTCCCAGAGGGGCTGCTCCTGCTACCTGTCCTCTGCAGTTATTTGTCTAAGCCCACACTGGGCTGGTTTGGGCCACTGGGCAACCAGTGAGCTGTTGGGCAGCCAGGGGTTTCTGGTGGGTAAGAACCTTGGATTGGCTCCCCATGGGCAAGGGTAAACTCTAGAGCTGGCAGAAGCACACAGCTGGCATTGAGAGGAAGAAGCAAAGTGGCATCTTCCCCTCTTGGGTGGCAGCTCACTGCTGGACTGACCTTGCTGAAGCATGGAACTTCATCCTCAACAAGCAGATCAGGTCTTGCACATGTGAGGTTATTAACCCTTAAATATGATGTTACATTATCACAGTAATCAGGAATGGAGAAGGTAAAAGTGAAGACAGTGGAGTTTCCTATGCTACCCTTTTTCGCTCCACAATTTGTGGTGACCCCCAGTCACTCTTTCTGTTTCCCTTTCCAGATGGAATTAGAAATGGACATATGTTCTGAATTCTTTTTTTATTCATAGTACCTGTGAGTGATCAAAGATTGCTTTTGCAGATTTGCAATTAAGCATCAAACTGAAATAAATGTAATTTCAGAATAGTCTGTTTGCAGTCACTGTTTTTATTTTTGCTTTACAGTATCTTCGAGGTACTCCTAATTCTGTGCACTGGAGTTATAAAGTCATAAAATGGTTTGGGTTGCAAGGGACCTTTAAAGATCATCTAGATTCCAACCCCCCTGCCATGGGCACGGATACCTTCTACTAAACCAGGTTGCTCAGATCCCAATCTAACCTTGCCTTGAACACTTCCAGGGATGGGGCATCCATAGCTCCCCTGGGAAACCTGTTCTGCAGTGCCTCACCACCCTCACAGAAAAGAATTTCTTCCTCCTATCCAATCTAAGCCTACCCTC
>NW_016690303.1:2017168-2079544 GCF_001604755.1 Lepidothrix coronata | reverse complement strand
ACATTAGCTGTAATGCTGTAGTAATGTGCCAGAGAAATGGAGCCCTAGGACCCTTACAAAGTGCCTGGCCACTGTGATTAACCCATTCTGTCTTTCAACAGGCAGATGGCACATGAGAAGTTAACTTTCCAAAGGCAGCAGGATGTTGCAGGATCAGCATGATGCTTGACAAATGTTTGAGCAGTTTCTGCTTTACAATTGCTGTTCAAACACAGAAATAAGAGGGTATATGCTTTTTCCCAATCAAGGTTTAAACGGACCTTTTGAGCATTATGAATGCAACCTTAAAAGTTAGTCTATCTCACAATATTTATGTTTAGCTTCAGATCTTGGTTTCCCCTTTATGTTTAATGTGATTAATGGTTGATAGGGTTATCTAGAGATGTCCATAGATGTTTATGGCTTTAACTAAATGCATGGAGACAGCTGGCTCCAGCCAACCTCTACCTCTTTTAGATGGACAAGAAGCGAGAGAACAGAGCTTGAAGCCTGCTTTAAGCCTGCTTTCCATGCAGCCTCCCCTTCTCTTGCATCCTTTGAGCAGCTGGTGGCCACTGGTGTGCCTTAGAGCAGATGCACCTGCCGGTAAAGGTGCCAAAGAGCTGTTCTGGCAGCTGTCTGCCACCACAGGCACAGCATTTCCTGGGCCAGCTCTTCCTCAGCAGGGATTTTCCTCCAGCCCAGAGATCTCCTGTTTGGGGTTTGGACACTGTTTCATTGACCTCATCTGTCACACTAATGATGGTGTCCAAAGTATGTGTTAGCATCCCTGCCTTTCATAGCTTTAAAGACTTAACAGGGATGTCCCTGCTATAGCCATGTGGTGGTGAGGTGATGTGGCCCTGTATGCTGTGACCCTGAGGTCAGTGGTACCTGATACAGTCTCCAGGAGAAGGGCTGAGGGGGAGGGGATGGGAACATGGTGGGTGGAACGGGGAGTCCATCCCTTTGACAGATGTCAGAGTGAAAGAAGAGTCAAGCTCTCCCCGCTTGTTCAGGCTTCTGTGATGGCAGAAGGGCAGTCCTGAGCTCTGAGCTGCGAAATTGATCCATCACTGACTAATGTTACATGTACTTCAGAATGTGTGGCAGAACATAATATAAGCTTTTTTAAAGGCTCCTGATGAAAGGGGAATTATAATACTTGCTTCTAAACAGGTGAGGGACTCTGTGTTTCATGTGAAATTGCAGGTTGTATTTTCCCGTGGAATTTGCAGGCTACAAAGTATATTTAGATGCTTCACTGGTTCTTGGTAAGGTGGTATCGTACGCAGTTACACCTCTCCAATTTTTCATGACACTTATGCTATTGTAAGAGCTCCTAGAGTTGAGAGCACTAAGGGATTTCAATGTTTTGATTCCTGCATCTTCTGTAGAAAGTGGATTGTTTTATTCCAGAGCTTGCATTGCGTGGGCACCAGTGAAAGACATGGGAATGTCAGGTGAGAAAAGAGACTGGTGCTAGGTGTCTGCAGGAAATTGGTTAGTTTGATCAGCTAGAGGGCACCAATATTTCTTCTTAGGGCTGTTAAATTAGGCCATGTGGACTGCCAGCATATGGATGCATGAGAGAAACATGAGGGCTTTGCGAAACAGTTGTGCTAAAAATAATTTTTGGTGTTATTTTTAATAATGCTATCACAGATGAAGAAAGCGAGGTAGAAGTTTGTACCCTGGGACATTTCTTTCTCCTGCTTTATAGAATAAACACTATAAATCCTTGAGTGTTTGTTTGGCTAGGTAATGCTTTCCAGAAATATGTCGATGAAATAGGCATCAGAGCCATAAAATACTTCCCTGTATTTATATTTTAAATATGCAATAAAAAGTAAGTAAATTTTAGACTCCTAAGCACCAAAATTGCTTCTGAAAAGAGAGCTTGGATGTTAAAATCCGATATTTTAAAAAATAAAGTTTTTAATATTGCCAGAACTGCACAGTCAGTGTTTTGTGATCAGCGGTGTTAGTAGGCTCAGCTATATCCTAGTAAGTTTTGTTGCTGTGAGGGCATGAGAAGGATCCTGAAACTGTTGAAGGGAGCAGGAATATTGTAGGATTACCAGTTGATTGGTTAATTTAGAGGATTATGTTTTTAATGCCAAAAAATCCAGTTGCACAGAATTGCAGAGTAACTTAGGCTAGAAGGGATTTTTGGGGATTCTCTTCCCAGACCTGCTCAAAGCAGGTGCATGGTGGTTTTGCATGGTGTCACTAACTTACTTTTATATGGTTTTGATTTGTGCAAGAAAGATTAACTATTTAGGTGTTTTTCTTTTTGTGTAGTAGAGAGGCAAATAGCAAAGAAGGATAAAAAGCCATCCAGATAACATTTAAGCATCACCAAATATCCCACAGCATTTCACATATATTGGTTTGGGGGTTTTTTTTAGAAAAAAATCCATTTCTTTAGGGTAGCACAAGGAACTTAGTTTAAGCATTTGTGAATCAATTTTAAATTGTTCTTTTCATTGCTGACTAATATGCAGAAGGAATTGGTAAACAGTAAGGGCAAAGGCTATACAGCATTATTTTAGCCAGAGGTTCTGTTTAGACTTAATCGCTATAATGCAGTGTTAAAATTTACAAAACAGCTTGTAATTGCAGTAGCTTATTTAAACCAGCTATTTGTGGTTATGTCTGCTGAGGAAACTTAAACTTCAATGTTCCCCAGCCAACTAATAGCAGCAAATTGACTGCGGGTCTCTTGAAGGAATATCTAAATGTAGGCTGTTGAATAATCCCTTTGGGGGCCCTGTAACTATTTTTGTGCCTGGATATGCGTCATCAGTGGGTATTTTCTCTGGTGACTAGCTTACATCAGTAGGTCTCCTACCATACGCTCTATCAGTGAGTGACTTATGATTGATGGGAGTCACGGCTGCTGTTTAGCTTTTATCTGTGACCTCAAATAATGGACAACAGGAATTTCCAGGCTGTTAAATTCCTTGAATGACTGAAGACACGGGATGGCTCTGCTGATAAACGCAGGTAGTACCCAGATACTGGGTGTTCACCGGGGGCTGAGGCGGGGAGGAAGGAGAGGGGGGTTCCTCGTCTGCAAGGCGGTGAATCCGGCGCCGACGTGTAGCCGTAAGGTGCGATTCCCGGACGCCAAGGAAGTGGCCGCGCGGAGGAGCGTCGAGCGACCGTGATGCTCTCTCCCGAGCTCTCCAGCCATCCGTGTCCGCCGGTGGCACTGGCGTTTCAATGTGTTTTAACTGGCTGATCTTTAGGGCAGGTTGTCAGTTCATTTTATCCCAGGGAGACACGCTGTTTGCAGCTCTGCGGAGGGAAATGCTGTGGAATTTTCAGCTGCAGTGTGGTTGGTTTTTTAACCCTTTTTGTTACCGACTATCAGCGGCGAGTGGATTTATTGGAGTGCTTCACCCAGGTGCTGCCTGGGCTGAATCTGAAGGTGCAGTAGGCTACATGGTCTTAAGGTTAAGTTGCACCTGCCACAGTGACCCACTGAGCATGCAGTCGTAGTTAATTTCCTAGTGTTCAGTACTTCATATTAAGAAAAGAAGGACTGCAGACACTGTTATCCCCTCTTTCTCTGTCCACTCTGCCTTTCTGTCAGAAGCTGACAGGCGAAATGGGGCTGCAAGACAGCTACAAGATTTTTTGTGTTACCTGTGATGAATTTAGCAGCTCGACTCAGCTCTACGGCGAGGTACTTTGTCATTTCTTCTTCTTTCCCTCTTATTCTTCCTGTCTCAATCCCTTTGATACAGCTGTGATGGGAAACAGGAGATCAGCTCTCTGTGAACTTGTGCTCAGAAGTGTCTCAAGCCGTTCTCCTGGCAACCAGGGAGAAAAAATGACAGACATGGATACTCCCAGTGTGATTGATGATTAAAAAAAATAAAAATTCTTAATGCTGTTTATCGCGCGGCATTGTTTGGCTGAGGGAGGATAGCAGCTGGATCCAAATTCTTCCTCACCACTTCTTCCTGTTGGCAGGTGGCCTTCTACACAAGCTGGGCTTGTGAACTCTCATGCGGGTCTTACTTATTTGAGTACCTACTATTGTTTTTCATTGAGGTGACAGCAGATTGGGCTTTGTGCGAGATTTTGAGACTTGAAAAGCTTCAGAGGGAAAACAGGAGCTTCATTTTAACTCACCCGTATGTCTCTGTTAATGAATGAAACCAGGCTTCCTGCAGGAGCCAGTTAACCCATGTCTTTGCCTTTGTTGACACTGTGCTTACAGGTGTGTGTTGTCATAGTGTGGATGGGCTCATTCTGAGCCGTACAGGTTGTGTATACCTTTCTGTTCCTTTCAGACTGATCCTGGTCCAACAAATGCACTGGGTATGAAGTGAGTTTCCTCATCTGATCTGCACAATTGAGTGCTGGTTAAGAATTCCATTTGGCAAAAGCAGTAGGAAGAGAAGCTGCAATTTAAAAGAGGCTTGGAAGGTCAAGGGAAAGGAGGGAATGGAAAGGTTTTCATTGAACTGTGATTTACTTAATTTCTATAATTCCTTATAGAATTCCTATATGTTTCCTTTATTTCTATTTTTTTTCAGTCACTTCAGTAAGACTTTTTGATCATGACAAACTAGTTATATAACTCAAAATCTGTAAAAGCTTAAGCACAAAAATATTTGATGAATCTTGAGTCATTTGCATTAAAAATCAGTGGATTTTCCTGGCATGTGCTTTGAAAATGTGAAGTTTGCTAACTGGTTGATGCTGCTATATCTATTATTTACCTCAGCTTTCTAGGAATCATTATGCCTGGCTACACAGCAATATCTTTTGGCCAATATTGACCTGATTTCTCCCCATTTTTAGGGGTATTATATTTTAGGGTAGTGATAGTATTTTAAAGTAGGTTTCATTTACAGTGTTTGTGCAAAAGCTCAGCATTATTACCTTTCCAGAAAGACTCTGCAGGCCTTCAAAACGTTTCCAGAAAGGGTCATCGTTTTCTAAGAAAAAGTGTTGGCAAGTTGCCTGCTGTTTCCTGATGCTTGGCACTGAGGCCAAGGCAGAGGGATGAAATCCAAACTGACATGTGGCAGCGTGTGTAGGTACCTTCGTGTGCTGCGACAGAGGTGTCATGTTGGGGACAAACTTAATTTAGGTGCTGACCCTGCAGTGATGTCACGCCCTGTGGATGCCTGGATCCATATGCCTACACACTGTTGCCTTCAGTGACTAAGTGCAGGCACCGAGTTCTGCTGGCACAGCTTGAATTGAGGAACAATTACTGCAGTGGCTAAAGCCTTGTTTTTTCAGAATAGCCTTCACCTATTCAATGGCCACCTCTAAAATCTTGGAAGTCACCCTGCACATAGGCTAACCAGATATCTCATCTGTTTAGTTAAAATAATTAGGAGTTGTGGAGCAAGGGATACAGCACATTCACTGAAAGTCAAAGTATTCACTGCTGCATCTTGTAATAAGTCCATTGGCAAACCTCTCCCTCCTCCAGCGAAGTGTGTTGGTGTTTCAGTGTGCAAGTAGTTCCCAGTGGGCACAGGACTGTAATTACCGTAATTGGGAGGCAAAAACGGAGACTGAATCTGACATGGGAATATCAGGGGCTTCATTTTGAATTTTTTCAAAAGATTAAATACAATTCATTTCTGTCCTGCCTGTTAAATCTTTGACTGCACACTCCGTACAGCTGCTGTAGTGTTGGGTATTTGTTGAGGGTCATAACAATGAATTGGTATTTAATAGTTTTGTATCATTTTGACAAAGTACTCTCAGCACTTAAATACTCTTGAGACTAAAGAGGTGCCCTGGGATGGAAAGAACAGCAAAAAAAATTAGAAAGTTCACCTTGCCATGGCACTCCCTTTTGACAGCACTGTTTTGTTTGAAGAGTGACTGCTCAGTCATGAATGAAATTATAAACACAAGTAGATATATGTTGCTACTGTGAGCCAGCTATACGTTGTAAAAATATTCTGAAATATGAGTCAGAGTAGTGATTTCACATCTTCAGGGCACATGATATCTTTTGTTTGTTTTAGTTCAAAATCATCTTATTATAGTTAGCAATATGTGATCTCTCATGGTGATCTTTGTGTTTCCAAAAAGTCCCATTGAAATTATTGAACCAGTTCCTAGATACTTGGAAACTGCAGTTTTGGTCAGTTTGTGTGAGGAAGAGCTTGGATAGTTTCACTGGTTTGGGTTTTGTTCATTCAGGTATCGTGGAGGAAATAAGAATTAGCTGTCACTGCATTTAGGCATTACTTTTCTGTAAGGAAAAATAAGGAGTTACTCATAAACATTGCTAATATTTGTAGTGAGCAGAGTAACAAAGAGCGAAGAGGAAGAAAAGTAGGGCAGTGAAAGTACAGTCTAAAGAAAAGCTGGAACAGTGAGAAAAGGTATTGTTATTTCATTTTTGTGGTATATAATTTTTTAAATCCAATTGACTTGATGAATGAAGAGCCTTCCATCTTTTTGATGTTACTGTGTACAATGATATGAATGAATGGAGTCAGCACTTCAGCTCTTCCTGTACATTCTGTGCTTGATGACCTTGGTCCTGAAACCTTTAGTCATCAGCTCAGTCCTTCCTGCAAGTGGCCAGTGACTTTCATAAGACTGTTGAGATCCAGGACCAGGTTGTCAGTAAGCTCATAGATTTGTAAACATGACATCGAGTTAGTTTTGAAAGGAATCCACCCATTTGTTTGCACGTGGGGAAGAAGAGAGAAGGAATATACTGCAAGTGTTATCTGTGTACTGTGGCAGATGGGAAGGTACCTGCTATATGTCACTAGTCCAGCACCAACTCCTGTAAACTGTGGCAAAGTCTTTTCTTCATGTCCTGTTTTGTTTCCTGTATCTACAGAGTGCAGTAATTCTTGTAGTGATTTTTGTTCTTGGCAGTATTTCTCAAAGTAAGTGCCACAAAGTGAGCATTTTTCCTGCAGGACCTCAAACAGCTCAACAAGTGATGTGCTGCCAGTGACTCAGCCCAGCGTCCCTGTCCATCTGCTTGCAACCACCAGCACTCCCTACCAGATGCCTGTTTTCAGATGCAAAGCCCTACATGAAGACTGGGACAGGAGTGGGTTATCCTGGGTAAAGAGGTCCTGTACTCCAAGGAGACAGTGAGGGAAGAAGCTCCCTTCCAACCCAATTTAAATTTTTCCTGAGGCAGATCCTGGCCTTTTGCATGGTGTTCAGATTGGCTTGGAAACTTGCTGTAAAGGAGCAAAAAAGAAATGCCACATACTGACATCCCCAGGAGCCTTGATAATGTCAGGACACCTGACAATACAAGGGTACTTCAAAAATGGTACTGTCCTGAAGGATTTACATGATATGGCAATAACTAATAACATGAGTGCAGTACAAGGCACTAACTCAAGATTGCAGAGGAGTTTGCCAAGTGTCTGTAGTTTCATGACATGACTTTGTTCCTCTGCAGACAGGCCTTTAACATTGAGAAGTTTTCCAGAAACTCATCCAGCCTTTCTTTTTCTCAAGTATGATTCTCACTTGCTACCCTGCTAGTTAGAAATAATAGCAGCTAAGTTAAAAAATGAAATTCCTTTTCAGGTAGTAATTTTGTTTTCACAAACTTATTCCAACATCCTAAAGGATGGACTCTCTGCATCTTTCTTCTTGTACATTTATTTATTCTTTTAGGCTGTGAAGTGAATGTATGTTTGGGGATTGCTCTGTGTGCTGCTTATGACTGTTTTCGTTCGGGGACAGAGGAGATACAAAATCTATCCATGAGGTCGTGACATCTGCTGTCCCTTGCTTGGGCGGTAGGATATCAATCTGCAGCGTGAAACTTCCTTCCCTCCAGGGAATTCTATTTCCATATACAAAGGCCAGCCAGAAATCCTAATCTGGAAGTCTGTAATTTGGGAATTAAAAAAAAAATGGGGTTATTACAAGTAGGAGACGAAAACTCATTAAACACCCTTCCACTAACATACAGGGAAAAGTAATAGTAGCCAAATTTTCTCAGTCTGACCAAATCATGGACCATCACATTGAGTAAAGATAATAGGAACCTTTGAGGCTGATTTGCTAGTAGATCTTCACCCTCCACTCAGGGCCAAGCACTGGCGAAATACAGCCTGTCTTTGAATGTGAGGTGGTGATTTTTCATCCTCTTGACCAGGAGCTCAGGTCTCATTCCATCAGAAGCTTGCCCCTGCTTACAGAGGGAGCAAGGCTACAAATCAGAAGGTCAGTTGCTTTTTTTAGTTTAGTATTTTATACTTGGATTGCTATTAAATTAGATATCACAGTGGTAAGCACCAGAGCCAAGATCACCTAGAAGGGAATAGCTGTCTCAAAGAAGTATACAGTAGTAAAATGGTGCGAATGAGCAAAAAGAGTATTACTTTAACTACCAGGAAAAAAATTATTATCTGTTCTCCTGATGGAAACCAGAGGAACTGATGAGTTTGAGCAACTCAAAAGTGACCTGGACAAGATACTGTAAAATATACTACATAGATTTTTCTTCCTTGGATATGAGATGATCTCATAGACTTTGGTAATTTCCTTTTTGATCTAATTTCAGGGATTCTAAGATCACTTTTAAAAAAATGTCATTTTCTTGCCTATCTCACTGCAAACCTTCATGAAAATTTTTGGCCCATTTTCCACAAAGTGAGGCATTTGCAGTATTTCAACATGGTGATATTTTGTAGACTCCAGAAAGGTTCTCATGGCCATATCTTTCTGTTGCTCCATTGTAAAATTCTCAGAATACTTGATGAGAGTTTTGCTTTAAAATTGTAAGGTATTTATATCTAGCTGCTCTTTAGAGGCCCAAGTCATATTCATGCTCTATTCCCAGGGCAGCCTTCTTTCTTTAAAGCTACAATTTGGCTTTACAGGAAATAATAATCATGCCTACCATACTGTAACTCAAATATTCAGACACATGAATCTCTTTCTTGACTTCCTATAAAAATGTCATTTGTAGCTTCATTTTGTTTGTTCTGGTTTGACTATAGTATAAACAAGATTTTATTAAAACATTAGCTCTAAGTTGCAGTTCTTTCTTGAGAGTGCAAGATCTTGCAAAAAAGATTACTGAAACTGAAGGGCAAAACCACATATTAACAGAAAAATGAATAATGAGTCTGTTTTCATATGGATTTTTTTAAAAGTACAGCTTGTAGTTGAACTAAATGTACTATTTCTTCCACTGCAGTCAGGAAGCCCTCACAGACTTTTGACAGTGCCGCCAAAAAATTAATGCTTCAGCTGTTTAAAAGATATCAAAAGCTAGTTTGACAATTGTAATCTCTTCCAGGAATTCCCTTTCCCATTTTCCCTCCCTATAAAAACAGATAACAAGATGCTTATATACTAGAAATGGAAAGTCAGAGCTATTCTATGAAGCGTTGTGCATTCCTTCCAGCCTTAGGAGATGAGGCATGACATCTCCACAACGGGCTAGGAAATGCAGGCACTCTGTTGTGTAAGTAGCATTTGCTTCAAGGATTAGCTGCTTGCCAAGATAGTGCAGATTTAAATGTTTCCTAAGCCATTTTTGAGTTTTTATGTAACATGGCAGCCACAGGAGAGCTGTGGAGATGCTGGGTAGAGACTCAAAGCAGTGACCAAGGAAAGACAAAACCAAAGGAAGCAGAGAAATATGCCTCATGTGCTAGTATCAGCTGACACAGCAGAACTTAAAGGCAAGAGAACGCAGCACCAGCCTGGCTTCTCTTGAATTTCTGTCCTCAGTTTTACACACCACGAGATGGGACAAACTGAAAGGAGACGCTGCTTGAACTTTTGTTCTGAAGCATCTCGAAAAGGCACTGAGACATGGACTCAAAGGTCAGAAGTGTTCCCTTTTCTGGAACAAATTCCCAGGACAGCTGTTAATAGCACACTGTTTTTTAAGGCTAATCTTTAATAGTATTCACTCGTACGTAATAAAAAATATATAGTATTACTGTGGCTGTGGTGAGGAGCGGTTTGTTCTTCTCTAATAACTGAAAGGAGATTCTGTGTTAGGAAGAGTGAAATAATTAAAGAGGTTGCCAATAAAAAAGCCACTGTATTTGCAGACAGTGCCCTTGCGTTCAGCAAATGCCAATTAGAGAAATGTCACTTTATGTGTACAATGGATTATAACTGCACAAACACTTGTACAATTACGCACTGGGTCAGAAGGGCAAGTTACCTTCGTCTCAGCCATTATTTTAAAGCAAACACAACTATCAGGCACACAAACATCAGGCGTTGTGGCAGGGGAACAATAAAGTTCCTCTGACAATGCAGGCTAAATAAAAAAGAGTCTATGTAATAAGCCTTGGTATTGTGGGAGGTAATTTTTACCATGTCTGCACTATATGGATTAGAATCATCATCTTTATATAATGGAGAAACAAATGCTTCCTTCCACCACTTAAATACACTTCATATACTGTTATGTTGTTCTGATGCTTGGAAATGCAAAAAAGATATACATTTCTTTCAGTTACTTTCTTTGATGCTGAAATGTTTGTAGTCCACATGCCCTTGTAAACAACTTTGTGTACTGCAAATGGTTTGGTGTCATCTGATGCACCCTGTTCTCAGTTCTTCTGTGGCTCTGACTGACTTTAGTAAATGGAATAAAGGACAGTTCTGCAAGTGAACTTGTGCAAGAGATGTCCTTGGGTGTTTATTACTTGCACCTGTTTTGTAGGTATTCTGTTTGGTATTTTACTCTGCATGTTTTGCCTGAAGCTTCATTGGATTCAAACCTAAAGAGGCAGAAGGCTCTGGGGATGCTGTTACCATCTTGGGTGCATACAGGATAGCTACACTGTACTTGGATTCCTAAGTTTTGCTCTAATGCTGTCAGGTTTGTCTTCTTTTCAATGTGCTTGCCATCTGTACTTGTTCCGGGTTCTCTCTGGGTTGTAAGAAAGAACACGCTTCAGCAGGAATTGTGTTACCATCCGTGGCCTGAACCTTTGTGCTCGCTTGACCTCATACCTCTAGGAAGCTCAGCTGGCAAACATAGCACAGACCTTTGTGGCAACACCCTCTGGGAGCATGGACAGCCTCTAAGGTTATCCTGCTTCCATATATGCCGAGGTATTTTCATTGACAATGTCTTTTCACAGGTTTGAATCACTGCGGCTTTAAAGTACCAGCTTTCCCTAAAGTGGAAGCACTGCACTCACCTGAGGACCTGCTCGAACCCAGCTTCTGCTGGGCAGGACGGGGTGGCAGAAGTTAAATGGAGAGCGTTAGTTTGAAAAATGTTATGAGGTCACCATCCTTTTAAATTGGTTTACACAGATGGCTGTCTGGTTTGTTGCTTTGTCCTTGCTTAATAGTAACTGTTTATGGAAAAATGAATTGCTTTGCAGAAGGAGGTCCAAAGGCTCATGCTGTTGTTTCCTTCACTGGAGATCTTCGTGTTATTACAGGCATACAAAGATTTGGCCTGAAGTGGAGATTAATTAGGAAGAATAGTGAATAATTAACTGTTTGACTTGTTCCTAAGCTCTGTGGTCACCATGTTAGAAATGATTTCCCAAACTGCAGGAGATAACAGAAGGTTATTCCTGGTTTCACAATGTCCATATTGTTAGAGCTTTGTGCTGTGTGTATTCTGACATCAGCTGATACCTACGCAAGTCGGATCCAACTTCTCATCCAAACCACTTCCTGGGGTTTTCTCGGGTAATGGCAGTGGTTCAGAAGACACCACGGTGCCTTAGAAAGCCATTTCTTACATGTTGTACCCAGACTGTGTGACCAGGAAGAAACGAGGTTCTTAGGAAAGAATTTTGTTCTTAAAAAATACCCACTTTTTTGTTTGTTCTGCATTCAGATTTGGATGTGCATTGCTTGTCCTACTGACCAGTGTGTAGACTCACGGTATGTATTGTGGAAGATGTAGAAATACAACGTACACATAGGAATTAGGCAGAAGGCTGAGACCAGTCTGCAGTCAGAGATGCTGATTTTGCATCTACAGTTGTTCCTACCTGGAAAATAAAATAAATAAAAAACCCAACCAAGTAATAGACAGGAAGACAGGATTAATTTTTTTAAAAGAAAATCAAATCTAAATAATGGTACTCTGCACTTTTGCAGGACTGTCTACTTAAGAAGCTGAGAGTGAGTTAGAAACATTGATGAAGCCTCTATTCTGTGAGGTGGGTGGTTTTTATTACGATTTTGAAAAAGCGTAGAAAATTCAAATCATTTGCCCGAGTCCAGGCACGGAGCCATTTAAGAGCTGTGAATAGAGGCCAGAAATTTTCTGCCACGGCAGAATTGTTCTGATCAACAATTGCAAATAAGGTCTTTTGCCCTGCTCTAGAAGGAAGTGATGAGTTTTTGCATTCCGTTAGTGTTTCAAGTGGCTCTTTTGATTTTTGATTTCTGACTAATGGAATAAGTGACTCTTACAGATACTTTTGCTCTGTTGTCCTGTGATCCTAGCCTTAGATCACAGTTTGGGGAGATAACAGTCTGTAATAGGGGAGTCAGTGGAAATCAAACATGTCCACTGGATCTGGGCCAAACATAATCTGGGGTTCAGAAATGTTCAGTGCATTTCACTACTTTTTTATTTTTTAGCACTTCATCATGGTCAGATGCACCAGCAGTTTTTTAATAAATCCCCTTTCACATTCAGACTTGCAGCTCGGGTTTACAGGCCTATGTGGGCTGGATTATTTGAATAAGTCTGAGAAGTGAAACTGAACATTTGTAGGTGCAGCAATTACAGGCAGCCAATCTAGTAAATCTTGTAATTTTGATAACCTTTGTTATTACAAGATGCTGCATGCAAAACTGTCAGCTCTGCTTGCCCTCTACATGATCAACTTGGACGTGGACCCTCAATGCTTCTGTGTGCTAGGCTGGTCACCCACCCCGGCTTGAGCAGCCCTGCTTCTGAGGGGCTTGTTTTGGGCAGCGACCTGGAGAATCTCTCTTGGGTTCTTGGTTATTTGCACTGGTTTCCCTTTTGGCTTTGGGAGATAAACCTAGTGAGTGGGCTCCTCCCTCTTGCTTCATACCATCAGGATCCTGGATTTGTTGTGGCAAGAAATAAGTCAGGACTGGAATTTTCTTTAAACTGGTGTTTGCCTTTAAAAGCCTTTTTTGGAATAAACTACTCTCTCAGTAAGTACCAAAATAGGTATTGATAAAATATGAATTTATGCATGCCAGCATTTATCTCTTTTGTATCTATTCACAAATACCTACTGAAAATTGACTCTAGCTCCATATGGCTCCCAATCTTTTCCCTCCCCCAGCTGTCAGCTTCTCCTCACCTGAATGAATAAAAGGGAGCAGAGTGCTGGGCCATCAGCTGGGGGTGGGTGTAGCAGAAACGTTATATTGAATATGTTTTTCTCTGGGACATCACTGTGGCTCCTCAAGTCCCTATCAGTTTGGATGGAAAATGCATTAAAAAGGTGATGCAGTTTGGTGCCAGTTTTAGTTTAATACTCTGAAAAAGGAATGAAAATTTTCAGAGGGAGATTTGCTGATTTGCTTTCTGTGTGGCAGTGGTTGTGAAAAAGCTGTTATTGCTTTAGAAGCTTTTCAGTACACATTATGGCTATCAATTAAAATCATTTAATTTTTAATCTGAAATTTACACTTGATTGAAGTAGAGATGATAGTCCTACTTGTGATCTGCTCAACAGGCTGAGATAACCTCTGCCCTGAGACCTTCCATTTTCTGAGCATATGCACCATTTATTTTGCTCAGTTCTGAAGTGTTTAAGTTCAAAATCTATGGTGAGATTTGTAATGCATTATTTGATTGAAATAATGCAAATCCATTGCTGTAGTGTAAAATAATGTGAAATCTTTGAGACAGAAACCACCCATTTCTCCTGCTCTAACATCTCTAGCATCTGGAGGCTAGAGATGCAGGTTTCCCATGTCACTGCAAGATGGGCGGTGGGATGGCACAGCTCGCTGCCTCACTGCCCACATGGCACTGCTAGAAAACCTGCACTGGTCACTTCAGCATTTTGATGTAAACCAAATCCTCAAAGTCTCCAAAATGGGAAAGTTATGTTCCAGTATTAAGTGCTGTTGCCATTAAACAATGATTCCAAAATTACGGGGTTACCTTGGCTTCTAGTGCTGAGTGAATGGTTGGGCACCTAAGTGGTCATCTTCTGTTGCTGATGCTTTGGTGAGCTGAAATGGTCACAGCTGATTTGGAGGTTTTTTTGGAGATTGCTTTCTGCCACTTCCTTTAGAAACCAGGCATGAACCCACAGTTTTCTGTCCTGTTGGAGCATTAAGTTATGTTGTCAAATTCAGAGGAGTTTTAAAGATATCTAGAGAAATATACAGAGAAGCAGCTAAGGAGCAATAGAAGACAAAACTAGTTGGAAGAAAATTTAAATGGCAGAAGGTTCTGAAATACTTTACTTCTCTAAACTGGGACAAACACTTGACAACTCTTAGGCAGTAAGACATCTTACTTCAGAACATTTTAAATATTGCTTCAGTTTTATTTTGCATTAAGATATTTTGATGTCATGAAGGTATTCCAACTCATCTTGTATGTCTTGTTAAATTGGGTAGCACAATACTGTCAAACTGTTAGTAATGGAGTATTTTGTTATATCACAAGGCCTATTACTTTCATTACTCTTCCTTTAAACCAGGGACAAAATTTATGTTTTTATGGAACTTTTCTATCAAGTCAGTAAAATTTTCTTTCAGGAGAAAAACCCAGTATGAAAAGTTTGGATGAGTTACACGGTTTTACAATTTTTTCGATTCTTACTATGCAGTTTCACAAATGAATGAAATGTGCCTTCTTTTATTGTCTATGAACCCCATAAACCCCTGGAACTGCATATTTATGAAAGCATAGGATTTCAGCACAGACAGGGCTTTTCATTTCTGTGAGAATGTTTACAGTTGAATGGTCTCAGGAATAAAAACGCAGCTTTTTTACATGTATGTTTTGCGAATACAGAACTTGCACATACTCTGAGCCGTGAACCAAAAGCTGCAGATTGAGCCAGCAGAGAGGAAGGAATTTGTCTGCTATACAGCAAAAGGAAGTATTTGCCGTATTATTGAAGCACATGGCCTTTTGCCATCTTTGATACAGTATTTAAGGGTTGTGCACCCAAAGTCTGCTGCCCTCTTGACCCATCATTCATCACTGGCTGTAGATGAGGTAGATGAGATGCAGCTTCATAGGAGAACCATTGTTTCAGCCCTGCACAGCTCCTTGGAGAACGGAAGCTGCAGACAAAGTGGCTCCCTGTGATTCACCGCACTGCTCAGCCTCCTGGTGTTTCCTCTTTTACCTATAGCTTTTCTGACCCTGCTCTGTGCTGGCCAAGGTAGGCAAACACATGAAGAAGCTGTGGATTTGATTTGCTTTCCACTCAGCTTCATTGGGAGTGAATGAGATGAGCGTCTGGGATTAATTTTTTTTCTATATTAAAAAGGAAAACCAGATACAATCACAGCATTTGCCTTGGTGAGATATTTAAATTTATTTCCCTTTTGACTATTCAACACTGTTGATAGATGATGCTTAAAATGCTGAATTGCCCATAATTTTTTAGCACACTGTGAATTGCCCAGTCTTTTTCTTTTCCCTCTCTGTAAGCAGTTGTGGTTAGAGAGATGCCAGTAAGTATGCTAAGAATGTAGAGTTATACTCTGTACTGCTAAATTAACAGGCAGGAATAGTCACACCAAACCAGATTCAGCTCCAGATGGGAAAGTGTCTCCTCTAGCCCAAATTTTAATGACTTTTTTACATGAGAAATTTTAACCAGTATAGCATACAGTGTGATGTTATTGTATGCTGTCATCTCTCTCTGTTGATGACAGGTAACTTGTAGAAAATAGAGATGATTTCTTTGTTTTCAATGACAGGAGTTGGAAGTGTCTGGTCATTTAGGTAGGTTAATTAGGTAGGTTAACTCTTCTTTTACTATCTTAAACTATTTAAATTTAGAAAGATAATTTTTAGTTTAGCAAATGTACTTTTTTGAGCAGTGGTTTGAAGTGAAAATCAGGATCTGATTCTTATTCAGTTTGTTATATATGCAATTCTCTTAGCTTTTGAATTCCTGTAAGTAACAGGGGAATGAGTCCTAGATGGCGTAACAACAATATCAGAAGAGTTAACTTGGATTGTTATAGTATGTGGTGCTGATGGTGTGAAATATTCTCAGACATTTCTGTCTCCTGACTAGGAAGGGTCTGCTCATGAGATGATGAAATCCATAGTCTTGGCGGTTTGCCTGTGCCAACTGGAATATTGTAGGAGATTTTGGCCCCCTGCAAATTTTAACAGTGGCTGTGTTATGATGAAATGATGCAGAAGTTTTATGACTTGTTTCAATGACGAGAAAGGGTCTTCCACTTTTTGTGAACACTTTACCTAAGAGATGCTGAAGTCCATAGCCCGACTTGTCCTTGGAAACTTTTTATGTTCTTGCCATGAAGCCAAGTGAGATACACAAATGCTAGAACAGAAAGTTAAAAGAGGCATACATGAGCATTCAGATAGAAATACAAAATTCTCTGGGGTTGTACCAGACACTTTAAATACCTTATCTCCCAGTCATTGCAGGTGCTCAGACACTGAGGAGATACTTTAGATGGCATTACTTTGTGCTGTTCTCCAGTTCATGGTATTTCTAATTTTCAGTGCACTGTGGTACTCTATTCCTGTTTATAAATCTTTTAAGTGTGCACATTAAAAAAGTAATTAAATTGTCATTATAATTTATAGTATGCCTGAAGTCAATCACCTAATTAAATGGAAAGAGCAGAGAAGTAGTAGGTTCATAAGCATTTATTAAGTACTACAGTATTAATTATGCAGGACTTCTGAACCAAGCAAAAGAGGAAGGAGTGGAAACACCAATCTAAAAAGGCTTTCCATTGCTGCCCTTCTCAATTTAATAATGTGAGACGCTCCCAACCCCCAGTTGGCAGGACAACACTAATGCTTTCTTTTTGTTAATTTTTAATGAAATTATGATGGAGGTTTTTTATGACAATCATTTGCAGCATTTTCCTGTAATATTTTTGAAAGTATAATTTGTTCCCATGCAGGGGCCTATAAATACATGAGTAGAATTGGAAGATACATTTAGAGTTATGGTTTGGGGTGGATTGTGTAGCAGCAGACTCTTGGCTGACACTCTTCAGCATCTCAGGTGAGGAGTGGAGCCTGTGTTGGTCCCAGAAAAAGGGACTGGGGGCTAGTGGAGGAAGGGGCTGAGCCCAAAAGGGGAGGCTGTGGGTGGCACTAGGGATGTAGAGGGACAGTGTTAGCATGAGAAGGTTTACTCTTTCTTTGCAACCATTCTCCTACCTCCAGCTGTAAATTTGTGTTACTTGTCTGACAGTGGAGGGTACGAAATGCTGGGACTGGGGTCAGGAGGAGGCTCTGCAAGGTGGCAGGCTGTGGGCTGCAGCCTAAGAAGTGGAAGTGCATTATATTAGTGAGCTTGTGAAACAGGACTGTCTCATCATATCTGGTTTGTATTTTGCTGCAGCAGATGAACTGCCTGGAGCAGGCAGATGAACTGGATGGAGCAGAAGTCCTAAAGCTGGAATTTCTTTTCTTTTCCTAGTTTGCTAAAAAATGAAAAGCTCTGATAACACACACACTGAAATAGACTTGCCTGCATTTCATGTTGTTTATGGGATTTTAATTTCAGCCTTAGTGACCTTTACACCTGAACATTAGTCATCAAAACCTCTCTTTTAGATCTCTTTTAGATAGCAGGGCAGTCTGATCCATCAGCCTGGGCCCTGAGCCCTGGCTGCACCGAAGTAGCCCACAGACTTTAGGGGACAGAGAGACAAACTAGGCAAAGAGGCAGCTGCTGGGAGCATAGCAATGGTTCATGATCTCCTACTGATCCATCAGTCTGCGGTGAACAAGGCCTGACTGGTGTTTGGGAATAGAAATGCAGGCAAACATCAGTAACAAAACAGGACAAACACCAGTAAAGGTTTTGAACAGAATCTCCCGTATACTCTGAAACTCAACTGGATACTGACAGTAAGGGATAAAGTGGAATCCTGGGAAAGGATTACCTATGCTTTTTTCCTACAAGAATTTGTAGCAACAAAAGCCACTTTGCTGGTTCCCTAGAGGTGAGGCCTTTAAAAGACCTTTAGATCAAAAGTCTTTAAAAGAAAAGATGCCCAAAAAGAAAGAATCTTCTGTGTAAATGGACAGGAAGAAGTTAGCTACTTACCTACTTGCACTGTCATTATCAAATGTAACATATTTGGAACCTAACTGCACAGGTATCGGTTTATCTTGCAGTATATTAAATAGGAAGTCATTGGCAAAACATAAACACAACCTGAGGGCAGCATCTGAAAGTTGGACCTGACTTACCTGAAAACTGGAGAAACAGTTCAATATCTCTTTTTCTGGAAGAAATTGAGATTGTGCGATTGGAATATAACTCCCTGCTGAAGGCCATTTCCTTTCACAGTCTGTAATAGGCTGCACTGAATTGACAGCAAAAATGTCAAAAAAAATAAAGAAAAGCTAGACTGAACAATCAAGACAATGTACCGTGTATAGGTATTATATGTTTTATACAGAAAACATTGAATCTATTTGGCCATGAGCAGTGCAGTACTGTGTACTATCTTCAGTACAAGGATGAAGACAACTGTACACTAAGGCCTGATCCAGCAGCTGAGATGCCCGAGATTGCAGCATCCCTTTTCCCTGTCCTGCACATCCCCTGAGATACAGGCTTGCGTGCCTTGCTGGAGAGAGACCTGTGGTTACCTCTCTTAATCTGTTTATTACTGTAATTAAAGTTTCAAACAGATATAACTGGGATTCCCTTTGCAACAACGACAGTGTTTTACCTTATATGGAGAAAATAAAATTATTGACAGCTCTTCATCCCAGAACTCATAATAACCCTGTAATGAGCACAGTCATTATGCTTCAGGTTAGCACTGCAGCAGCATTATATAAGGAATGTAACCTGACAGTTATCTGGGGAAAAAATTTTTTTATATATATATGTATATAAAAGGTAGTGACATAAGCAAGGTCTTACATGACTTCAGACAAGTTGGATTACGTAAATCATTTTATGGTCAATAAGCCTATCTTCTGAGCTGCAGGTTGGAAAACATAACGCTTGTCTGTTTGTATCAGACTTTACAACTCTCTCTTTAATATAGAAATTGCTCATGCCATGCTATTGTAATCTGTATTTTCAGCTTCTCATGCTGACATTAGGCAAAGGCAATCCCAGCAGCAGTGTCCTCTCTGTGTTGAAACAATGGAAAACTAGGAAATGCAAACCATCCTTGTACTGATTCTGAAAACATGTTGGATGAGTATTATATTGCAGCTCTTAGAAGTAACAGTGGAGTGAGCCCTTCAGACATGGTCCACCAGTCTTTTTGTCAAAACAGAGGAAAATAAGTCTTGTCTTCACATGTGAGAACCCCATCTTTACCACTCTTTTTAGGCATGTATTTTCATTGGGAAAATGGACTTGTTTTATGTTACAGGCAAATAATTGATTTTAAATCCCAGATAACATTATGATATAATGGTATACCAAATGAATACTGTATTTTAAATCCGCAGCTGTGGAAGTAGTTGCCCGTACTCGGGTATTGAAACTGGCATGGATATTCTGTCACAGATGGAGAACTTGATCACCCCAGTCTGTCTTTATGGGTTGCTCAGACATCACTCAGAAGGGTCTGTGTTAGGCTTTGGTAGAGTTAGGAGAGGTGGGCGTTTAGTGGCCCATGCCTTGCACACACAGTGTGTCACTCCAGGCATCTCAGCCTGTAAGCATAAGGAGGCCACCGGCTTCTCCTGTGCTCCTGGACGTCCTCTGTGTTGGGAGTACAGGGGTGTCACATATATCAGGTGAAAGTATAAAGTATATGGGCCATGATTGCGAACCAGACATATCAGAAGTAGCTTTTAAGTTCCTACTACTTAAACTTAGTGGCCTCAACAGCCTCCAGATGCTCTGTGTAAATGCTCAAGTAATCTTGGTGCTGATATGGCTTCACTCTGAGCAATGCCTAATGGAGGTGCAGTATATTTATACAGGGAGGTAACACTCCTTGTTCATGTTTGGATGGAAGTTCTCTGGAATTGCAGAGCACATCCTGAAGAACAATAGTATTAAATTCCAGGTATGTCATTAGTGTGAATATCGATCTTTTATGTGAGATTTTCTTGAGGTGTTTCTTGGGAGAACAATACTACATTTGAAAGAACAAATACCACTCTAAAGCAGGGAGACATGCAATGACATATTTGTAGTTTCAAGCCTCATAAATTAAATTCCTAACTAGACTTGGTGCAAACATTTCAAATCCTCTTCAGCCTACAAAATCAAAGGGCCAAAAGGTAACCTCAATTCACAGGACTCTTCAGGAAGATGGATAAGCCCAAACTCAAGATGAAAGAGTATTTGAGAGAAGAAATCTAGGTACATTGAGTCTGGAGAGAGCCTAAGTGAGAGCTTTAGGTGCACATATATACGCAAGAGTTGGAATGAACGGGGCATGGTATTTTCATATGTTACTGAAGAGAAAAGGGGGGGATATACTGTGTCTATGCTGCAGCAGGGAAGACTTTGCTAGACCTTTTGATATTGGAAAGGGATTACTGCTATGCAACATTTAGGTCAGTGGAGCAAACTGCCATGGGAGGGTGTGGAGTCGGTCATGGCTAGACTAGATAAGTGACTATTATGGATGACCTAGGATGACCCGTTTAGAGGCAACTTCCAACCCAAGTGTTTCTGTGGTTTTTGTTCTCTTCAGGTACAGCTCTTATCGGATTGAATTGTTTTTCCAGTTAGTATGTGAATTATTACAGCCATATTGACAAAAAAACTCTCTGTGCTAAGAACAGCATGTAAGCTAGAAATATAACCAATATTGCTTTGCATGTTCTAGCAGGTGTAAAAACCAAGTAATTATCACATAAATTCAATGGTGTCTTTATTCATAAAGACAATCTCTTGAAATTATAATATCCTATAAATATTTAGACTATTCTTAAAACATCTTGTTTTCTTCCTTAGAATAAAACTTTTTTTTCCCCCACAGAATTGTCTCCATATTTTAAAGATAGAAAATGTATAAAATTTTAGAGTATAATATTATACAAAGGGTGAGATACAACCTGTGTCCACTTGACCACATGAACTGCATCTCTCTTCCTACAAATGTCTGTAACAGTGCTGGTTCCCAGGGAAGGGTTTAGAGGACCTACAGACCACTAAGCTGATGCGTGTGCATGTACATATGTGTGTGCACATATGTGTGTGCATACCTTTAGGTAATAGTGTGATAGTCTTACTCAATAGTGACTGTAGTCAGTGGAATTTTTACTTGATCCCAGGGCACAGAAGACATGTTTTCTCTATTCCAGGTTATGTTTTATTTCATTACACTATCTTGTTCAAAAGTAGGCTGTATTGTTAAGTAACTGAAATTGCATGGGCAAAGATTCACTTTTATCAACAGAAGCAACAAAATACATAGCTAAACACCCACAGCAGGGAAAATAATTTCTCTTTGGGCTCAATCCAAGTTCCACTGACTTTTATGATATTTGGATCAAATTTTCTAATCGCGTTTCTGTGATGATCTGTAAACCCACTGGGGATGTCATTGCTCATTGCCAGGACTAGTTGTAATGAAATAATATGAAAGACATTGGAACATAGGTGCCAAAACCTACATCTGCAGTTCAGGTTAAGGATTTCTTTGACTTATCATAATGAAAGAAATGGAGCAGCCCCAGCAAAGTTAATTCTGACTCCATTTACTTATCCTCTTTAAATCATGTTTGAAACTACTATAGGATTGGTGTATTAATAAGCAATCCTTAGAGAAGCAGTGAGAAGTGTTTTACTTGTCCTAGGGGCATGTGAGGTTGATCACGTATAATGAGTCTGCCTGGAGCGTCTTCCTGGGGTCTCCTAAATCTGCTTGTCTCCCATGAAGTAGTCCTAATAGAAAAAAATAGCTTCTTTTCTTTGAGTACTTGCTCTTTTATGATGTAAGTGGTTTCTGGTGATCACAAAAGTTCTAGAACAATAAGATACCGGTTTGGGATATAATTGACTGAATTTGAATATATCTGTTGTAACTTCCTGAATGAGAATTGGTGGTATTAATCTCTGGAAACACTTAAATGGGAATCTGAATAACTCTTTAGAGATGCAGAATTCAGTAGGGATCTGTTTTGTCCTTTTTTTTCTACCTTATTACCTTTCTTAATCATTCATTATATCTGAGTTCCTGAGCGACCACTATGGTTTGTTATGTCTTC
Source organism: Lepidothrix coronata (assembly GCF_001604755.1). Lineage (NCBI taxonomy): Eukaryota > Metazoa > Chordata > Aves > Passeriformes > Pipridae > Lepidothrix > Lepidothrix coronata. The sequence goes on along the minus strand of NW_016690303.1, from coordinate 2,057,259 downwards.
TATTCTTCGTGAGAAGCCTTTAACTTGATTTCTTATATAACTTAGTAGCAACATTATGTTTTCCTTGTAGAAACATTTTTGGGGCCTAATGTGTTGAGTCTGTTATCTGAAAGCATTTTTAAATCCTGTGCACCTTTCTTAGCTCCTTTCCTAGGGCAGATTTTCCTTGGTTGGAGCTTTTACAGTCAGTGTAGCCTCTAACCATTTTTCTGGTTTTATTAATTTTTGGGCAGAAGCCCTATCATAGAATCAAACCTTGGGGGTTTAAGGGGACAAGTCTCAGTGAAATTGCCACCTTGTAGTCCTTAATCTTTTTCTAGCAGCTGCCCTGAAACTCGGCTGAACACAGCAGAGAAAGCAAAGGCGACTTCAAAACCAGTTTTTCTGTTTGTCTGGTTCCTGGGGCAACCAGCCTTGAAGATACCCCACGTTATTATGAAACACCCTTAGAAACCAGGTTTAGCTAATCCCTGCCAATCTCTTTAAGTCAGCCAGTCTCTTTCTGCCATTTAGTGGTTTGGTATCTGTCCGAGCTGGCACCTGGCTTTTGGATATAGGCATCAACAAATTTAGTGGACGCTCTGTTCACCTGCATTGTCATTTGTGTTTCAAAGGTCAATAATTTTCTTCTTTAAAATATATTGCTTTTTAATGAGTTTTCTGGAGATAGTAAATAAAGGTAGTTGAGAGAGGGATTGATCTACTACACTGTTTGGAGTCTTTATTTTATACTGACTTACTTGTTTTGGCTATCACAAAAATTATATTCAAGGTGGTACTTTGTCTACAACAACATTCATGAGTTCTGAAAATTCAGGCTAAAACCTGTGTGTCTGTTCTGAAGTAAGGAGTCTTCTGTCCAACTACCACATCATGGATAATTGTTACTTAGTGCTTTAAGTTCAGTAGCATTTTGCTGATAAGCTTATTTCTTCAGCTAGTACTGTACTGATACAGCAGATTAAACTTTCCATCTTGCCTTTTCTATAATTCTTTATTTGTGCTTCAGATCTCAGATAGTGGACAGGAGTTGCCTTTGCAAGGGGTGCAAAGGTTAAAAATTACCCTCTGCCCATGGATCGTCATTGCTTACTAGCTGGAAATTACTGCCCCATCACACTACTTGTTGAAAGAGCTGTGGAAGTGCTCTGTTTCTTAGTTCAGGCAAAGTCATCTGGGTTGGCTTTGGTTGAAGGTCAGTGGAGGGTTCACACTGAATGAGGCAGGAAATGTGAGCCTTCAGACAGCATGGGGCAAGTGGGACAGAAGCACCTTCAGCTTCCATAGCTAGAGGAAGAAGAGCTGTCCTAGCTCTTAGCCAGCAACAGTTGTCCTTTAAATGAGACACTCTGGGGTAGCTTGTGTAGCTACAGGCTTTTGTATTGTGGATTTCCGTGCATGACGTTGAAGAGAAATGGTTGAAACTCATGCAAAAGTGTACCAAAACCTGTCTTGTAACTGTCCTTGCAGAAGCTCTCCACTGGCCTCCAAAACCTTATCTGAGATTATTCTGCAGGATGTTGAATACATTTTTCAGAGCTGCAGTGTTCCCACTGATGATTACATCAGGACTATCAGTTGTTATTTCCAGGTCCTCAATTTTCTTCTCAACCTCCTGCTGTTTTAATCCCAAACCTTCAAGCTTCCTGTCTGTGGAAACCATAGTAGCCTGGATTAGGTCCAGCCTTCCAGAAATAGGTCTTGTAAAAAAATTAGATAATACTGGGTGACCAATGACCACAGCTGTAGACATTGCCAAACCAAAAGCAGGTAAGCAGGTAAGCCCTTTTAACAGGCTGAAAACCACGTATGAATATGCTGCCAGATCCTTTGCTGATCTTAATTTCCTCAAGGGCATGTTAAAGTCATTGCCCATTCTCTTATGAAAATCATAGACAACAGTCTTAAAATCTTAAATCACTTGGGTGATTGTGACCAGTAGGTAATACCCTATAGCACACCTGGAAAATATCTTTTCACATACCTCCTGGAAGCTTTTTAAAGCTATAAAATTATTTTAAAAATATATCAAATCAGCTGTAGTTTTCATAATCTTAGTGAATTTGGTTGTTTTCTTAAACTGCCCACATAGTCCCAGGCACTTGGTTTGGCATAATATTCCCCCATGTTGCTGGACATCTTGGTCCTTCTCTATCCTGGGAGAAGGCTGTGCCTGCAGCAGGCAGCAGCACCACACCCACTGCTTTCTGCTTCCTCCTTCCCTCGGCTCTGGGCAAGGGGGCTCAGCCTAGGCTGAGCCTGGCTGACATGGGCAGGGCCAGGTGAATGAGCCTTCTACAAAAGAGGGATAGAGCAGGAACTGGGATCAGTCATAGTCGTGCTGGAGACTTCTTTTACTTGTGGAAATACCATAACCTTTCTGATCAGGGCATGTGTGGTAAGACATTTTATCTCTTCATTTCTCCAAAAGTGCATGAGAAGGTAGGATTCCCAACAGGGGCAGCAGCCAGTACTGAAGTCTTTACAAAGGACTTCTCAGTCCAGTCAGAGGAAGAACATGCCTATTTTACAGATTTTTGCTGTCATAACTGTCTTGGCCACAGATGTAAAGAGGCGTGATTCTTGACTTGATCCCTGACTGACACACACAAAAACTCTCACTGTGGACAAAGTAAAGGACAAACCTTTACTTTTACTGGAACACTTCTAGCTTGTTGGATGAGGGAAGAGGAACCTCAGGAAAAAGCTGTGCCAGCAAATAACATGATTTTGCTAGTATGAAGGCAGGCTGTGCTGGGAATGCTGTCAGTACAGTTTGCTAGGACAGCTGCACTAGCAGAGCTATCCTATTCTGGATACAGCCTTGTCTTCTGTTCCAGTTTGTCATGCATGATTTATCTTTCTGTCACCTCTGCAGGACCCTAGGCACCTCTTGGCATAAAAAGGAATTAAAACACAATACAGATGAGTCTGCTCTGTATTGGAGTCTTGACCTTTAATATATCAAGTTTTCATATTGCAAATTTCCCAGCAAATAGGCTGTCCTACAAGAACAGAGCTGCTTTTGTTATCTGCAGAGGTCCTACCTTAGCCATGCTTCAGTTTTATTTGCTTCCATCTACAAACTCTCAAGCTGCCTGAAATGCCTTTGAGAGGAGATAAGGTTTTCAGATTGCCTGCTAGATCATAACCATGAACTCCATCCAACAAGGAAAAAGAATTATCATCAAAAATCAGAGAAAGGAGTCTGGCAACCTGAGTATCAGAAGGATTGCTTAATGTTTGTCCTGTTATACGAGTTTAATTTTTATCAGGTTTTGGGGTTTATTTTTTTCCCCTTGGTGCTCTCATTAGATTTTCCTTCCTTTATTAAAGAAAGTGTTTGCATCTTGCTCTGTGTCTGTGTTCCTCACAAACAGCGGTACATTGCCCTGATGGCAGGTTTGCAGTCAGACTCCTTAGATCAATAAACCATCTCAGTTAGTTGTTGAGTATACCAGATCTGAATTTTAAAAATTCACAGTCACAATTAAAATATCAGAGAAGGCAAAACCTGATGTAAATTTTAAGAGGCATCTGAAGAATTGCTCTATACTTCAGTCATAAAGCTTTGCCAGCATTACCTTTTTAGTAGATCACTGTTTGATTGGGTTTCGGTCTCGTGTTTTTCTGTGCAATTATTCATGTGTTGGTGTTGGTTTTTTTTCTCCAAGAGACAGACAACTGTGTCTTTAGAGAAACAAAACAACTGTGTCAACAGATGGGAGAGAAAATACTGTGTCTGAAATAGTGCTTGGAATAAACCGTGTTAAAAATAGGTAGTCTTGCCACAACTGTTTCTTTGGACAATGTGGAAATCCTTCTTTCCCATACTTGCATGTTATCAAAACTATGCTAAAATTCTGTTCGAAAAGCTGCCAAATTAATCTATAAGAACATTGCTACAACAATAACTACCCTTTTCCTGCCTAATTGTAGCAGTCATGCGAGTAAGGGAGAGGCTAAGGAAGTTGTGCTGCCATAGGAGAGCTCTGAACAACGCCAGGGACTGACCCTGGCCAGCAGCAACTGAAACACAGCTCTTGCACTTGTGGATATAGATTTTAATGATGTGACACTCCTCTCTCCTTCCAACAGTACTAGGACAACTAGGGCTCCAGAGGGTGTCAGAATTTTGCCCTTTCTTAGAAGTGTTTTTGCACTCCTGGTAGGGAGAGAAATAATTTTCCTGTCCCACAAACTATCTGGGTATAACCCACAGCAGTTCAGCTAACAGGATGGTTTTTTTTAATAAAGAAAACTCTTGTCCTCTCCAAAATTGGAAAGCAAACCAAACTACTCTTGAACGTGACTGTTACCAGCAGCATTAGAGCTGCAGTTTAGACATTGCATTTCTGCTTTCCATCTGTTGTCTCACTTATTTTTGCTGTCTGTCCTCTTGCTTTCAATTGTCTCTTTGGTGTCTCAGTTTATCCAATTTTCATGGCTGGCCAGCCAGTTCAGCATTATCGCTGTCCTAATGGCTGTAAGGAGAGCAGAGAAGCTCTTCACTAAATGAGTTTTTTCCCACAATGCCTCTGCGCTTTGTTTGGTCCATTTTTGTTTGTGCTTGGTGCCCCATGTTGTGTCATCTGGGAAGAGATGAGATGTTTGCATAATGTGTATTTTGCTGGAGTTGTTTAATTTCTGCAAACATTTATACTCTACAGCTGGCAGCGCATTTGGGGCAGGGACAGATTGCAGTTTCAAACAGAGAGCAAATCAGTGGGTTGACAGCAGCTGGAGGAGCTGAAGAACAGGTAGACTCTGGTTTCAGCACTCCCTTCCCCACATTCCCCACAGCCTTGTCCGGGGGTACCTGCTTGGGAGAAAGCAGCCTTGGGCAGCGGAGCATAATTTAGGGCAGCCCCATGGTGTTTGTAATTGATTCCTGATCTCTGAGACAAAATGTAAAGGTAGATAAGGCTCCTTCATCTGGGGAGAAGGGCAGAGGCAGGTGAGCCATGCAGCCTGCTGCTGGGCGTGAATTTCCTGGGACTGGTTGCAGCCCTGCTCTATGCAACAGGCTTTTCCTTTCCCACTTGTCTGCAGCCAAGGAATGCTCCTGGCGATCCATGGTTGCCTGGCAGTCGTCTCTATTAATGTTGCTTGCTAAGACTTAAGGAAATTTAAAGAAAAAGAAAAGGTTTCAGATGATGTTAGAGGCTGCCCAGTTACTTCAGTCCATCAAGGGAAGAGCCACACTCCTTATCACAGCAGTGTGTTCATTATCCCCACTCTTTCCTCATTCCCATGTGAGGGAAATGTAAACAGAGGAGTTGAAATGCCCATTTTTTTATACTCTTCTTCCAGTGGATAAGAAAAGCTCCTGTGAAAAGGCTTAGCAAGTCTTATCAGCAATACTGAACGTACAGAATTTCCTATGGTAGCTTCTTACCTCATCTTTTCTGTGTTATCTCCATCTGCCTCTGTGGTCCCTGCAATCCATGAGTAGTATGTATATCTGTCTGTGTCCACTCCAAGGATATGTCCCATGGCTTTCTTAAAATTTGCTTTTACTTAACCTATCTGTGGATGAGTTAGTACTCATCCATATTAGTACTTTAAAAATATTAGTACTTTACATGTGTGAGTGACAGTTTAATTACTAACATATGAATTCTACCTTCCTCCAGCCTGATGAGCTCAAAAGGAAGTCAAAGGAAGTTTTGTGCAACATCCTAAGTCTCTGAAAAACCCATATTCAGAAAGATGCACACCACCTATTCACTTCTGACTTGAGCAAATGCTTTGCTTTGCTGAATTGACGGTAATAATGAGAAATGGAATTAAGCATATGCTCAAATGACTTGCTTAGCTGTGACTGAGATTGCATAATTTAGTTACTGGAGCTTTCCCCCCAAATTCAGTGAGAGTAGGCTCAGGTGGTAGTGACAGAGAGGTGATAGAATTGTAATGGGTAGGATAATTATAATGAAGACTTATGCCCTTTGTATTGTAAAATGAGGTTTTGCTTTTTCATTATTGCCAGTTTCAAATTATGATTGTGAATTGTGGTCAAGTCAATATGATTTCATGGGGCAAATATAGCAAAATTTTTGCTTCAGCTATAGGAATATATAGTTAACAGCTGTCCTGTAGCTGTGTCCAAGCTAACTGCTGTTGCATTGCCTCATTTTTCAGACTGTTTCATTCTTGTGTTGGACACCAAAATCATTAGAAAACATTCATTGGCAGCATTTAATAGCATATATTTAGAACGTGAAATAAAGAAACCAAACATTGGTGATGCACCATAATCTACTAGTAATTTGTTTAACTCCACTCCTCCACATGTGCAAGAGAATAAAATAGAAGTTATTGAAATAAAATAAAATTATAAAGATTTAAAAAAAAAACTTCACATTTATGATCATGTGGGGTTTTTTTCTTTAACACACCAGCTCGTTTTATTTTTCTGAGAGTCGGTGGTGATTGCAGAAGGTGAAAAATTGCAAACAAAACTAAGGAGAAGTTCAAGTTAGCTGCAGAGCCAAAAGTGTGATTCAGGAGCTGAAAATATCTCTGCACTTCATGCATCAAACTCAAACACTGTGCTTTAGCAACACCCCCTGGATTAGAAGCAGAGTTTGAGGTCATTCCTCCTCCAGCCTGCCATGTATGGATAGGGCCCATGCTCATGACAAATTACTGACTTACTGAGCACACACCAAGAGCAGAGTGACATCAGTGTAGAGGGATCTTGCCTCACTGAGGAGGACCTAAGACTCCAGTGCTGCCTTTCTTTTGTCAGTCTTAAGACCTTCAGGACCAGCGTGAAGGTACTGGGAGGACACTTTAAACAATCTCTCTACAGATGTGGCAATAACAAGGGATAGTGGGGTAGAACACTCGTCTCCTTGTAAAGAAGTCACATGGCATCCAATGGAAGTGCTAAAAAAATGTGTGCTCGGGGGTGTTCTGGTGGCCCATTCAGATTTTCAAGATGAGTGATCAGCTGCCAGTAATGGGGTTTCATTGGGACTGCCGACCTGAAACAACAGTTGTGTAATCCTGTGCTGTACAAGCTGTCTTTGCAACCAGGAGCGTACTGTCTGAGGCTGATCTCAGCTTACCTGGTGTAAATCCAGAGTGCCTCGAGTGAAGTCTATACTTTGACTTAACACCAGACTCGCTGAGCTCTTAGTTTTATTTTACAGAGAACCTTGATTTTGCAGGTAACAACAACCAAAATTCTGTGAAGAGACCCCAAATCCTTAGATTATTTTCCCTGCTGACAAATTTCTGTTGCTCGCAGGCATCACACTTCCCTCCTGCATGGCTGACTAGTTGCCAACTTCTCAGAGGCAACTGAGAAGTCTCATCTGAAGTCTCAACTGTCAATCTCATCTACTGATGAGATTGTCCAGCGCTTATTGCCATCACTCTGCCATGGGCTTGAACTTGCAATGCTCTTTCTGTGGAGATGGACAGTTTTGACAGCTCAGTTGATTGCCATGGGCTGGTGAGACACCGGCCACATTGCAGCCTGCCTGCTTAGCAGACACAAGTGGCCCTGCCTCAGTTTCTTCACTGCACCTGGCTCCACTGGTTTTCCCCAGTGTATGAATGTCATAGCAAGGTAGTCATTCAAAGAGGGAAGGAAAGCCAAGGCACTCTGTGTGGGAGGTTTCTCATGACAATTTTGCTGAAGTCTGTTTGAATCTCATAGAGCATGAGCTTTACCTAGAATCCTATCTCAGGCTTGGCTGAGATCTCATGTTTTCGCTTCCTCTGCCCACTCTCAGAGAATCCCCAGATGTACTCCCATCTTGCTGCCAGCTGCCTGCACAAACAGCCCTCTTAGCAACAGCAGGCCAGGCAAATGGGTTGAGCAATGTGTGCATGAGGACACTGTGTCAATTGTCAGCTTGACCATTGTCTAAAAGCATCAAGCCTGGTTAGTGAGGGCACTGGTCTCAGCTGGCAGTGTCTAAACTGTTATTTGCAGTGAGATTATGGACCTATACTTAGGGGGATGTGCTCTTGCTAATTTAGCTCCTGGCTAAAGTAAAAAAAAGTAACCCGAAATCATAGTTCCAGTGGTGGCAGCAAAATAAACTCCTGTGCAGAGTGGTCTCTGAGGATAGAGGAGATAAAGTAGAGAGACTCCCAAGAAGAAATTATGTGCATGATTTTAATGAAGTGAATCACCTATGTGTAAAGTAAACAAAGTTCATAAGGGATGTTCCTTTTAGTTAAATTTTGTTCAGATTGCAGAGCCTGAAACACAATAAAACCAGCTCCACTAACACAAGTTAGTAAATATGTCTGGTTTTATTTATATAATATGTATACACATGCACATATGGATATATGCATATATTTATGTATATACACACGTATGTATGTATACACATAAATGTATGCATGTATAAGTTTGAACAAATTGAAATTTTACAAGGATTTCTTTGTGCTCTTTGCATCCAGATCTGCAACATGGTGCTAGCATGCAGGATACCAAAATGAAGAAAAACTGTCAATAAACCAAATTTAAATGGGCTATCTCACTCCTATTGAGAAAAATGTGGAAAACAAAGAAGCATAAATACTGAAAAATAAAGCAGGCTTCAAATGTCTTGCTGTTTTGGTAATGAAGACAAAAATGTTTACAGCATGGATACATATGATTCAAAAAATAAATTATATCCCTTTAACTTTTGAGGTAGTTCAAGATTTGATCCATTAATTTCATCAAACTGGTTGTAGGAAAACTTATTTCTGCAGTATTGAGAGCTGTCAGAATGACCTGGAATTAAGAGGGCAAAGGTAGAATTGCTGTAAGTATTTTAATTCATCTATTCAAAGGTGATTTGTGTGAACACATTAAGAACACCAGTAAAGTAATGGGAATAATTTTCTTTCACTTTTTCCAAATTCAAGTGCATATGGTATGATTGCATTTCATCAGGATATGAACATCATTTCACAGATGATTGTCTTCTGCCATTGATCATATGAAGTCAATTTACAGTATGACATTGCTTTTACCTTCCTCATGTAGGAAGACTTTTTTGCTTCTAGTCTTAGCTGCCGTAGCTAGCAAATTGTGTGTATAATAAATTTTGTTTTGTTTAGAGAGCGATAACTGTAAAATAGCGCCCATTTGGAGAAAAAGCACTAAGACTGAGATTGATGCCTGGAGCTTAATGCATCAGAGCTGCAATCAAGCAAATATTAGACTTCTTATTTCTCCCGTTACAGACCGTAATTCACAGAGTTCTCTGGACTTTCTGTGTTTGAAAAGGAGAAAGGGAACAAAAAGAGCATTAGAAAATCCACACAAACTGGCTTCACAGTCTCTATATATTACCATACAGAAGCTTTCCTGGTCAATTCATTGCATTAAGTAAGAAAACATCTATAAAAGGAAATTTGAACTGATGCAAGATGGTTTGGAGTGAGAGATTTGCATATAGCCTCACTGCTTTGAGTTACCAGCCATAAATTCAAATTGTTTGGTGTTGCAATACAGAAGTGTGCATATTTTTCTACCTACATTGCCTGGCTCTTCTTTAGTACAAATTATTCTATACAATCCTGGAATCTGGCTGCAATTTAAATGGTACCTGTCTTGGTACCTGGTTTTCTTACACACCTGGTCAAACTGAGGCTTTGAGTAAATTCCCAAACCATGGTAAGTTACAGTCTGTGCTGGAATGCTCTCTGCTGCAAGCCAGTTAAGGAGTAACACAGGCATGGCTTTATTTGCCCTTTGTACTCTTGAGACAATTTCACCTATTTACTGTCCTATTTCAGAATCTTCAAATAATTAGCAGTAAAATAAATATTATCCAGTTGCTTTCCTAAAATTTTAGTTTCTGATTAAAATACACATGAGATATATGACTTTTTTTTTTACCTTGGAAAGTGCACAGGGTTCTCGCTGTCACCCCCCTATCCTCAACTGACCTTACAGTGTCAGTGGAGCATATAAATAAGAAGTAATATAAAACAAAGTCCTTCTTCTTGATCCATGAAATAAAAATAATCTTTATGGTTAGATGATGCCGATGTCTGCTGTTACATTTTTGTTTCACCACTGAAGGTGTAGTTTTATGACTAGAAAATTATTACAGAGGTTCCCAAGGCTGCTAGCAGTCTTTCAAAAGCAGATGGTGTAAGATTCATTATAGGAGCACTTCTGCCTGTGTTTCCAGGTCCTGTGTAAAAGCCTATTCCCTAAGTGTCTGTGATACAAAGTTCAAATTGAAAAAAAACTCTTCCAAGCAGTAAGACATGCTGGGATTTTCATACTCTCATTTCCTTTCTGATGAGCTTGTTTATTCATAGTCCCAACGACTGGCAAACAACTGCAGCAGATTAGGAAAGTCATAACCAGATATGACCAAATAGAATCACAGACTCATTTGATTTGGGAGTCCAACTGTTAACCCAGCACTGCCAAATCTGCAACTAAGCCATGTCCCCAAGTGCCACATTTACACGACTTTTAAATTCCTCCAGGGATGGTGACTCAACCACTTCCCTGGGCAGCCTGTTCCAATGCTTGACAACCCTTTCCATAAAGAAATTTTCCCTAACATCCAGTCTAAATCTTCTCTGATGCAACTTGAAGTCATTTCCTCTCCTGTCATTTGTTAGTTGGGAGAAGAGACCTAGCAATACTAGAAATACTGGAAAATGCTCAGCAGAGGTCTGTCTTTCTCGTGGGCAGGCGTTGAAGGCACGCTCATTTATTTCTGCTGCAAATAATAACGTATTGCTCAAATTTTTACTAATGCGGTGATAAAACCAAATTAAATGTTCCTGGGTTTACTATCAAAGCAATGCCTCTGGGAGCTTTAATTTGGCAGCAAAATCCTATTTGACAACACATGCATTTTCTGGGGTTGTTAGAGATTCCACATGTTGGCTGTTCCCTCAGACCACGTCCTGTTTGCTAGAACCAGTGTTACTGTGAGATGGTAGGTTAGTAAGGAGAAGCAGTAGTACTGCTTTAAGGCTGGAAGGTATCCATGCCACACCAGAAAGAGGATGCTACAATTCAGAGTACCCCTAGCTCCTACTGAAAGATGGGAGAATAAGGACTTGTGACTTCTTTATTCCTTTGCTTTGGTTTTTTGGCTGCACTTTTTTCAGGTCAATTGTAAAAGCAGTAATTGAAATACTGGCCCTGGTAAATAGAGAGTTTTGCCCTTGAGTAGAGCGGTGCCAAGGTTTCACCACAGATTAAAACTGTATTCGACCCTGTTTGTTCAAGGTTCAAAAGTGGTTCCTGGCTTCACACGCAGATAGTTTCCTAGAAAGCTGTAGATTAGTCTGATAAAGCATCAGGGGCCGTAGCCAGAGCATATTATTTTATATACTCAGATGCCTATATAGACTGCTGTTGACATTGCCAGTCATTGCTCATTATCATTGATATCTGTTTTTGTTGCTAATAGCAAACATTGCAGGAAAAAAAAGCATCAGCATATCCCTTTTATTGCTAACCAGTTCCAGGCCTGCTTTATCCTTCAGCTTTTGGCACCCTATTTCCACCAGCTCACATCTGTGCTCTGCTAGTGGTATGTCACCCATCTGGCGGAGGACAGGCTTTGCCCTGTGTATGGATGGGGCAGTGTGGGCACCAGTGGCACTTGCTGGAAGCAGTGGGAAGTTTATTGTTGGCTTCAGTGCCAGTATGGTCAGGCCACAGACACAAATCTGCAAGTTCAGCATGCTACATTTGAGATTTTCCCGTCCAAGTCTTCTGGCATGCTCCTCTGTGATGACTTTTGTAAGCCCTTGAGGAGCACACACCTTCTCCTGCTGCAGTGACCTGATCACTCCAGACAGTGGCCAGCCAGGGCTCAGTGACGTGGCCAGGGCAAAAGAGCAGGAGAGGGGATGACATGAGCTGTACTTCTCAGTGGGACCCTGTGCTTCCCTGGGGTGCTGCCCTGTCCAGGAGCACATGCAATCTGGGATGCCCACACTCTGCCTATCCTTGTCACATCACCTGGCATCTCACATGTGGGCATTCAAGGACGCAGGGAAGCCTGAAAGAAAGTGTCCTGGGCAAAAGACACGTTGTGGTTGTGTGTTCATACTGGTCTTCACAAAATGAGAACAGCCAGGCTGGTTGGAGTATATTGTCACTTGAAGATCATGAAAGGTTTGTTGCCTCAGCATTACCAAGGTAGGGATTTTAGTCAGCTCTATTGCGTACAAATTAGATATGAGTCTCCAGTTCCTGATGCGTTGTCTGTATACCCTGATCAAAGGTAGCCTCCGTGCATTTCATAACCCATTCCCTGCAGGTGTAAACAGGGCAGCCTGTAGGCTGTCTAATGCATCTAACACATTAATGAACATATCTCCTGGTGCTCTGTGCCTTGGACACACAGGCATACACTCCTGCATATATGGCTACAGCAAGTCCTCTGTATACAGTAAGTACTTTTTTTGTGGTCTTTCCCAGAGTACCATCACATGTAAATAGAGATATAAGGTTTATGACTGATTTCACAGTGTACACTAATAACTTATTTTCTGAAACAGACTAGCATCATATGGAAAAGGGAATTTCTATGGGTGATCTCACTTTTAAAGCACAGTGCTAAATGGGAAAGAAGCAGAATGAAAACCCCTCCAGTTTAATAACAGGAAAGTATTTGCATTTAATTAAAAAATATGTGCTCTAAAATTCTGATTTGGGCATGATCTTTTCAAAATTAGACAGAAATTAGGCAGAACACTTGGAACTGCAAGGTCTAAAGGTAAAGAAACTACAAAGGCACTTCATGCTTTGTGTGTTTACCCTGCTTGTTTTATACATTATTTTTGAAAAGACATCATTGTATGCACCTGTTGGTCTTGTATGTCTATTGTTTTCATTTTGGCATATATTAGTTGATGCATATTCTAGCTGACAGCAAGTTGAAAACCATAGGAGAGCTACTGATTGCTCCTGCCACATTGCCCTGAAGGTAGCAAGAAGGACTGTGACTGAATCTGTGAAGTTCTTACATGTTTTCATGTAGCCAGCACCACAGTCTTAACTAGGTTATAAAATCAAACAGCAAGGCTAAATTGTCCACAGTCCTTAAAAATATTTAATATTTATTTTCCAAATAGGTGGAAGAGAGAGTCAACAGCCATATTCGCTGGCGTAGTGAACCAAATTGCCTTGACTGGAACCATTACTCACTTGCACCTTTGATGGCAGCAGCCAGGTAGGAGAGCAAAGGAAGAGTGATTTTGCATGAACTGAGGGAGCGGGTCTGAGTGCATAGTTTTTCATTCTCAGAAATGATTATGCGTCCTTTTGTTACAACTGAAGTCAGCTCTTGCTGAAATCAGAAGCCTTTGTCTTTTGAGGCAGATTATGCGTTCTGTCTTTCCTTTGTCCACATACTTAGTTTACCACTTTCCCTTCTCTTACACAGTTTTTGCATTAAGTACCCAGGAAGCACACTTTTTGAACCAAATAAAGAGAAAAATGTGCTCGTAAAAATAGAAGAAGAAATGGTGGGTGAGGTTTTTATATTTGAAATGTTTGGGTTTTTTTATTTACATTGTCCTAAAATTTAAGTTGGTGATTTCTGCTTGACCATCTTGTCATTTCAAGTGCACCATTGACAATACTGTTCAAGGTTTAATTTTTCCTCTGGGTCTTGAACACTTGGGTACATAGAAATTGCTGACATAGTTATATACAGTAACACCTAAGCTAGCTTAAAGTTAGTGGGTGCCCAACAGCAGTCTTACTGTGGCATTGGTTAGTTCAGAAGACAGTTTATCTTGTCAAGAAAAGGTCTATTTTCAGGTACTGATTGCAGCTCCACGTTTATTTGGGTTGCTAGTCACACGTTGGACAGGATTCACATTGACTTGGTCTCGAAAACTGTGCCTGTGTACACACAGTTACTTTTGTTGCTGTAGATGACCTGAAGCACTGACAACCTCCTTTTCTCTCATCTTCTCTGTACAGACATGTCCTTGATGGTCAGAGAATTGTCGGCCTTCAGAATTTAATAAGATTAGCTTGAAATAGTGAAAAGTTAAGAAAAACATTGACACTTTTTTTTATTATTATCCAATATTTATCTGCAGCCATAGGAGCTAGGTATATAAGGAAGACACTGGAGATTCTCATGTGATATCATGACCACAGGAGAAGGTGTTCAAAGAAAACACAGAACATATATTGAGGTAACCCATCCCAGACTTTTCAGAATTATATAAATAATGTTGGACCTCTGTTTCATTCCATATATAAACTGAAGGAAAGAAGGGGTTAAATGGGCAATCCCTTGAACTTTTGCTCAACCCTGGAACTGATCCCAAATATTCTGCAGACCAGGGTGGTGCTATATGGAATGTCTCTTCTTACGGGTCTCTCTCAAGGTCCTTGCAATGGAAGTCATGTGTATCTGTGTTGTTCTCTTTCCCCTCTGCAGTCTCTTAGAGCCAAAAGAGGTATTTCCCCACAGCCTGGGATCAGAGGTGGGTGAGAGGGTGCAAATGGATGGCTGTCAGCAGGGCTGTTACCAACAAACACGTTGGCAAAAAAGGAGGCATCACCCCCGCCAGAGGTCCTGTGGAATTTCTGTTTAAAGTTCAGCAGGAAAACAAACTGTCCTCATGCACCCCTGAGCTCTGTTGCCAGTTTGGAAAGCATTAACAGCGTGTGAAATTTATAAGCAGGAGTAATGGAATACTGCTGCAATATGGAAACCTAGCCCTGACTCATCAGGCAGGATTTAAGTGGAAAACTGAGAAGTTTGGTACACAAGAGCATGGTGGCCATCCTCTGAAGTGGGGTTTTAGCATAAATTTTTCAGGTTTTGTTAGCATGTAACTTAATGGTACTTGGGTGCATTGGGCATTATTGCTGTGGCTCTCCTGAACGCTGAGAACCCTCTCCAATAATGTGTCAGCCAAGTAATGGCATGCTTCACTTTTTGCTTGGAACTATTGAATTTTAGAATAGATGCTCTCAATTAACAGAGTTCAAACCGATGTTATTGTAACTATGAGAATATGTATCACTACCTCATGTGCTTAAGGATATTAAGGCAAATACTTAATACTGGTAGTAAATACACTGTGTGAGCTAATAAAATGCTCCCATTAAGAAAGTGAATCCTGTATGCCTACTTCACAGGTGAAAACTTGCAGTCTGATTCCACCACTAGATACAGAGTGGTAGGAAGGCAAATTTTCTCTGAAGACCAGAGCATGTAATGCTGCCAAACCAGCAGTCCCAGGCACCCTTCAGGGAATGATTCCTGCAGCTGAGCAAGATTGCACAAACTGTGGTGTGGAGGACTAGCTGCTTTATTTTGGCTGAGAATCCTTTGAAGATACTGGTCCTGATTTTCTACTGCCTGAAACCTTTTGCTATTTATACCTGGGTAAAGTGAATGCCGAGCGAGCATAAAATGCCACTACCCTAGTGCTAAAGGAGCTGTTATCCACTTTGCCCAAATATAAATTACTATGCAAAGGGTGAAGCAAGTTCAAGGTCTCTCTTGTTGTGACATTACCCCTAGATCCTGCTGGTCCTTACTCACAGTGTGAACAGAAGGAGGCTGTGTCTTCCTGCAGTTTTGAGCTCAAGATGTGCAACCTCGGGGGGAAGCGAGAGCACTCATTTCTGGTCCCACTATTAGCCAGAGAGAGGAAAAACATGTTCTCTCACGTCCCGGAGGAGGCCGAGCACGGTGGCAGGGACAAAAAATTCATTTGCCGGTTCCCTGACAACCTGGGGTAGGGGGAATGAGGCTGGAAAACGTTCAGACGAGGCAGAAGCGGGCACTGCACCCTCCAGGCTCCCGGTTTCCGGGCACGAAGGGGCTGCACTGGCGGAACCGCGGAGGCTCTGGCGCTCCCCGGGGGGGCGCGGGGACGGGGGGGCGCTGGCCGCGGGCCGGGGCCGAACTGGGAGTGGAAGGGAAAAGCCCGAGCCTGGCGCAGCTTCCGCCTGGCAGTCCTTGTGTCCCTTCGGGCAGCTGCGGCACCCTCCTGCTGTCGAGGGGGTGCGCCTGCGGGGCGGTGTCCATCTTCCGAGTCTGTTTATTTCAGTGTGTCGTGTGTCGTCCTCTTCCCCCCCCCCCCAAACCCCAACAAAACCAACACCGAGAAGCCATAAAAATCAGCGCCTGTTTAATGAAATTTAACAACTTCATTGCTGCCCGTACGCAATATATGGCTCGCACAGCCGCGGACGGCGCTGTGATAGCTGGTAGCGCATTGACATGAGGAAGGACACGGTCCTTGAGGTCCTCTGGCTCCGCGACCTACTGCCTTCAAACTAGAGCAGAGACAGATAAGGATATCGTGAAGGATAAACTTGGCGTTGTGTATTATAAAGCTGAATCCTTAAAAAAAAATCTGCAGACTTTTGGCAGTATTTCATATCTTGTAATAGAACCCATATATATTCAGGCGTATTTTAAGCAGAATATGGTGTACTGCAATTTCTGCTATCTAAGCAAATATCTTGGTAGAGTAATTTAAAAACAGAGCTGTTTTTTTGTAGCCAGCATTGTATCAATTAAGTAACGATGCTGGTCTGTGGTAGGCATCCTGGGCTAGGGTCTGCCAGCTGTCCTGAAGCCACTGAAGGCGTTCAGAGCTGACCCAGCACAGGGTGAGGGCATCACTGTCTGGCTCTCCCCGGGCAGAGCTGCATGGAGATTGTGTGTTGCAATGTTCGCTGCTGTGAAAGGGACATTTTTAAAAAGCAAAAAATGGAAATAATTTTGAATTATAGGCAGCAGGAAGGATACGTAGATAAACCTCTATATATGTTTCGTTTCTGTACAATTTCTGCAAGTAACCTACCTTTTGTTAGGCATAGGGGGTCATAACAGCATGAACACTGAACCACTGAAACCCTCACTTGATGGGATTAGTTTTATCTTACTTCCAATACATGTATATACCTATTTGCATCTATGTTTTCCTCTGTCTAAAAATATCTTAAGGTTACAGATTCAAGGCTTACAGCTTCAATGAAGACATAGAATGAACAACGGCAATTTTAAATCTGCCAGTGACATATATGCAGAATTATTGTGACATGCTATACTGTAATAACCCTAAATTAAGTATTTCAAAATGCGGACAATACACTATACTATTATGTTGGTCTTTAAAAGTAGTCCTATGAACCTTACTATGTTCTTATCAGAAATTTGAAGTATTTACATTTTTGAAAAAATTACGTAATATCTAATGCCCTATGCAAATCTGTGTGAGTGGAGTCTTTTGCTCACTGACGCTTTGTTAAAAAAGTTCTCAGACTGCAAAGTTTCAGCCAGTTGGGAATCTCAGATCCACACTAGGAGTTACCTCCAGATGGCTGCACTTTCATTTGGTACCAAGCCTTCTAGCATCTTAGCGTTAGCATGTGATGTGTACTGGTGATGTGTACTGTTCCACTTGTTTTTGCCAGAATATATACAGGACCAGAATATATACAGGGCATTGTATGGTAAGTTTTGACACATGGTGTAGCTCAAAGAAAAGATGAGAAGGAGAGTGTGGGGAGAGAAAAAGGTCAGGGAAAAGAGGAGGACAGGAAAGGAAGGGAATAAGAAAATGCAGCAAGAGGAGTTTATGTCAGTGTAATGAATTCAGTCTAACTGGCAAATACAATCTGACTGCAAGTTGTGGATTTCATTGAATTTGATCCAAGAGAGACACAGCTGAGAAATCTACAGGAAGCAATCTTTTCCTGGAAGTATGCAGCTCCAAACTGTACAAATTCTTCCACTGGTTGTAAAATGTCTGTCTGCCACTGAACCTGTGCCATTGGATACTTTGGAAGAGAAAATAGTGTATTGAGATAGTCAACTAAAGAATAACAAAAACCATAATCTACTAAACGTAGATTTTTGAAAGAAGAAAACATATATAATTTGAAGTTGCCAGTGAAGCCCTAGTGATAAAGACAGTTAATCATTTCTGGTGCAGCTGTTTCCTGACATTTCTGCAAAATGTTGTGGAAAAATTAATGAAGGTTCGTTCAGTAATGGTTTCAAGCTTGGCTAGTGGAAAATATGACAGTATTTCCATCGTCAATTAAGAACAAGCAAGGCTTTTTTTTCCGTAGGGGAAGTGGTATGCAGTTTGTACTGCACAGGAAACTGTAGACTTGAGAGCAGCTGTGTGATAGTAACAGGTATGCAGAGAATATGGAGAAGGGCCCGGGCCCTCTTCTCTTGTCACATGTGCTTCAGTATAGTAGAACTAGCTCTGTTATATACTGGAAAAGACAGGTTACACTCTCTAGGATGTGCAATATTCTTCAAATGCCTGACTATGAAAATCAATGCCCTTCTTGTCACTTCAGTAACAAAGCTTGCATCAATAAGGTTTTCATTGCTATTTTATTTTATTATTGTGATGTCTCAAAAGACTAATTCCTTCAGGTGGAGAGACACAGGGGTTTTTTAGCCCATCTCTGAAAATCAAGTTACTTGCAATTTGACTTTGCGTGTACGATATTTAAAACCATGGAGCATGCCTTGGGGAGCACATGTGGTTGCTGTCCTGCCTGGGTGCAGAGCAGCAGTAGCCCTGCTGTAGCTGACTAGTCGCTTTGTGGTTAGAGCTAGAGGGGAACCCTCTGGCCTCGTGTACAGTATGGACATATGGACAGTATGGACATATGGACATGGGCTCTGCATGTGTGCGAACTCAGTATCACGCGTGTGTATGTACTGCTGCAGATAGCCAAGAAAGCATGTGATTTAGAAACACGATCATGTCCAGGGGGTGCATTCCCATCACAGATCAGCATAGCTGAAGGTCAGTGTAGCAGCTGAGCAGTGGCCTTTGTCCACTCCTTCACCTTGTAGCCCTCAGGCCCTGGCAGGCAGCCAATTGCCAGCAGCCTCCTCACTGGCACCTTGGGGCTCCTGCTTCTTCTGTAGCTCTGCTGTGCTTGAGCTCCTCCAGCTCGACTCAGTTTGGGGGATGCTGGATCCACTCTACTGTTGAATGGACTGTATAGGACAGAAGGTAGCTAGGAAAGAGGCAGTGTCACTCATCAGAGTAAGCTGTAAATACCAGTCCCATACAGTCAGTAGAATGAACTTTTTTGCTCAAAGGGACCTACCTAAATTTTATTTTGTGTTAAAAATGCATTGTTGTAAAAATACAGGCCTGGTACAGAAACATTGCAAATCTCTGCAAATGTTTCGGTGAGTGATTTAAGTGTTCAGTGCCTTTCTGGACTGTGAGGGGTTGTACAAGCCTGCTTACTGTAATAGCTTTTTTCTTCCTCTTGACATTCTGAGATACTTACAGCCCTACCATAAATATGATTTCCAGCCTGTTTACACAGTATGATGATTCATGTTAAAGTGGTTAATAGAACACGTATTATAATGAATGGTTTATACTTTCCTAATATCACTGTAAAGGGGTGTTCCTTCTGCAAGTTTAGAAGACCCTTAGCAAGCTCACTAAAAATGTTTGTCTTACTCTCTGTGATTGTAGCTGTAGAGTGTGTAGTTCTTACTGATAGCTTTCACCCATTGTAAAACAATAACAACGGAGTTATACCGATGATTTGTGACCATTCACATAATCACATAAAAGTCAGCCCCGAGTTCTCTTTCCCTGATTCAGGCTACTGTGAGGAGCTTCATTTAAGGTTCTCTCAAGCCTGCAATCCCTAGTGCAGGCAAACCTGTTGCTGAAGTCAATGACAGCTTTACCGGTGTCAGAGCTATCAGAGCATTAGAGACAGCTCATATAAGAGCCTGTAATTAGTCTTGATTTGGGACATTAAAAAATTAATCCTTCAAGCATCACATCTATAACTATATGACACTGCAGTCAATGTACTGTCATGCCTGTAGTGGGACCGTGTGTGTGCTGCAAGGGTATGCCTGGGAGTAAGGGAAAGATGAAGACTCTGCTCTTGCAGTTTATCTGATGTGGGAAATCTGAGGGCGCTGGGTCAGACATGAGCTGCTTTTAAACTTCTCAGCATGAGGGCTGTGCCTACAGCTTCTTAGGAATTTCCCATAAAAACAATTTGTCAATTGAAAGCGGAATTTCCACAAGAACAAGTTTTCCACTGGAAAATGTCCATATTGCTATTTTTATTTTTTTTTTCCCATGGAAATCTCTGAATGAAATACTTCCCTTTAAGTCACCTTACTCCATGAAGATCTTTGATTAGCTGAACTGAGCTAAAATGGTTTCAGTTGCCATTAAGTTGCATCTGCCTATTACCACTCGTCTCAGGGTGAATGGCAATACAAAAACTTTATGCTTAAGAAGTTTCTGTGGGCAGGTCACCTTGACAATCTTCATGTCCCACACTGTATTGCAGTCACTTGTGTGAAAAAGTCTACTAACTACTAAAAAACCAATGTCAAAGTGAAACAAGTTCTAAAAGAGAGGCCCCAAACCCTGGGAAACCAGGGAAGCCTTGCCCATTTGTGAACTTATATCTTTGCTGTTCAAACTCAGTTTCCCACATTTGTGTATCTTTTACTGGTCATTTAAAATGTCTAGGAGAGTTGTAAAACTCTTGGATTCCATTTAACATTAATGGGGAATAAAAAGTAAGTACATTTAAGTGACTATAAAATTGGCTAAGGTCATACGACAAGGTGAAGGACTCCCACACACATCTTGCTTCATTGTCTGCCCTGACAGTCTCTACAAAGGGCAGCTGGATAATGGATGGGACATTACTGTAGATGACTGGACACCTGGTGCTGAGCATATGGGAAGGGAGAGGAATGCTGATGACACCAAGGTGTTCATCGTGTCACACAGTGATCTCCTATGCATGAATGTTAAAATAGAATGAATACACATACCACTTTTACTATTTAAACTAACAGTTTGAATAGTTCACCACGATTTGTAATAGGTGCTGGGTTCTCTTTATCGTACTGTGTCTCCAGACTCTTATAAATCTTTTTCTTTGTGTTGCTATCTCTCAGCAGTTCTTCATCCTGTTCTCATTTAGACATGCAGCCAGTTCTACTCACAGCACTAAACCTTTGGCTATATTGGGTGGTGACCAGCTGGCAGCTTTGATGATCATGACCGGTTGCATGTACAGAGTTCTAGTCCCTGCTGTCCCTGAGAGAAATGTCCTCTATGAGGAAATGGGCTGTACCAGCAAGTGCACTGCATGACAGCCAGTGCACCGGAGGAAGCTCACTATCTACATGAGTGTGAAGGCAGGTGCAGATTTCTTCACCCGGTGGACACAGGAAGCAGCATGGTCAATGTCTGACTTACCTTCAGGCAGCCTCCTCTGTGCTTCTCAGAAAGGCATGGGAGTTGTGGTTAAATATTACAGTCTAATCTTTTACTTGCTAACAGACCAAAGAGGAGCTAAGTAACTTTAAGCCATTGGCTCCATTTTAAGTATCTCTTCCACATGACAAAGGGCAGTTGACTCTCAGTCATATGTTTCAAATGAATGACTCAGAGTGAAAATCCTGGGCTACCCTTACCTGCAGCAGAGCACAATGCCAGCACATCTAATGCACCCTGCTCTGTCCCTTGTTCTGCCTTTCTCGTAGGATTCTCTGTATTTCCCATTCCCTCTTACTCTGTCACTGGTTTGTTTTGACCATCATAATTTTCACTGAGTAGCTTGAATCAGATTTGTGAACGCTGAGTCTGAACCTTCTTCCTTCTGAGAGGATAGAAGTGATGGCTTATGGAGAACTTGCTTGACTGTGAAATCAGGAGGGGTTTTTGAGAGCTACCTTAGCCATTAGCCCAGCCAGCATCACCATTCTTACCAGATGGTGGTGGAATCCCTCCTTGCCCCAATCCCTTCTGCTTCCCCACTGCTCAGCTGCTTCAGTGGTGCTGAAGACAAAGGTGACAGATCTGAGTAGAAAGAAGAGGGGGCACATAAGGACTGGTCATTAATTCTTTATTTAAATATGTCAACAGTTGCCTTTAGGACATACCAACATAAGCCACTGGCATTCAAGGGAACACCAAATAGGCTTTCAATGTTAACAGCAAAGACTTAATTGTGCCAAAAAGCTGAATATGGTTTCAAAGATAACACAATGTGACTCCACCATTCTCACCTGTGTGCTGTGCTTTGGGGGGAAAAAAAAAAGCCTACTGCACATTTAATCCTCTATACTAAAAGGGAAGGTATTCCTCAGTTGTAATTGAAACTGGAGTTTTCATTCACCTGTTAGAATTTGAAGACTAACTGAAGGAAGGATCATAGCAATTATTCACACCATTTGGCAAGAAAGAAACAATTGGCAAAACCTACATTCGTGACAATCAGCTGTATTTCATGGTTGCATTGCAAAGGCTACAAATGGCCTCAGTTCTAAATTTAAGATAGGCAGAAATTGTTCTGTTTAGTGTGTCCTAAAATTATCCAGCACAGAAATACTTTGGGGAAGTGTAAAAATGAAGTCTCAATTTTTCAAAAGGCAGCTTAAAGGGGAAGGCATGCTGATGTGGAAGTATTGAATAAATACCATCTCAGTAACAATTTTACCAAATGTAGGGAAGAGTCATACACGTCATGTCCTTGTTATAAGATTCGTGGAGAAAATACTCCCACTCAGATAGAAATTCACTGTAAACAGCTCTCTTGCTGTTAGAGCTGATGTACTTTTGAGGATGCAGTGGCTCTTAGAAGGAGTGGAGCATGTTGTGCAATAATGTGACCTTATGTTGCATAGACACTTCCAGTTTTGGAATGTGAAATGTCTGAAACTGGGAGTGGGTGGACAAGAGGTGGAGCCAGTCAGGAGCCTGGGTGACTGCGTTTCTGAGAAACTCTCTTCTGCTGGTGAGTATTGCTATTTTGCCTAGCATACGACTAAAGCCCTGAATAGTGCTAAGTTGAACCACTAAACAGTATCAAGTTTCAAATGGACATGGAGCTATAGGGTGATATTTTGGAAGTTAATTTTATAAAACCTAATTGAAAACAAGGCTGAATTCTTTCAGACCCGAAACCACAGCCTCCCAAAATGCGTCAGAGACTCTTGATGCTGCAGCGAGGTCAGCTTCCCTCCCCCCACTTTACCTGTGAGTCAGGACAACTCTATTAAAGGAAGCTTTTATTGGAGGCTCTTGGTGGAAAGGTAGACAACATGCAGTTGATGAGGACACAGTGGGAAAGAGTTTGGATCCTGTGTCTACATAAATGGTCAGCAACAGGGAGAAGACCATTTTTTTCTGGAGAACAGAGGATACTGAGGAAAGAGTAGTGTTTGAGCAAGAGGTAGGTTTGACTGATTTCACCTTCTCTCTAATTAAAACTTGGATTCAGAGTCCACTCAAGCTGTCATCGTATCCATTTCTCAAGTGTGGCAAAGGCTAAGTCTCCTGTGAGTTTGATGCTTTCAGTCCTTGTCCACAGTTCCATCTGTATCTACTTTTGTGGAAAATCACAGAAAAATATTCTTACAGCAGCACAGTTCACTTGAAAAAATACCAAGGAGGAAATAGAAAGTGTTCGACAGGTGGGAATTTCAGAGGTGTGATCTTGATTTTCGGGCAAGGCAGACACCTTTTTAAATAGAGACATCCTGTGGGGTAGTCATCCACTTACTCTTTCCTTTGCTATAAATCTAGACCTGCTCATGGGTGGATCAACACTACTGGGACTTAAAAATATCCGTGAGCAACGCTGTCCCATTTATATTAGTGTGCTTTAACTTTTTCCTTGTTGTTTTTTATTGCTGTTATTACCTGGACTGCTCTAGCAGAGTGTTAGCATGGATGAAATTCCTGTAACAAGCAGTATTTTGACAACTTGAATCTATGGTTTTAGATGTGTTCTTCTTTTAATGCTGGCAGGTGTTCTGTGCTTCCTGGACTCACTCTTACTGCTACTGGAAGAAAGGTATCTTGCAGCAGCTCTGTGATTAAAAAGATGTTTCTAGAAATAATTTACAGTATCAGTACTTTTATTATTTCTATGTGAGATTGCTAGCCACAGGAAAGAGATCCTGGAAACCAGCTGCAGTCATTTAATTCATGACCTGATGAGCACCTTGGGTGAAAAGCAGAGCATGGTCCTGGTCATGCAAAGAGCTGACCTACCCGAGCCTTCAGCGCAGTGGGTAGCTCTACATTTGAGTGATTTTCCTGAAAGCACTCCGTG
Source organism: Lepidothrix coronata (assembly GCF_001604755.1). Taxonomy (NCBI): domain Eukaryota; kingdom Metazoa; phylum Chordata; class Aves; order Passeriformes; family Pipridae; genus Lepidothrix; species Lepidothrix coronata. The sequence goes on along the minus strand of NW_016690303.1, from coordinate 2,033,165 downwards.
TGGAGTTTTCTGCTATATTGAAAGCTTATGTTTTACTGGTTTGATCCACTTTCCATTTCACTGGTGGATTATTTCTGTTAACTTTCCCACAAGCTGATTCAGACTGCATAAAAGGCGGGGGGGGGAGATTTGAATTTGTATACATGGATGGTACATTTTATAAGCAACTTCATCAATGCTTTGTTCCTAGAAGTGTAAATAACCTTTTCTTTAAAAAATGAAAAACTACTGGATGCACTTGCAGAGTTCATCTAACTGCCAGCATTCATTAACAAACGCCCAGGCAAATGGACCTCTTTATGCAGATATGTCTGAGTCCATATGTGTATGTATTCATATGTGGAGTTTGAGTTGTAGAAAATAGACTTGCTGAGGCAGGTATCTGCCCGAAGTTACATTTGTGTTTTCCATTCAGAAAATATTTGGTCTAAAGATGGTTGTGGTGGAAAAAGAAATACATATTCTTAAAGCATAAAGCAGGGCCATGGTTTATCTGAGCTTTATGATGAGGGAAGGAGCAGGTGGACAGACAAACCTGAGCACAGCAGTGTGGGCTCCCAGAAGGGGTGCAGAACTGCCCCTAGCAAAGGATGTCCCTGGACATCTTGGCAGGACTAGCTGCCACATTCCCCTGTAGTGTGATTCATCAAATTGTTTCCCTGTTGCACAAGATGGAAGTTTGTTTCTTCTGCCATCTGCCTGGTTGCCTGCTGTCCAAACCTCCTCTGAGCAGTCGGTAGGAAATGTGGCTGCCTTTGACCTCCACTGGCCTTTTTCTGGCCTTCCTCTGCCCTTTGCTCTTTCTGGCAAGGTCCTGATGCAGGCAGACTCCAGGATAGCAGCGTAACTGCCAGCATCTTCCAGCTGCCATGTAAAACTGCAATTTGGTTCACATCAGTTCCGTTCTTCCTACTTTTTTTTCTAAGCAAGTTTATATAGAATATAGAAGTTCAAATCCTATATTAAGATTAAATTTGACATCCTTGAACAGATCAAGGAGAAAAGTGAATTGTTACCCTGAAGAAAGCTATGAAGAAAAATACCAGACTGGTAGCTTTTTTGCTTTTAAGTTTTGCTGATCAGAAATCAGAGGCTGAATTTTGGATCAAACATCCATAGCGGTTTTGCAATCAAATACTCCCAGCTTATGAAGATGCATACAACAGCTCCTCCAGCTTGCTCTAATGAACCGGCAGCTCTTTGTTGATGCTAGCAGAGCAATTAGGCTCCCTGTTATGCAGTTGCATCTGAGCAATGTGGTTTATTTTACTCAAGCAGACCTCACTGATCCACAATTAAAATGGCATTTTCATCTCACACTTAGGGGTTGAGAAAAAGCTTTTGAAGGTCTTCATTCCTCTGATGATGAGCTTGGTAGAGGAACAAAATCATACAAGGGTTTTTTTGTTGCAGCAGTTGGGTCGTGACTGAGACAGTTGGCTACTTCATTATAGCAAACATGTAGGTGGCCTTTCTCATGTTTTGAGATCCAAGAGAGGAGCTGTCACTTGACTGACACCTTTGAGGGGAGTGGAGTCTTTACAGAAGAAGGGTCAGGTCAGCTGTGCCATATGCAACACGCACTGACAGTGAGCCCTTTCCTCTCAGCTGCTTTAAAGTTAGAGATTCCATCTTTCTGGCAGAATCAGATCCAGGTGGTGAGATTGCCCTGAGTTCGAACAACTTAAAATGTCTGTAATTTTTTGCTCTTGCTTGCTTATGGTATTTATAGTTCATTTTTACCTGTGCTTTCTCTTCAGTGTAACAGTTACTAGCAGACTTCCTTGCTGTAATGGTTCTGCTCTGAGGAAAAGGTTGAATGTAATTTGGAGGGTGATTAGGGTGAGATCAGCACTTGAAACCCGAGTCAAGCTAATGATGAAACCTGAGTTTTGTTAATAATACATTGTAATTATTACTGCCCACAGGTCAGATATCTCATATTTCTCATCTTTTTAGCTTGAGGATCCTAGTTACAGTGATCTGTTCAACTTCTCTGCTGTTCCACCTCTTGCTCAAGTCTGCAAAAGGACGGTGCGTGTTCTCCACCAGATTTCCACATGAGCTGTCCCAGGTAGAGCAGTGTCTCTGTGGATGTCAATGCATTACACAGGCTGGGGCGCAAAGGGGCTGAGAGGAGGATACATGATCAACAGATGAAGCAGCAGAACGTTAATAATAAAAGATACCTAATTGGACCTGCCCTTTTGCCCAGCAGTGAGGACATATGTCAATGAGCAGCAAGCACCAGGCCCCTGGCAACCTGCTCCCACCTCCTACAGGTCTTCGTGAGGGAAAAATTGCATTATGATCTGAGCTGCTTGCCTGCTGCAATTGCCAATAAAGTACTAATCCTAACCTTTCACAGACTGCATCTATTGCTTGCACCTCAGAGATGCGGGGCCAGATTGGAGAGGTGACATAAATCATGGTGTGCATTACGTGTTGGTGAGTGGGAGGGGAGTGCACACTGGGGAAACTGACACCACGCAGGGGCGGGAGGGAGAAGGCTGTGGCAGGAAAAGCGACCTGTGGCAGGATGTAGGAAGATGTGAGATAGTGCAGCCCCTCTTTACTTAGCACCATATCTTCTTACTGCCTCCCATGGCTTCTGTTGCAGCCTCCCATGCTGTCCTGCCTGCTGCTTCCATTTACCCGTGGTGGGGTGCTCCTACCCAGGGTGTGAAATTGGTGATGCTGCAACCAACTGTAGACTTTTATTTTGTGGAAAATGCCATTGTGGAACTGCTGTCCCACCTGAGGTGCAGGAAGCCAGTGCGTCTGGTCTCCCACCCCACCTGTGCCATGTGTTTGTGAAGGCACAAGTTAGGGACTTGCTTTAGGACAAGAGGATATGGTCTTAAGTTTCACAAGGGGAGGTTTAGTTTGGATATTAGAAAAACTTTCTTCATGGAGAGGGTGGTCAAGCATTGGAACAGGCTGTCCAGGGAAGTGGCTGAGTCACCATCCTGGGAGGTATTTAAAAGGCTTGTAGATGTGGCACTTAGGGGCATGGTTTAGTGGTGGACTTGGCAGTGTTAAATTAATGGTTGGGCTTAATGATCTTAGAGGTCTTTTTCAAGCTAAAAGATTCTGTGATTCTGCATTTGGACAATAAGGTTCCAACACCCACAGTTTAAACACTGGCCAAAGGAGAAAGCCTATAGTGGGAACTTACCAAAAAGCAGAGTTAACCACCCTGTTTTGTTTTACTTCTTCTCATTATCTTGCCTGTATTGTGACCAGGTATTGTTTGGACACTGAAATTTTGTGTACCCTTGAAACCCCCTGGGATGGGCTTAATACCATTCCAGCAGATACTCATTGTGGTTCAGGCAGCAGAGAGGGCAAGAAGTGAAATGGCAGCACTGGAGCACCCAGGGAAGGAGGGAGATGGCACTGAACAGGGCTGGGCTGGATGTGGTCATGCAGCCTCTTGCCCTGCTCCGCCATATGTGACTGTCCTTTCCTTGCCCTGTCTGCTAGCTGTGCCACTGCACATTGAAGCCACCAGGGGATGGATCTGATTGAAAAGTTCCCATTTTCTTTTCCTGAAATTATTTCGAGTCAGACCTTTTCTTGGTTTTAAATTTAATTTGCGCACAGCTAAAACTCTCCTGTGGAGGCACTGAAAGGTGGAAGGCCCGTGTGTGTGTAGAGGAGCTGAAGTTGCCCCTCTCAGTTGAAGCCCCCTAAGGGATGGTGGGGCAGTGCTGCCATTGCCCCCAGCCTGTTGGGAGCCAGAAGAGGCTGCCAGGCTTTGCCTGTCACATATAACCAGCCCTACAGTGCAGAGCTTTGGGGAAAAGGTACACAATTTTGTGTACACAAAATTGTGTATTCTACACAACTTTGGAAAATACCATGTAATGACCAGTGTTTTCTTCACTGTATGGTGAAGGTAATTTTTCATTTTTCTAATACACTTTCCTGCTGTTTTTTAAATCTAATCTTCTCCTTTGTACATGTTTCTTTAAATAGGTGAAATCTTAAAAAGACAGGTAGTATATTACTGTTGCTTAAACAGAATTTCTGCTCCAAGTCTGAGTGGGGGGATAGACTGAGGTTCTGATCACTACACTTTTAACTTTATAACTTAAGAACTCCACAGTGGTTGAGGGTATGTGGTCCTGTCTCCTATTAACTTTATGAAAATGTACTGCCAGAGTATGGTCTAAAGTATTTAAGCCTACTAGTAATTATTTTTACATTCATATTTCCTCTAATATAATAACATTTACTCTTCATTTCAGATGAAAATTAAATTGTCTGAGGAATAGTATCATCAACTGATTTGTCTTGCATCACCGTGTTTATCTATTCTAGTAAAAAAATCAGTGATTATTAAATTTACTGCTAAGGCATAGGATGAAAAGACAAAACTATGATGCTGAACAAGGGTGCTTGCAGCAATGGGAATTAATCACAGCATATCAAGAAAAGAGCATGCTCTTAATTTCCCACTTGAGTTAATGTTAAAAATTTAATCTTATTAACTTCAATTACTTTTTGTTTAATTTTCAAATCAGACAAAAATAAAAATTGTAATGTCAGAATAGTCATTTGGATTGAATCTTGCATGTGAAATTGGCAGTGTTGTAAACAAGAGAAAAGGTCTGGTACAAACCCATGCATTTTTGTTTAACCCTGGCCCCAGCGTAACTGATGGGAGGTATTTGGAGCCACGCAGGAAGGCTGCATATTAATGAAACAAACTCCTCATGGGAGCGTTGGCCAAAGGAGTCATGATATCAAATAGAGAAACCATAATTGTGGAAAAGACCATTTTCTTGAACAGCTCGCACAGAGCACTAGAAAGCATGAGAAGGTTGGCATGTGTGTTGCTTCCAGTGATGGTATTGCAGTCACAGGCTTTAAAAGGTTGCAGATGTTCTGAAGGGGGTCATGGGGACCATCCTTGCCTTCCCTTTGGGGATTGGGGAGCGTAATGCACAGCCTGCAGAAGCACAGAGTCACCTTGGAAAGAGTGTTTGCTGAACATCTCTGAACGTCCTTGCTGAGCGTAGCTGTGGCTGGTCTGTTGCAGTCAAACCCATGGGAGCTTCAGGGCTCCTGACGCGTGGGGCGGGGTGGGCAGTGGGCTCACAGGATGGTCAGTGTGTTGCCCTGAGCAAGGCTGGCCAGTGCTGGCAGTAGGCTGGGACTCAGTGCAAGGACTTCCAGTCCCTATGCAAGGGGCAACCCCTTGGCTTCAGCCTTACATGGAAGTAAGTCATGTTTACACCCTTCATGAAAGCTCCTTTGTGGCTGTGAAGGGCTGTAAACCAGGCTCAGGGCAGGTGGGATGTGAAGGACCGGGCTCTGAGTGCCACTGTGTTTCACTACCCCACAGGCCCCTGTGCCTGCCTCTGGGCAGTGGGGTGGGGGTGTAGGACCTGCCCTCCTGCCTTTGCCTCATTCCTGGACCCTGGAGAAGTTTGCCTGTACAGCTCTGGTTTTGCATCTGAATCAATTTCCTAGTCTGATGGGCTGTATTAGGATGTCTTAACAGAAAACTTCCAACTATTTGTTACGGTATGTCAGGATGCAAAACCCATGTGGAAGATCTACCGGGTCTTTGCACGTGTAATCTTGTCATAATCTCAGTGAAAAGGGGATGATTTCAAAATCTGACTTTTCCCCCTTCGTGTTCTCAAGTTTCTCAAGTTATGTTTAGAAGCAGGAAGCTGTTTTGCATAAAGGTAAGATTGTCTTTTTAACAAGAAAAGTTGGTGTTAGACAGGCTAAATATACCCACACAGTCATAGGCAGTGGGTAGTCCTGGCTATTTTTAGGCTTTATTTTTGCCTGTCTTTATTTATTTATTTTTTTTAGTGACACCTCCACTGTATCTTCAGCTCTCAGTGAGGCACCGCTTCCTGCACTGGTATGAAACTGGCAATTACAGGAGGAGTCAGCCTTGTCAGGTGTCATTTATCAGGCATTGCAGAGGGCTGGTTTCAGCAAAGAAAGAACAAAGCTTAATAAAAAGAGAGAGAGGGAGAAGCATTCTCTTAATAATTTGCCCTTTGCAATAACAGACCCTTATCAGATCACCCACGCTCATCTGGCTGCTGACGCTGTACTTGCTTCATTAGTATGAGCTATTTTTACACCTTTTGTGTCTTTTGAGGAACTGAGTGGGCCTGCTGTCTTGGAGTGATTCACCATCTCCAGGCGAACACGGTGTCCTCAAACCCTGTCAGGGAGGGAGGAAGGGAAAAGTAGGGGGAAGAGTTCAGTTGAATAAGCAAGTCTTAGGTGATCTGAGTGCTAAAACATTGCACTCTAGTCCTAAAGAAAATAGTCTACGTGCTTTTGGTTTGCAATGCAGCTTTTCAGATTGTTAGGAGCTATCCCAAGGAACATTTAGTAATCAATTAGTTTAAGTATAGCTTAGCAAACATGAAGCCCTTTGTGCTTGTGCTATACTGTATGTGTTCGTTTCCCTGTCTGTAAAGGGGATGCTGGGCACTGGACTAGGGAATGTTGGGGAGTTGAAGTTGATCTTTAAAGCTCCCTTCCAACCCAAACTATTCTATGGTAGTATGTTGGTGATGCTTTCTTGTAGTGTACAAGTGTCATTGGTGTATCACAAGCACCCAAGAGACTTTTGGGTCAGATTGTTAGCTGATTTCACTTCCACTTCTGATAATGGAAAGAAAACTAAACTTGGTGCAAAGAGCCAGGCAGGATGCAGGAGGAGAACCCTGTATAAAGTTGTCTGTTTTTCAAAGCTGACCAGCAGTTGCTTTTCCTTTTGATGGACCATCAGTCCTGCAGATGTCCTCTTAGAGCCTTCTGAGCTCTCTTCTGGTGGTTGAAAGTATGATTTTTGCTGTTCTTACTTCAACTTTTCCTGGGCAGGAGTGATTTGGTGTCCAGTCCTGCCACTTACTAAGTACTGGATAATGGTTTCTTATTGCAGGTTTCTTTGGAGTAGTTTCAGAAGTTAGTGTGATGTGGGATACTTACACGAAACTTTAAGGTACTGTAATGATGCACCCTGGTCTAATGTTGTCTGATATAAAGTATAATGAAACCTGAACAGTGTCTTTCCCAAAAAAATAAAACTTACTTAGTGGCAGCCTGGCTCGTCCCTCAAATATCAACAATCTTGTGGAATGACATTTTATATGTGGTTTCAGGCATTTTCGTAGACCTTCATCTCTTCAGAAGTGTTTGCTCAGGAGAGTGATGCTCATCTTAATAAACACAGTTGATTTATGTATTATAGAAAGAAACCTAAGTGAAAAGAATGAAATTTCATATATACCTACAAAATGCAGCAGAAAGCATATGCACATTCTGCTGAATTTTTTAAGAGGTATTCTGATTCAACTGAATATTATACATACTGACTTTCAGTGCTTCATACAATAAAAAAGAACCAAGTACTGTAAAATATGGCCAGAATAATTTTAAAGAGTTTGTTTTTTTTTTCTTTTTTTCTCCTGCTAGGCATCCTGAGGGTTGTAAAGAAAGCAGCATCCTTAAATATGCAGTCTAATTAATGTATCTTATATTGCCACTGTAGTGATCAGAATCTTTAGGCAATGCTAATGACTAGATTTGCTACAGCAAAATGCCTGCATGGAGTCATTAGTCAAAATTAAATATTTTGGCTGTGAATAGTGACTGTTGTGACATCTGGGAAATATATAGGATTTAGGGCTTACTAGTTGATCTCAGCTGAACTCTTAAAAAGTATTCTGGATGGATTGAAGTGAAACTGCCGTGAAGACTTACTGTACTTTGGGTGCGAAAAGTGGGGAAAAAAAAATGGTAAGAGCATGCTACTGGTGTTTAACATGTGTCTGTTTTTGTTTTGAGCTGTGATGACTGCAGGGCTTAGTAAAGAATGACAGATTTTAAAATAAGCTCGTATAATAATTGGTGTGAGTGAAAAACAAAAGGAAGCTCAGATACTGTAAACGTCTTCCTATGTAATTCTTCCCGGGGTAAGGGCATCTGTCAGAGGCAGTGCCTTTGCTCATTCAAAAAAGTGTTTGAAAGATACAGATATTTTCATGTGAGATGCAAGTGTTTTCTTCTGACATGGTGTGAAAGGAGGCATGGCTGTTCGCAAAATCTGCTGCAGTTGCATAATTAGGATTGTGTAACTTTTAAACTATAAAAACACTCACTTCCCAGAAAATTCAGTGATATTTTCCCTCTGAGGTAAAAATGCTAGGCAAAGGCCTGATATTTGCCTACTATTTCCTTTTGGCACAAGAATAATAGTTACTTTGTACCTAAAAATGTTGCAATATTTACACAAATTTTGATTTTATTTTTTTCTGGGAAAACATGGGAGAAAGCTGTATGATATCTAAATAGGGATTTGCCAGTACAGCTGTCTTCTTCCCAGTGGCTGCACAAGGTTACAGTTCTAGTGTGAAAATGAAGAGGCATTTCAGCCTCTGCTCATCATTTCAGTTAGGAAAATTGTTATATCTGACAAATTCAGCAGTTTGAACTCTCCAGTGAAAACAGTCTTACCCTTCTTGCTGTATATGATGTTTTATAAGTCTAGAAATGACTAGAAACCACATCCACAGAGGAATCTTACTCTTTACATACACTTTATCCTTTGCAAGTGCTTCTAAATTCTTAGTTTACTTAATCTGTCCTTTATTAAGTGTGAAATTTCCCTTTTCAATTAACACGTTTCTTTGTGTTGAATTGAGAAAAAATTCTTTGATCTCGGTAATTTTCACCATTTCTTGCAAATGCACAACTTTCATTGCAATGCCATAGCATCACTGGTTAGTGTCTGAGCCTTTGCTTTTCAGAGATTTTATGTATTTAGGCCTTTTGGGGGCTACATGACGTGTATTCGTTTACATGATAAGACTTTGGGGCCAACAGCAGGGCCAAAGCTCCTTTTCTGTGGCAGGTGTGCAAAAAAAAGTAATCCAACAAACAGTGATTGGAAACTGTTTGACACTTCTGCGGTTTGGCACAGTATCCTTATGTTCAATTGCTGTGGCTCGGAAGAAAGTGAGATAGAGTTGAGCATCTGCTGATGAAGAGAGTAGCCCAAGAATTAAGAGCTCATTTGTATCGCAGCACTGTTTTGGATACTCCTGTACATTGTCAATGTGTATTTAGTAAATACTGTTATTTCTGAACTCACCCTTGAGAAACACTCATTCTAGCTTCAGCCATCAAAATGGTGTTTAAAAAGGACCTTAATGGTGGGCATCTGTTTCTGACTCAGCAGAAACTGTTCTCTGCATGGGAGCTGTTCTCACTCTCCTAAGTCACTGTGTACTACGATTCAAAAGAAAATGGTGGGGAGGGGGGGAGGGAGCCAAACAACTGTGGCATTTTTGTTGCCTTCTGAAATTTTAGTAACACTGCCTGTCAGATCTGCCATTGCTCTGCTATCATGTCTTAAGTCCACATGGGAAATTATTGGTATTTTATTAAACTGTTTTCAATTTTTTAACTTGTTCTCCAAGGAAATAAGTAGCAGTGTGAGAAGATTAACAGTTTATATAGTTCTCTTGTTTAGTTTCATATCTGAATAATCCCAGTCCTTTGCTTTTGTATAGAAGACAGTTAGACAGAACAGGTAGATTTTGTGTTATCTGACATGCTTGAGCACCTCCATCAGACTCTTAAGGTGCACAGCAAGATTAGGCAATGAGAAACAAAATATTTACCTGATCCGTTAAAAGCAGTGGGATCAGGGGGATCAATTAACTGCTAATTGACTGTCAAGATTGTTTAACTTGTGGGCTGTTTTGGCATCTCTTTAATAGCAGGTTTTGTTCAATCCAAGGAGAAGAACTGTGGTTTGTTTTCAAATATCTACCCATAAAGGAAGTGTTTAAGATGAATTTGGCTCCTTTGTAGTTTTTTCTCTCTTTTTTTTTGTTCTTTTAGTAGTCATCCTATGGAAATAAGTGTTCAGTTGGACTTTGGCAATGTGAAAGCTTTTTTTATACATTTTTTTTCCATCTGGTAGTACAATATGTACATTGTGTGTGATGCTGAAACAGGAATTAGTGATGTACTTTAAGTGAGCAATCCTTGTCCTTATGGTGAAAAGGTCAATGCTAGAGCATTTTTGCTCTAGACTTCTATGGCTTCTTCAAATACACTCGAATTGAAGGTTTTCTGGGGGTGCTATTTTTCTGTAGAAAGTGGCAATTTAATATTATATTTGAGATACTTAACATAGCAAAAAACAGTGTTGTGCTGCAGCTGTGCTCTAAGCATTTATGATACAGAGTAGCATCATTGCCCATGTTTTCTTACTACTGTGTAATTGAACATTTATTGCAATATATGTTACGATTTTCTCTGTAGACATCTTAGAGGTGTTGGATTAGTTGGAGTATTTTCACATTGTAGCAGATAACTTAGATATTTAGCACCTAGGATGTAAAAGCCTAAACCTAAGTGGTCTGATTCTCTTTGTTTTTATTAGGAATGAACCTGGAATTATGTCCTTGGAGTTGCAACTCATTGCTTCAGATTCTTATATACCAGGATAGTGTAGAGCAGAATTTGGCCCTCCTTCTTGCTGTCGGAATAATCTGTCTCTGTTTAGTCTCTCTGAGTCAAATCTCCTATCTATTCAAAGCTCCTTGAAGTCAAATGAGAGGCTCTTGTTTCATACCTGATTTTTCTGTAAGGGTCAGTGTGTGCCTGACCCCTGACTCAGTAGAATCACAATCAGAGTCTTGCTCTTCTTTACAGCAAGTACACATAGACATTTATATAAATGTCTGAAGCAGGTATAAGATCCTACATTTCAGGTTATCAGGTGTTTAGAGAACAACAGATTTGATTATTTATTTGTTTTCTTCATTGGTTTCAGTGTGCTTTTAAGCAGATTCCAGTTTTTTCTTCAACGTACTCTGATAATAGTTTGAATTATCTGAATTTATAAGATTAAGGTGAATTTGGTAAAGGCTTAAAATTAGTGAAATGCCCTACTACAATTATCTAAAATTTGTTAGGTGCCATTTCTCAATGGCTGAGATTTTAAAACAGTTCTTAAAGTATAATCCAGATTTAGTGCAAGCACTGAAATAGGAATTGCACAAATCAAAATGCCAGGTTTTATACCTCTTCTAGTTGTACATGCACAGAACCTGTCCCTTGAAACTGGCAACTACCAAGGACACAAATGTGTGTGTATAGAAACCTTAGAGTAAAAGCCTGAAGTTGGTGTTTGGTCACAGTGAGGTTGCAGTCTACCCTTGATGCATCTATAACTGGATCCTCTCAGTCAGTCCCCATAGTTCCTGGCTTCTTAGGGAGTCCTTGTGTGCACAAAATAGCAATGAAGAACAGATCCTGCCCCGTAGCCTCTCCTTAAGCACGCCTAGTACAGTTTGTCTGATCATTGTGTACTGTGTTTACTCACTGGGCAGTGTTTAGTTTTGTATTGGATAGTACTTTTAAGTGACATTTTAAAAAGTACATTGTAATAATTAGTTCAGTTGCCCAAATAAAATAATAAAAAAAAAAAAAACAACAACCCAACCAAAAACATATGTGTTATTCTAAATATTTCAAGGTTTTTCCAAAACTGTGATTCTGGCTGGTTTTGGAGTGTGGCAATACATTCAATAAAGGACTGAAAATCAGAGGGCAGGCAGAACATCTGGGGTGGAATTAAATGAACAAATTAGAGTAGTATCTTCAAATGTGAAGAGGTAACAACAGCAATGAAAAGATAGAAAGCGGCAGATGAAAATAAATACATCAAACCTGTTTTAGAAGGGCTGCCTTCTTTGAATTGCATGTGCAAAATGATGTCTTAGAACTCCTCCAAACTGCAGGAGCATTGGCATCCTGGATTCCCCAGTAATGCAAGACTTTGCCAAGTACCAGTGGTTGACATAGGAATTTACAGCCATTCTGAGAGGTGTTTAAATAGACAGGTGGAAGGCCAGCTGTGAAACCACTGTCAGATGGTCGGATTAGCCCCCTAATCAGGGGCTGCTGGAAATGAAAAGGGAATCCCTCTGGTCAAGAATGGTAAGCCTTTTTACAAAACTAGGAAATTAAAGTGTTTCTTTTTCCTTATCTTTGTAGTAAGTACAGTTCAAAGACAACAAGTGTGATGTCAAGTACTATAAAAAAGCTCGCAGTTGGTCATCTTTCTTTTCATTTGTGTAAAATGCCAAAACTATACACCCCAGAGACTGCGTTCCTGTTGTTATGTTGCTACAAAGCATCCTCAGCCCTGAATGAATATATAACTGTACAAAGAAGGATGAACAGACGCTTATCTATCTTCATGCCAGTTAAATCCTTCAGTTCAGAGTGGCACACTGGATGTTGGTTGAGAGCTCTTCTTCAGACTTAGCCCACCTATGATTTTGACTATGTAGAAGAAGCTATAAATACATGTTTTAATAGGATTTTTTTCCAATCTTTTTTCTTTTTCACTGTGATGTCAACACCAAACAGGTTTTTGGAGAATCTCATTAGTAGGGCAGAGGGAACCGGAGGGTAGGACAGCAAGCCAAAAGTGTGCTGTCTTTCTTCTTGAAAGACCAAGGCAATTTTCTGCTCAGTTACAGGTTGGGGAAAGCTCAGAGGTGGCCTCTTTCTTGTAAGGCTGCTGGACTTATCCCAGACATAAACTAGACTTGCCTAATAAGGGTCTTGGCAGAGGTCTGTGCATGAATGTAAGGATTTCATAGGAGCCACTGCAGCTTGTCTGTGCTAACACTTGCCCTGTAGAATACAAATTCTTCAGGGGCCAGTTACTGTGGTTTTAGGCTGGCTTTGTGCTGGCAGAGCTGGACAGAAAAGATTTAGAACAGGACGGGATCTGACCCTTAGTCCTTATGCTAGAATCAATATTTACTCTGTATGGTGCACTCAGGATTTAGCCTGGAAGACATAAGCTTCCAATTTGTTCACTTGCAAGAACTGTAATATGATCTACAAATTGAGAAGCAATAAAACTTATATTTTGCCGGATTTTATTTTAAAGCTGTTGAATATAACCATTTTAATGTCTGAAGAAAAATATAAGAGGGAAAAAAAAAAGAGAAGCGGGAATAATCTTGAAGCTCTGCAGTCAACCATATATAAATCCCCGGTATACAGCTCACAAAAGCACCCTAGTAAAAGAGGGAGCAACAGGATAATGCTCTTTTCTAGAAAATTTTAAAAGTCTTGATGTAGTAGGTGCATCTGACATAAATACAGCTCCTAGTTTCCCAATAATCTTCTCAGGTTCAAAGTTTTCACAGAAGTGAAATGTCCTGGTTTGAAGCAGGCAGATAGCACACTTAGTGTGACTAGGGGAGCTGGCTCCAAGGCTACATTCCTACCAGGAAACCTGGCTTGGCCCCCAGCCAGGCAGGACTTTGCAGCTCTTGTCAAATGATGTGCTCAGTGCAACTCCCGTACGGCTTCTGATCTGTGTAGGTGGGCTGCTCTTAGTCACTCCAGCAGAGCTGAACCGTGCCAAAGGTATTAAAGAGAGCGTGCACTTCTATCATCTTTATTTCCTCAGTTTTAGATGTGTAGTACTTGAAATATAGGAAGTTTCTGTCTATTGAACAGTATATGTTTGATGAAGAGCAATATTTAAAAGTACATTTACAGTGTTTTCTAAAGGAGAAACATTAATCACTTGGAAAAATGGAAGTCTGCTGTTGGTTTAAGCTAGACTGTGAATGCAGCCAGATGAGACATTTTGACTGGGTAAAACAGACAGAGTGCAAACTAGCTTTGCAGTGTCTTACATTTCTCCTGTTAGTCCAGTCTCCCAATAAGAGAGGGGAAAAAGGATGAGAGAAATAATATTAAAGCCATCTTTGACACAGGATGGATGGCAGCTCAAACCAAAACAGAAATTATTATGTTTGTTCTGGAAAGGGATTTATTTTCCCCAGGGGAGCAACTCTGAGCAAACTTAAGCCATCAATAATCTCTGTAATTAGTCTATACCTGTTTCATACTGTAGGTTGAAAAATTATTTAGAATGTTCTGAAAATAACAGGACTGCAGAATGGCTTGAACTCTGTAACAGAGGTCTTAGTCCAGGACAGAAAATGTTTGGATGTGTATTAGAATAATCTTTTGCTCAAATAAAACCACTGCTGTCACATTTCTGGGACTGTCAGATTTCTTCTCTAAAGGTGCTCTCAGTAAAAGGAGTATGGAAAATAAAGGATACTCCCATCTTCTAGAAATTTCTTCCTCACCATTTGCAAAATTGCCTAACAAGGAGAAAAATACTTTTCTTTGAAGATGGCTAATAACTTTATGCTCTCTCAGTGAGGACCATTTGCTTTTGTCCTTGTTTCTGCTTCTCAGGCCACACATTTTCCTTTATATCTGTGCTCATATATTGGCATCATTACTGACCTGCGTTTCAGTGTAGCTCAGCTGCTGAAAGTGATTTGTTGCTTACCTGTCATTTCCTCATAAGGCGCTGCAGAGCTGCTCTGTAGTAACCGCTTCTGATATATTGTAAATCACGCACAAGGATTTGTTTTTCCTTTCGTAGTGCACTTTTTTGAAGAAGAAGAAGAAGATTAGGAAAGTTTTTTAAAATATATCTATCCTTAGATTGCATTTTTTCTTTTTTATTTTAGAGAATCAGACAAGAGAGTTATTTAAAAAGCCATTAGCAAATCAAAGCTGAATGACATTGTGACTAAAATACTCTGGTTTGTACTTGGTGGCTTGCTGTTCTTTTGGACTACAGGGCATTTCTATATGGTTAAAATTAAAAAATATGTTATCCATATTTGACTAAACCAACAGTCCTTCAGCTGTTGCTGGCCTAACTACTGATATGTTTCTTGTACTACTGAATAAAAAGTTCATAACAGGTGGCACGGTAGTGATTATATTTGTGTCAAGTCATGAGACTTTGCTAATGTCCATTTGTTCTTGGAAAGTGTTGTTAATTGCAAAGAATTAAAAATTGCTTTTCAATTTTTAATGTTTTTTTCTTTATAGACTTTTAAATCATTTGTTGGTGCCATTCAATGGAGCATGAGTGCTCTAGCTTTTTTCTGACAGTTTCTAATTGAGAATCATTATACTAGTCTACATCCCATACTCTGAAGCTAATGTTCCAGCTGTTTCTAAAGATCTGTTCTTTAGAGATGCTCTGGCTTTGGTTTAAATAAAAACCATAAAGAAATGTTGTCATTGTTACTTTTGTTATCACAATTGAACAAACATCCTTTTTGATGAAACAAAAGCCAAAATCTGTTTTCAAGGAAAGATTTGTTGAAAACTGGAAGGAAGAGTCCTCATTTGATGGGAGAAATGTTTTTTAGGCAGTGAGATTATGTTCTTGAGGCAATGAGATGATGAACAGGCTCCCTGTTCTCCGTGCCAGTCTTTTCAACAATACTGAGAGTAGCCTGCAGTGTGGTGACAATCAGACAGGTGGCAAATCATGGCAGTCACAGAAATCTTTAACCATGTATTTGGTCTGTAGGTTTCTTCTTTAAGAGGGCAGCCATATATTGTTTAGCAGTATCACACTGGTGTTAACTAATTTGGACACCTACTCCTGTTTCACTACATTTTCTTGTCCCTGGGTGGTGATACCCTGACCGGGAGTTTGTTCTGGTCCCTGAAGCATTTAATGAGAGTCCTGGAGTCCAAAAGTATTAGCTGGAGAAAGACATTAAAAGGGGATTTGCCTAAGGGATTCAGGGATAATCTGGGTTTAACAAAGGCATAGGAATGAAGAGGTACATTGGCGGCTCTCTTTTTACTGATTTGGGAAGGTGAGACTTCATTAGTTTAGACTTACAGTTATTCATGTACGCACTAGAAACCTAAGTTCTTTAAAAATACTCATGCTCATATTTTTCAAATGTAGTTGCTCAGACCACTAAGACACAACATGAAATTTTCAGACCTCTACTGTAAAGAATAAAAAATTTTCTTCATAATCTATACCTAATATCAAGAATTTCTTATAGCTGTATCTTTTTTTTTACAGGAAATTTGAAGATAGTCATGCCTATTAGATGTCTAGAAG
>NW_016690303.1:1974796-2017048 GCF_001604755.1 Lepidothrix coronata | reverse complement strand
CTAATACTGATCTTTTACCCTTTTCCTTACTTATTAAATCATTACTGTCTTTATAATTCTCACTATTTCATTGAGAAAATATTCTGTGTTTGGATAATACAGAAGCAGAAAGCCTAGATTGTAGTTCAAATTCAAATGCTGTACTTTTCTATGAAAATCGTACCTCTGAACTTTTTTATAATAGAACTGTGGAAATCTACTGCCTTTAGGCATTAAAAATGCATGTATAGCTGGATGGAACTGTTTCAACAGTGAAATCTAGAATGCTAAAGTCACATAAACACAGTCATAGTTCATTTCTGAAATACGTGCTTTACATCTAGCAAGACTTTCTTACTAAAATTTAATATAGTGATTGGAAGATGGAGATGGGGAAAGGTACCAGTATTGCTTTGGTTTGAATGCTTCTTTGATGTCCCTTTTTCACTGTTTAAAAGTAGTTTAAAAAGGGGAACAACCTCTTCTTGTAAAATCAATTAGATGATCTAAGGTAAGAAGTACCTCACTTGAGCCATCTTAAAATTTGGTATATAGTCCAAGAAGATTTCTCCTCTGATTACTCTCCTTTGACTTTAAAGAAAGGCCAGGTGACTAAAGTTCATGTCTGAACTGTAGGTGAGTAATACTGGATAAGGTAATTCCCACCCACAGTGTTAGGATTCTATTTTCAGCAGTGATTTGCTGAAAGAGCTTTGAAAGTATGTGGTGGACTTTCTGAGATCAAGCCTTTAAACTGTCCCCAGAAAGCCTTCCAAAGCTACTGTTTAATTTGAAAAGTGTAGATCTCTATTTTCTGTTCCTAGGGCTGTTATTGAGTAGTGATTACGCTTGTGTGTAGTCTCCAGAGCCGGTCTTTACTGTGTCTGCTCACAGTTTTGTGAGGAGTTTTGTGAAATGTAGTTACCTTTGCTTAAGTCCCTCAGTACCTTCCATGTAAGGCTCAATAAAAGTGCAACTGACTGCAGCGATGTTGTTTAGTATGACTGTATTAATTGGTGTGTGGGGTTTCTTTTTTTTTCTTTGTTTTTCTGTGCAGATAGCTGTGTCACCATAGAAGAGATGAACAGAACTTTGCTCTAGGAGATCACAAATATCTTTGGGTCATTCTGCATCTCAGTATTTAATAACAATGGAAAATGTCCAAATGCTATAGCAAGTCTTTGCAAATGTATAATAAACTGTTTAGAAAAGTTCATGCCATGAACTGAACTGTATAATACTCACATTAGTGTACAGATACAAATCTAATGCCTATAGACTACTGCGTGGAAAGTTCCAAAGAGAAAGAAAAGTCTGTGAACTTGCAGCAGCCCTGGAAAAATGGGAGCAACAAAACTTTAAAAAGCACAGCTTTGGACACACTCCATGTGTCTGCACAGCTTTCAAGTGAACTAGCACTTAAGACCTTGTGTAATAAGATGGACTCTGGGGACACAGCTATAGGACAAAAAGCTACCTCAAGGTCTGGAGAAACTGCTAAAGTACCAAGCAGATGGAGGCAAGAACATACAGCTGTTATTAAGATGAGCACTTTTGGCAATCAAGAAGTACAGAGGCAACCACAAGTAGATCACGAGCAAATAGGAAACACGGCATCAGCACAACTTTTTAGTTCTGGGAAACTGGTATCATCAAATGAAGCTGCACAGCAAGTCACAGAGAAGCAATATCCACAGCATCGTCCAAGTCCTTATTCATGTCAACATTCACTTTCTTTCCCACAGCATTCATTGCCACAAGGCTTCTTGCACAACATAAAGCCACATCAGAGCTTGGAAGGCCCTCCGTGGCAGTTTCCTAGCCACTTGCAATCAGTTGCCTCAGAGGACTTGTTTCCTTTTCATATGCATAGCCATAGCGGAGGTTTCTCCAGGAAGAAGATTTCAAGTTTGAACCCTGCATACAGCCAATATTCACAAAAATCTTTAGAACAATCAGAAGATGCTCACAAAAAGGAGCACAAACCCAAAAAGCCTGGCAAATACATTTGTCCTTACTGTAATCGGGCCTGTGCCAAACCTAGTGTACTTAAAAAGCATATTAGGTCTCATACTGGTGAGCGACCATACCCTTGTGTTCCTTGTGGTTTCTCCTTCAAGACGAAAAGCAACCTTTACAAACACAGGAAGTCACATGCCCATGCAATTAAGGCGGGATTGGTTCCTTTCACAGAGTCAGCAGTCTCTAAATTGGATCTCGATGCCAGTTACATTGATGTGGAAGCTGAAATACATTCAGATGGTGAGCAGAGCACAGACACTGATGAGGAGACCTCGCTCCTAGTGGAAGGGTCTGACAAACTGAGCCCTGTTTCGCAGCTCCCCTTGGACATTGCTAGCAGGAGTGGTTTTCACTCCTCCATGGAAGAGTCTTTGGTGGGGCCGATGAAAGTGCCCATTTTGATTATCCCTAAAAGTGGGATTCAGTTACCCAGTGAGAGTTCTTCATATATTGGCTCTGATATGTTGCAAACCCCATCCTTAAGTACCAAGTCTGATGACTCTCATACAGTTAAACAGCGACTTGCACTAAGATTGTCAGAGAAAAAAGGACAAGATTCTGAGCAGTCACTAAACCTTCTGAGCCCACACAGTAAAGGAAGCACTGACTCTGGTTATTTTTCCCGCTCAGAAAGTGCTGAGCAGCAAATTAGCCCACCAAATACTAATGCAAAGTCTTATGAAGAGATAATTTTTGGGAAGTTCTATAGGATTAATCAAAGGACAGCACTAACTGTAGCCACAACAAATCAGGAACACACTTTAATGGGTAGAAAGGGCAAAACGGACCCATCACCTCTTCTAAATAACAGATTAGATATCAAGATGCTTGAGGAACATATTTCTCAGCTGACTCCAAATAAAGATGAACTTGTTGATTCTACTAATTTGAGCACTATTAAATCTGCACAGGTTTATCCAGGCAGCAATACAGAATGTAGACAATCCCAGATCACCACATCATCTATCAAAAGTGAAACCAACTTGTACCAAGTCAGTCAGCAGGGTGATGTGTCTGTCCTTCTAGAGCCCCCAGTAGATTCCTCTCCTCTTATTAGAAGTAACTCCATGCCAACCTCTTCTGCAAACAGCCTAAGTATTCCTCCATCTCTGAGAGGAAGCCATTCATTTGATGAGAAGATGACTGGCTCTGATGATGTATTTTACCCTGGGACAGTGGGAATATCCCACCAAAGAATGTTGAGAAGACAGGCTGCCTTTGAATTGCCGTCTGTACAGGAGGGGCACTCAGATTCAGACTATCATGGAAGACCAGGGAAAAATATCATTACTGCTTCCAGCAGACAGACAGCAGGTGACAAAGGACCATCCTTAAAAGAGAAGAAAGGAGACAAGACCTTTTATGATTATGATGCCAGTGGAAAGCACTACAGAAAGTGGGAAGAATTTGAAGCTCAGAAGCAGAACTACAGGGACTCACCATCCTTAGGTGGGATGAACAAGGGGGGAGAGTTTTTTATTGATCCACTTGGGCAATCTCAGTCAGTGCCATCCATGCTTGGAACAACTTTTGAAAACAGAAAGCGTAGGAAAGAGGAGAGTGTTGGAGATGAGGAAGATAGTCCCATGCTTTGCAGCAGTACACCTGGCACCACTGGGGGGATTCAACCTTTAGACTTTGATCCCAAATCCCAAATTCAGGAAGTGCCAAGAAGCGGATTTGCCCTTCAAGGCCTGGACAATGCACCCCATTGCCATGCGGAGCGTTTTGAAATCTGCAGGCCTTACTTGCAGTCTGGAAGCCCAGCAGCTTCTTTGGAAGATTCATCCTTAACTGCAGAGCAAGAAAAGACTGCAGAATCACTGTTTAGAAAGCCCCCTGGAAATGTCATCTCTGTCATTCAGCATACAAATTCATTGAGTAGGCCAAACTCATTTGAAAGGTCTGAATCTACAGAACATATTGCATGCCAGCAGGAAAAGATCTATTCACCATCTGAAACATGTGAGAGCGAGATTTGTGAGTCCCCAATGAGCCCAGACCGAGCTCCACAAATGGAAAGTGCTGACACCAGTAAGCCGTCTCCATCCCAGCAGCCTCAGCCGTGTCATATGCAGCCCAGGTTGGTTCGCCAGCACAACATACAGGTACCTGAAATTCGTGTCACAGAGGAGCCAGATAAGCCTGAAAAAGATAAAGAAGTGCAGAGTAAAGACCAGGAGAGACCCACTGAAGAATTTCAATGGCCCCAGAGAAGTGAAACCCTTTCTCAACTTCCAGCTGAAAAGCTACCACCCAAAAAGAAGCGTTTACGACTTGCTGACATGGAGCACTCCTCTGGAGAATCCAGCTTTGAGTCCACAGGTACAAGCCTCTCTCGCAGCCCTAGCCAAGAAAGTAATTTGTCCCACAGTTCGAGTTTTTCAATGTCCTTTGAAAGAGAAGAGAATATGAAGTTCATCACACCTCCTAAACAAGATGAATTTGGAAAACAGTCCGAGTTTTTAACAGTTCCAGCTGGTGCTTACTCACTTTCTGTCCCTGGGCATCACCATCAGAGGGAAATGAGACGCTGCTCATCTGAACAGATGCCCTGCCCTCATGCTGCTGAAATCCCAGAGATCCGAAGTAAATCCTTTGATTATGGGAACCTGTCTCATGCCTCTTCAGCTGGGACACCTACTTTGGCACTGTCTCCATCCCGAGAAAGGAAGAAATGCTTCTTGGTTCGCCAGGCTTCCTTCAGTGGTTTTCCAGAGATTTCTCAGACTGATCAGAGCACAGAACAAAGTATAAAGCAGGAACAGATGGAACACTCACAGGCTGGTCTTCGCTCCTCCCAGCTTGCCTGGCATCACTCCCCTTCCTCTGTACTTCAGCCTATTCAGGTAGATGACTCTGGAAAACAGGCTATTGGCTCTTGTGCTCAGCTTAGTAATAGCTCATCCCACCTTGCTCAGCAACAGGCTCTTGTTGCAGACAGCCCGGAAATGTTAAGGACTCCCTTAATCCAACAAGCACCTTATATTCCTAACAAACATCCATCAGAGCAGCAGCAGCAGCTATTTGCACATCAGGAAAAAGTCCCATTCTCCCCTATTCATAGCACCTTATTTCAGTTTCCCTATCCAGCTGTCTGCATGGTTCACCTACCACCATCTCAGCAGCCTCTCTTGTGGCAGTCATGCACAGAACCTCTGAACTTCCAGCATCAATTTGTACAACAGCTGCAGAAATCTTATGTCAAACAGCCTTTCCAAACAGACATTCATCCAAGTTATCACCTGGAACATGCACCAGAGCTTATAGGAAAGAAAGCAGCTGATTATATGCACGCTAAAGAGCAAGCATACCAGCATTACTCAGGAACATCTGGGCAGTATTCAAAAAATACTCTTGCTAAGTACCAGTCAGACCATAGCATTAAACCAACAGATACCTCCTCTGAGCAGCATCTTCAGACAGATTTTGACTCCCCAAGTGATGGATCTGTACAGTCTTTGCCAGGAACAGTTGTTCCTGTCAGGATTCAAACCCATGTGCCATCTTATGGTAGTGTCATGTACACAAGCATTTCCCAGATCCTTGGACAGAGCAACAGTCCTGCAATTGTAATTTGTAAAGTTGATGAGACAGTTTCTCAAAGAACATTGGTAACTAATGCAACCATGCAAGGAATTGGATTTAACATAGCTCAGATGCTGGGTCAGCATGGAGGACTAGAAAAATATCCTTTGTGGAAAATGCCACAGACGCTACCACTTGGACTGGAGCCACCGATTCCCTTGTGTTTGCCTTCGAGTTCTGACATGGCTTCTACCTTGGGAGGAAGCAAACGAATGCTTTCACCTGCCAGCAGCTTGGAGCTCTTCATGGAGACCAAGCAGCAGAAACGAGTCAAAGAAGAAAAAATGTATGGGCAGATAGTTGAGGAACTAAGTGCAGTTGAGTTAACTAACTCAGATATAAAGAAAGATTTTCCAAGAATGCAGAAGCCTCAACTAGTAAGGCAGAGCTGTGCTACCGAGCCAAAAGAAAGTCTGCCATCCATGTCATCCTCTTCTTCACTGTCATCCTCATCATCTCAAGATTTCCCACCTGTCAGCATGCCAGAAGCTGATGCTTTCCCACTGAGCAGAGAGAAACTTTCCAGTTTTGATTCCACATCACCGGCACAGAAGTCCAGTGTCCCATCTGAAGGGAGAGACTCACCAGAAGAACTGGACGTGGATGAAACAGCCTCAGATATGAGCATGAGTCCACAGAGGTCTTCATTGCCACCAGGAGAAATTCAGACAGAAGACCAGCTGAAACATCAAAAATTGCCTCTTGGGATGTTAGTCCAGATGTCATCTAATGCTGTTGGGAAAGTCACAGCCTCAACTATCCTCCTGACAGACGTAGCAGATTTCCAGCAGATCCTTCAGTTCCCAAGTCTGCGTACTACTACTACTGTGAGCTGGTGTTTCTTAAACTATACAAAACCAAATTACACTCAGCAACCAACCCTCAAAGCTTCTGTTTATGCTTCGTGGTGTATAAGTTCATGTAACCCAAACCCATCTGGGTTAAGTACAAAGACCACTTTAGCACTTTTAAGGTCCAAGCAAAAAAACACCACGGAAATCTACACTCTGGCTGCTATGCATAGACCCGGAGCTGGTAAACTGACATCATCAAGTGCATGGAAGCAGTTTGCTCAGGTAAATAAGAAATTTTAATAAAATTAAATTCATATATCTTTATAGGAGAAATTTCTAGTAAACCATAAAATGTAAGTTAATGTGTTTTTTTTTAAAAAAAAAGATTCCCCATTGGGAAATCATCCATTACAAGTTTTGAGCCTCAGTTTATCCTTCCGCAAGCTCTGCTACTTCTGCTATCTCTGTCTCTGTCTCCATTTTCAAAATAAGGTGTAAGAAGTGAGGCTTTTAAAGCCCTCCCTTCATTTGTGCCAGAGCCTGATACATTATCTCCTTTTATTTTGCCCTTTCTTTTTGCCATGTCCTGATTCAAACAGTATCAGACGCAAATATCCATGTGCATTTGTAAGTAAAGATTAAGTTAAAATTGAGTAAGGATTTTTAGATCCTTTTAATGTCTTTTACATGTCAGCTCTTACTCATAGATTAAGCATTAGATGATGGTGCCAGGGAAAATTCTGTAACGGCAATACCTTCTGAGGCTTTTCCATCTCTCTTTTCCATGATTTTTTTTTCTGAGGAAAGATATAGTATTGTCTTTTCTGTCAAGACTCTCATAAAAATTTGTCCATGTTACCTCCTCACTTATTCTCTGTCAAATTAAATGGGACAGATTAGTTCATCGTATAGAATTGCACCAAAATGAGAGTTTGGCTTTGACATGGAATGTTAAAAGTATTTGAAATGAAGTGTGCATTTATTGTGTGCTCCAGCAGTAACACCCTTCCTTGACTTTGTTCTACAGATGAAACACGAGCCATTCTTCTTGTTTGGCAGCAAGCTTGAAAAGAAAGTAGTGGGGAATATTATTAAAGAAAGAGTAAAAGGAGACATTCATGGAGATAAAGACATTACATCCAAACAAACTGAGCCGATACGAATTAAAATCTTTGAAGGAGGGTAAGAAAATATAACTGGAAATTTCAAGCTCAGACTGTCATTTTAAAGACATTTGAAAGTGAATATGAATGAATTAGGATGTGAACAGTCTCCTGTGTTCTTGCCATGTCTTGTAGCTCCTAAGCCTCTCCTTTTTTTGTGTATTTGTCAGTCTTAAAACAAACTGCAGGATACCTGTATACTTACTTTGGGCTCAACTTTACTACTAGGACAATTATGTTTTCCATCTGTGTGAGAGCACTCACTCGAAATTGTTACTTTAATTCCTTAGGTCATAGGGCAATTGATAAACTGTTAACAATTTGATATTTTCTATACCCTGTCTTTGTATTTAAAGGCCTTCAGGAGGATGTCTTTCCATTTTTAGATGCTGTATACTTCCAGTCGCTTGAATGGATTGACTCTGCATGCTTAGTCTTATTCTTGTAATACTTCATTATTTACTGAGGTTGGATTTTGGAGATAAAATGTAAGATGCCAATGAAGTCTATGGTATCTAAGCCAACTCCATATATGGTTGATAAAATAATGTTTAATTCTACTGTGGCAATCTATCACTCAAGTGATAATAGAAACAAAGAGGGGAAAAGGAGACTTGAGAGCCCATTAACATTGTTTTGAGGCTTATGAAACTTGTTATGAAAAGAAAATGAGATAGATACTTGTCTCTGCAGTATGCTCTAAAATATTGTTTAGTTTCTTTTACAGAATTCTGACACAATGCAGTTAATTTGCCAGTTTTTAGTAGAGAATAGTCAGGTGGCTGAACAAGGTGTGTTTTTCAGTCTTACCAAACTCAGATGGTCTCACAGCACTGTTTTATTGGGGTAAATAAATAGCTCAAGAGGGAGGTGTGAGAAATTCGTATTTCCATTTCCTTCTCCTGTCAGTTTGTACCCTTTAAAATTTCAATTGTCCTTCATTGACATGTTTTTCACTAAGGTTGAATAGTCTCCATGAAATTAACATTGGCACTTCTCTATAGTCGGCAACACTGAAGGAGTATAGCCTACATCTTGCTCGAAAGACTGAAAAAGCTATTTTGGAGATTTTTATAGGTATGCTGGCCCAAACACCCTGATCCTGACTGTTCTCTGTAGCTGTACCTTGTCATACCCAAGCCAGTAGACTGGCTTTAAAAGAGTGACCCAAATTCAGCGGTGAGCCTAAGTTTATGAAAAATTTAAAGAGCTGTTGCTTCAACTCACACCCACTTTGAAGTATAAAATTTGCCTGCTTCCCACTATGTATCATTTCTGAATTTGGATGACCTTGCTGAAGACAGTCTGCACTGATGTAAGCTGCGTGATGAGAGGTCAGAAGAGTAAAAATGTGTTAAGAAAAGCAACTTAAAGGAGGATTCAGATCAGTGTGAACTGCAGGAGATCACTCCATAAAAAGCCTCTACTGTTTAATACCTTCTTTAAGAAATTTTGCATTTTACTTACACCACCTTGAGTTTTCCTGTACGCCAGTAAGATTTATGAAACTATTTTTGTAAACTCATATAATTCACACTTCACCTAGAAATATCTCCTAGTAATACTTGACTATGTTTAGATATTGTTTGAGTAAAACGAAACCTTGGCGTGCACATAAATTTTTGGAGAGTGGGGAGAACAAAAGTCTGTGCAATAGATTGGAGCTTCCTCACAGAAGCATATAACATGCAAAACTACAGCAAATGAGGTGATGCAGTGTCAATAGGTCCACTCTTTTTTTATGCATCATCATTTTATGATTCCTTTTACATGAATTATTTGTGGAAGAACAGATTCATTCTTTTCATTAGTTTGGCTATTTTTTAAGTGGATATAATATAACTTAGATATTATTACCATATCTTGCATTGTTTTCTGTCCTGGTTGTTGAATTTGTCCTTCTCTTCAGGTTGTTGTTTATGACTTCTGAAAGCTAGTTTTTTACATGAGTGGGTTTCCATTCTTGCTTTTTTTTTTCTGTTGGTAGAGCTATTCTGTTCTACTCTTGTCAAGCTCATCTTCATCTCCTCTCAGCAAGTAGTGCAAGGAACTATGTAACAAATGTCAGTCATCTTCATTTCACATTTTCTCTCCTGTACAGATAAATGTGCACAGTGATATCTTGTTTCAGCAGTGTATTTTCATTTTGATTTTCAGTTGTCATGGGGAGTGGGTTTCCTTAGGCTTTGTGACTGCTTTTGCTTCATGGGTGCAAAGAAGGTAATTCAGAATCCATAGCTGAGAAAGATCTGTTATTGTCAGGTTTTGGGTTGTGGGAAAGCCTGTCCACCTGGCAGTGAAGTGCAGCTGTGCAGCTGCTTTGTGCCGGGTGGTGGGGCGCTTGTATGGCAACTGGGGAAAAAGCAAATAGATGGGACTGGGGATGAGTGAGAAGCTGAAGGAGCAGAATCAATGCAGGTGAGACAAAAAGTAGATGACAGAATTATAGAATTGTTACGGTTGGAAAACACCTCTAAGATCATCCACCCATCAGCCTAGTACCACCAGATGTCAGAGCACATCACCACCTCTCTGAACTAAAACCCATCAGGAGCATTTTGTAAACATTGCATCAGAGGGGGTTTTGAAGGGAGAAACTAACCATCATATTATTACCTCTGGCAGGTTCCTTGATTCAGGTGAAACTATCTGAATCACAAAATCTGCTTTCCATTGTCTGTGACTGCAAAATCCTGATAGGATATGAAGCAATGTTCCTCAAGCAGTAATTTGAAGTTCAGCACTTGCTGTAGTACAAATAGTTACTAATGGCATGAAAAGAAAGGAGGGACAGGGCAAGCGTGCCTGCTCACCTGACATCTAGCTTAATAACATTATCAGCTGACCACAAGAGTTCACAGTTTGCTTATGTTTGCTCTTTTATATCTATCAGTAATAGACTTGAACTGAAAAATCCCAATAAATAGCATTTTGGATAGAAACTGTGGGACTCTGAGACTTGTTAATGCTTTTTAACTCAAGAGTCCCAGTTGAATCAAACACAGAGCAGCAGTGACCAAAGTCTTTACGTGAATGTCATGTAGTAGAAGGTGGGAAATTACTCAAACCTTTGAGAGAGGCACAAGTTAAATAGTAAGATCTAATATGCCTGAGGGCTAAAAGATAATCGCCATAGACTCAGTCTTCTGGTCTTTTACTTTTTGGATCAGGCTTTCTTTAAATGTCAAGTTTGTGTGTATCATTTCTCATACGGTTGTTGTTATGATGAAGCATACTTAAAGAGTCAAGGTCAGTTATGGCCAAAAACCATCTATGTGAATGATGAAGGGACAGATCTTGTATTATTGTCTTTGTGCCCAATGGGATCTGACAGGTGACAGAAGCCAGTGGAATGAGGTCAAGCAGAACAGCAGAGATGGAGCAACCGAAAAGCACGTTATAACACAGCATTTATCTTATCAGTATCAATCAGAAGTGATATGGTAGATTTCATCCCAGCAAAATCAGACTGTAAGGAGAGATAAAGAAGATAAAATGGCAGTATTTCAAACAATAATGGACATTTTTTCTGTCTGTGGGAGAGAGCCTGGAGGTAGTTGATGAAGCGGTGGATAGAGAGATGACTTGCAATCACTGACATGTATATGAAGGAGAACCTGGGAAATGGGGCAGAGAAAAGCAGAATCTCAGAAATGTTATACAGAAAAACAGAGAGATGACTAAATATTAAATTACATTAGACTATGCTAGTTTTGCCCATGGTGCTAGGAACAATAAAGGAAAAGAGAGAGGACCAACTTTATTGGAAATGAGATAAAACGCCCTGAATTTAGGCATCCACATCTAAAAGAGGAGTTGATGTGTTTAATAGATAACAAGAGGGACATAAGAACAGGAGACTGTTTTATGTTTTTCTAAGATATTAACCTCAGTATAGATATTGCCAGTGATATAGCTGAACATATGGAAGAAGTGTTCATCTAAGAAAAGCACACTTGAAAAAATATTTCAGCTCTGTAACGCAAAAATTGCAACTTACTTCTTGCAGAATTATCATCTCATTAGCAGAATCTTTCTCACAGTCCCTTTCTTATTTAAGGTACTGACTGTCAGTACCAAAGACAGTTTGTGGGCTGTGCATCCATGGGGTGACTGAAAGTGCTGCTTAGGGAGAGGGCAGTGGAGGACAGAGGGCAGAAAAAATATTATTTCTCAGTTCTTACACTTTCTGTATTTGGATGGAATTCTCCCCTGAAGGAATGCCCAGCACTCTTCAAACCTCAGAACAGCCTGAGCAGATTCCCTGGACACTTTTAGATTTCAGTATTAATGATTTAGCATGATAATAAAGGCAATGTACAGCTTTACATAGATTTGCATATCTTTTTTATTTTCTAACTACAGAGTATGTAATCAGCAAAAATAGCATGATTGATAAGCTTATGCCTGTGCTAAGAAAAATTCCTTTAATAGCCGTGTTGGAAGTTTCCCATTTTATTTCTAAAGCATCGGGTACCTGAGTGAACTCAACTCTGTGTTCCTTTAGGGAGAGATTTATCTTTGGGAACGTCAGGCATCTGTAGTGTAAATGTGTACATCCTTGCTCGTCATCTGCATTCCCTTTATGCTTGAGGGAAAGAAATGGGCATTTCCAGGATGTGATTTATCTGATCCCAAGGGATAAATACGCTAAAATAGTTAAATGAATTGTGCTGCAAAACAGTGCTGTTTTCAGTGGTGGTAAATGTCCATGTTGTACGAGACTACACTTACCTGAAATAAATGAAACCCGCAGGCTTATATTTGGAGTTGTGCGGTGTCTGTAGGTTCATCAGTTTCCTGACAGGATGTTTATACTATTCTCATACTGCAACCTGTTGGTCTCAGATTGTTTAAAGACACTGGGACCAGTGCATTCACTAAAAGGCCAATACTTTGTGAGTTCCAGAGTGAAAATTCAGTAGTTCTTTTATATTTCTGTGGATTTGCTTTGATGAGATATATACAGGATCAGGATCAGATGCACAGAGGTGATGTTTGTACATGTATGAGACCTAGAGTCTGTATGATTTAAATACTTGCTCTCTTCCAACAGGTATAAATCAAATGAGGATTATGTCTATGTCAGAGGTCGTGGCCGAGGAAAGTACATTTGTGAAGAATGTGGCATTCGCTGCAAAAAGCCAAGCATGCTCAAAAAACATATCCGCACTCATACTGATGTCCGGCCTTACGTATGCAAGTTGTGCAACTTTGCCTTCAAAACTAAAGGTACTTGACCCTTTTTGCTGAACTCTTGCCACTTCTGGGTATTTTGCCATCTAGCATCCAAGCATCTATTGCAATCAAGAAGAAAATTTTCTTCACAATAGAAATATTGTGTTTGTGTGTACAGGACTGTATGAGAGAGTTTGTTTGCTTCTGTTCAATTGATCCAGGGATGTTGTGAGACTCCGAGACTCCTTGAATAGCTTCATTAAGAGCTATAGGCTCTTGACTGGTCCTTCTGTCTGCAGAGAAAATGTAGTAGCATAAGAACTCCCCTGAAAAATAATACTCTGCCAACATTGTTACATAGTGCAAATTTTAATTGCAGCAACACTTAAATGCTACCAGGAGAGTACCCTTGTTATGACATAATGTAGAAGCAGAGCATCAGCTGCTGAGGGAAACATGCCTTCATGGGCTTTACAGTGGGTCAGTTTCAAGTTTATAAATAATGTATGTCTCCCAGATGGGCTACTCCATCCACTGTGGCATTAATTATGAATAGAGATCTGATAGCTTCTGTTCACATGTATTTATCAGCACAGAAAAAAGCTTCCATTTGTCACCCTGAGGCCACAGATAATGATATTCTTTGGAATTTAGATTTGTGGTGCAACCATCTCCGTAAAAGAAAAAATCCTTCCCTCTGGTAGCATTTCTTTGTAGCACAGCCAAATGAGCCTTACATTCTCAGTTTCTTAGCTTCCCTTTGGCAGACAAGGGAAATAGATTCTGGTCCCAGTGCAGTGAACTTAGTTGAAGGGGGAGAAAGGAAGTTGAAGGAAATTTCTCCCAAGATCCCAGTACAGCTTCATGGCTGTTTTGAGCATTGAGAATTGTAATAGTTTCCATGACTCCAGCACTTCTTCCTGTGCCAAAGATGGGAATAACTGATGGATGGTAGTAGATCCATCAACCTAATTTCAGATGAGAACTTTTCATGGGCATGTAGAGACAAAGACAAGGAGCTGCTTGTTTGTCGTCCCAATAGACCATCTGGTGAGCTGTTCTCATATCATTGCTTACATTTGACATTGATGGAGGAATGGGTCTTAAGGAGGACCTTGAAGGAGTACTGTGGTTTTACAGCTGTGTTCATAGAGGACATTCCAGGAAGAGGAGATGGCGTGGAAAAAAAATGTGAAATTGCTTGCTGAGGCTGGCATTTCTGTCAGAGAAGAAGAAACACAGAGGAGGTGGTATGCTATTGCACAAGAAGGGCATGAGTAGGAAGAGACTAAGTTAGCCTTTGAGGTACAAGAAGTGTTTAATTGGTGTATTACTGCTTATGAGCAGTTGTCAGCCTCATAACTATTATTGCTATTCTGCTGAGAGCAGTAGGGGACAGACTTTCAGAGGCTCTTAGGTTTTCACTGTACACTCTGAGCATTTAGTTATCCAGAAGCATCAATGGCCAAGTTAGCCTTTTCATGCAGTGCACAGGCACAGTAAGAAACTCCTACTGACAAGGAAATTATTTGAACTAGCTGTGACTGAATGTCAAAGAAGAAGAGCCTGACTTGTGAGCTTCTAAGCACACCTCCACTATCCAGCAGAGTGGTGCAGTGTTCCTGCGCCCAGGTTGCATGTGCCACACACACCATCTGGAGATGCTGTTTGGGGTCCCACAA
The DNA here is from genome assembly GCF_001604755.1 of Lepidothrix coronata. Lineage (NCBI taxonomy): Eukaryota > Metazoa > Chordata > Aves > Passeriformes > Pipridae > Lepidothrix > Lepidothrix coronata. Next base: position 2,002,642 of record NW_016690303.1, on the reverse strand, counting down.
GCAGCATAAATGCATTGACAGAGGGCTTTGCTTGAGCTAAGAAGCACCGTTTCTTGGTAGTGGGTTGGGTTTTCTTGTGCCATGCTTTCCCTGTTGTGCATTGCAAATGAGACTGAAGTGGATAATGGATTAGAGTGATATTCTCCAGCTTTGCTTTATGCTCAAGATTCTTTGTCATGAAATGTATCTTGGGGCCAGTCTCAACCCAGTTTTCTTATCTGTGAAAAAACAGACCAAGACAGGTACTCCAGAAAGTCAATAGTCTAGTGTTAGATTGCTCCCTCAGGGTAATGGGAGATCTGATTTCAAATCTCTGTCTGATTCAAATCCGTACTTTAAATCTGGGAGCTGAACCTGAATTTCCCACATCCCAGGTGAATGCTGCAAGTACAGCTCCTCTCAGTTGAGAGATTGCAGCTAGATGGTAAAATTGCATAGAGAAGTTGGTAGGATATTTTTACCTCAAAATGCTTCAAATACTCTGAACATTTGGAACCTACATGTGAGGTAAATGGAAGAACCCTTATCTTGAAAGTACCACAGCGTAACTAGGAGTGTGAACCCTGAATGGCTGCTGTGCAGTGGACTTACTTTGATGTCTGGACAGTCTGTACATATTATGAACACTGAGACCAGGAATAGATAACATCCAGAACTTAGTTTTGTAGCTTGCTGGGGTGCCTAAATGTCACGTGGAAAATTGGAGAGCTGCCTTTATACCTTTCAGACCCTGAGTTTATTGGAATTTTTTATTTTCTTAAGATATAAGAATCTGTTCTCATTAGAACAGGCTCTGAGGGTAATGGGTTGGATGAGTCAGACCTGTCTGTTGTGGTGTTTTTTAAAGCTAAAACCTGTCATCTGCAGGATAACAGAGTTAAGATACACTGAAACCTGACTTGAAGAGTGATCTTTGCTGTTGTCCATTAATTAGATTAATCTCTGATCCATAGGAAATCTGACAAAACATATGAAGTCTAAAGCACACATGAAAAAATGCCTGGAGCTTGGAGTATCAATGACATCTGTAGATGATGCTGAAACTGAAGAAGCAGGTATGTCAGAATGATTTAATTTAGTTGGAATGGCTTCTGGAGTATGCAAATGACTCATTGCACTTTAGCACAGTGCCTGGCTAATACTGGGATATTAAGAGTATTTGGGGCATTTTTTAATTAAGAGGTATCTTTTTAATAAACAGGAAGTATAAAAAATAAATCCTATTCAGTTCTCCGAGTTACATTTTTATTAAGATACATGCAGAGGAGCTAAAAATAAAAGTGTGGCCTATTGTCATCTGTCTCATACAAAGTTCCCAATCTTTCTACTTAAAATGTGAGAGATGGCAACGTTTAGTGAAGTTGTGTAGGGTGAATTTGCTTTTATACTTCCTTTCAAGGATAAGGTTTTAAGGTATTATTTTGAAAAAACATGGTTTCAGACTATGAAGAATAGCTTTGTGCAGCCATCCCAGATGAAGAGCATCCAGCAATGACAATGAGTGGGTGGGGGATGAATGTGGCATAAGGTGTAAGAGGTGGGGTATGTGCTCACCATTTTGACTTGCTGTGGCTATTTCAGAAAACATGGAGGACATGCAGCAGGAGGCAGAGAAGAGCAGCAACCTGGCAGGCCTGTCAGCAGAGCACCAGTTTTCTGATGCGGAGGAATCAGATGGCGAGGATGGCGATGACAATGATGATGATGATGAAGATGAGGATGATTTTGATGATACTCAGGGAGACTCGACACCAAAAACCAGATCAAGAAGCACCAGCCCGCAGCCCCCTCGATTCTCCTCCTTGTCCGTGAACTCAGCTGGGGCATCACAGAGGGCTTCCCCCGAGGGCTCCCTTTCAGTGGGACACTCTTCCCTCATCAGTTATTTGGTCACCTTACCTAGCATTCAGGTTACTCAGCTTATAACACCAAGCGACTCCTGTGAAGATACACAAATGACAGAATATCAGAGGTTTTTCCAGAGTAAGAGTACAGATTCAGAACCTGATAAAGACAGATTGGACATACCTAGCTGCATGGATGAGGATTACACACTTTGCTTAGACCCCAGTTCATCTCCAAGGGACCTCTCACCTTCCAGTCGACAATCGTCACCTGGCTATGATTCTTCACCCTACAGAGATAACTCACCAAAGAGGTATTTAATGCCAAAAGGGGATTTGTCACCCAGAAGGCATCTGTCACCCCGAAGAGATATTTCGCCTATGAGGCATCTTTCCCCACGAAAGGAGGCTGTGCTGAGGAGAGAGTTATCACCAAGACGGGATGTGTCACCAAGACGTCACCTGTCACCAAGGAGACCAATGTCACCAGGGAAAGATACATCTGTTCGAAGAGATTTGTCTCCTAGGCGAGAGAGGAGATATATGGCCTCAGTTAGAGCGGCATCTCCCCGGAGGGGCTTATACCATAATCCAGCACTGTCCATGGGTCAATATTTACAGTCTGAATCTATTCCAGTGGGACATTCAGTAAGTATGAAAGAATATTTTCATTCCTCTTATCAAAAACAGTGCTCTTACCGAATTTATGCACAGCATTTTAAAAATCTTTGCAGCTTTGTAGAAGAAGAAGGCTTAAACTTTGAGCCTTGGTGGAAAGTCCTGAAACAAATGCAAGAAACTTGGAATAGACAGTGACCAAGTCAGGATGCTGATTCAATTGGATGCACTAGAGTCAGACTATAGGGGGTTGAGTCTTCACTTGGTACAACCCTGAGTAGCTCCATTAGCTTCAATAAAATAAGGCTGGTTTGCATTTTCTCTCTCCATATTTATGAAATGTCATTTTTTAAATGGAAGCTTACATGGTGCGTGAGGCTTGTTTCTGCACTGTAAAAAATCTTCTGTTTCCAAGATTAGATGGGATCAAGCCAAGATCAAGGCTTAAGGCCCTGTCTCTGAGGTTTAGTCCCCATTGTTGAGTATTGTTTAATGGAATAAAAATGCTAAGATAAATGAAACCTCTCAGAAAAGCAGAGTGCCCATTGAAATCAGGATCTGTAGCTGGAATTTTAAGAATATTATTGTATGAGAGGAGCAGGCAGCTGTCTGCCCTACAGAAAGTGCCGTCACAACTGGCTGTTCCAACAGGGACACAACCGTCTGGGTGGAAATATGCAAAACTTGCACAACTGCTGTCTGTGCTGTTCCCTTTCAGTAAAACAGTTCTCAGTAACTACCAGATTGGCACTTTTGACCAGCTCTACCATTCACAAAGCACTCCCTTCACAAATAGATTTGGTCTTTAAAGATAAGGAATGGCCTTACTATAAATGCATTTGCTTATTTATTTACTATGCTTCCCTCACCATGTTTGATGTTGTGGCTGCCCTCTCACTGCCTGCCTCCTCAGCCTGTATGTGTGGGTTCAGCTTGGGCAAGCTGGAGAGGGGTGGCTGATTAAAAGTGGTCCATGAGGAAGGGCACACTGAAACCCTGCTGCACTCTCATAGGAGCGACCAGTGCATAGCTGAAAGAGGATACAAATCCCATCAGCAGTTCTATTGGCAAAGTGAGGAAGCTCAAGAGGATGAAGAGCCACCAGTTTAACTGTCCTGATGTCTTAGTATCAAATGGATGGGATTATATGGGATGCTACAGCTGACATTGTGCAGGGTCCCCCAGTCCTTCATGTCCCACATAAGACACACTGGCATCCTGTAGTAGAGATTTTGGATGTGTAATGATACTAGCAAAAGGGTACGCTAACAGTCGTCCTTGGTCATCTGACAGTTCTTGCTGTTAACATTTTCCAGCAAGGTGTTTAGCACATTGTAAGGACTTTTTTAGCACTCTTAGCTCCTTCTTTTGAAAAGTCCACCACGCCAGATGGACTTCTAACACTTACCTTATTTTTGAGGTAGGATCAGTCATGTGGCAGTGAAAACCCAAGTCAATTGTCTTACAGAAATCATCAGTAGCTCAGTGGCTTGTTGAGTGTTTTGAGAGGGAAGCCCAGATCTCAGTAGAGTCACTGTGACCTTAATACAGGCATCACTAAAAGTGGAGCCCAGGAAAATTTAAATGAAAAAATGACAAGTGAGGATGATTGCCCATCACAACAAACAATTGCAAGGAAGGAAGGACGGATTCCTCACCTCTTGATGCCTTTCTGGAAGACGTACTTTAGCCAAACAGTAGTTGAGTTTAAGTGACACAAGTTGTTACACTAAGTGTGTGGGAAGACAAATAACACCTGAGCTGCTATAAATGAAAGCTGTCAGAGAAGAAAAAGGAATAAAGACTGGTTTTCACTTTCGGAGTAGTGAAATCTAGCAAATCAGAATATCATTAGCAGCTGCATCAGTGATGCACATGCCAGCTTACAATCCTCACAATATTTTTAAGGGCTGCATTGGGTTCCCAGTCCTTGCAGGAATAAGAGTTGTTTTGTGCTTCTGGTGCCTGCAGTTCCCAGAAGAGGCCAGTTTTATTTCTTCTCCACTGAAGTTGATTTATTTGCTCTAGTCTCTTTGGCCAATGCTGGTCTAGTTCCCCTTCACGTTGCTTCGTGTTGAATGTCCATGCACTTTGGTGGTCTTGTGCAAAGAGCTTGTGAAGTGTTCTGGCATTGAAAGCATCACATAGAAAGCAATTGAAATTATTTCTTTAGGAAGTGGAAAAGAGCACAGGGAAAGTACCTGAAAAATACACTTTTTTTTCCTTTGACAGTTAATACTCTCTCCTTTGACAGACAATACTCTCTCCAAAGTAGCCTAAGGCTCTGGTTTATGCTGGGGCACACTTGGCCTTGACAAGTTAAATTGATGTCTTTAAAATTAAAGGCAGATACTCTCTGCTCTCTAAATAAATTTGGGGTCTCCTCTTCTGTGAATGCCAGAGGTTTCTTTCCTTTCTGAGGAGGTTGATGCTATTATTGGAGGGCTTCGATTCTTCTCCCCAGTCATTTTCTGCCAGTCCTGAGAGAAAGAGAAGGAATAGGAAGGCTGCATTTGTTCACCCTGAGTGAATCTCTGTTGCCATTTTATTTTGGATCAGGCATATGTCTCTGTTGTCACATTTATTGTGCTTTGACTCAAATTGCAGTCTTGGAGTAAGTGATCTGGATTGTTGTCAGATGAAATTAAACTGAAAAAATGTTCTCCAGGAGTGCAGCAGGTGCACTAGAACTGTGAGTGGCCATTCAAGTGAGTGAAAAGAGACCGCATAGCACTAATCCAAAGAAACCTTCCCTTCCAAGCCCACTACATTTGTATTGTGTGTATGGCATCCAGCACCAACAGTTTCACTCCATTCCTGTTTGTGCCAAGTCTTAATGCATCCCTCTGCTACCTAGTGCAGACCAGAGCTTTTGCCTCTTCTTTCAGCCCCAGGACTAGATACCATGAGATTGTGAATATATCTTGTTGTGAGTGGTACAGACTTGACTCTAGCAACTGTTTTAGCTTCTAGGAGGTAGTGCATTTTGCTTGTGTTGCCATTTTGTTCCTCATCTTATTTATTTTGAAGTCCAAAGCCTGTCTTGATATATTCAGAAGGGATGAAGGGAGTTAAGCACTTCTATAACCACTTTAAAGTTGATAGGACTTAAGGTCCTTTGTTCATCCCAGATATGGGTATTAAATCCCTTCCCAAATACTCACTACTTTATCATCTTGAGTGAAATAAGTTCTTGTACAGAGAGCCAGCCACTTCTGAAGTCCAGGTAAACTGTAAATAGGTCCACTGAGGTATCTGGGCTACTATGGTGCACTCTCAGTAGGGCTGCAAATTGAGCTGATCCTGAAACTGAAGTCCACACAGAGTTTTAGTCACTTTATTAAGCATCATGTCTTTCAGAAAACACATCGGTAATATGGTCTGTTGTTGAATTTCACTACAGAGTTCAACGTTTTTTGATTTTTAGCTTTAAAAACCCTCAAGTACATTATGATACAGTAATCAAAGACACTGTTTTCCATCCAACATCGTTTTGCAAGCTGTAGTCTGAGGCTGTCCAGAGAACATCTGTGAAGGATGCATGGCTTTGAAATGTGATCTTCTTCTGGATCTCCCACAGCCTGTTTTGGGTGATGTACCAGATACAGGGTAAACCCTATCTCATCCCTGAGGCATTCTGGGGGACCTGTGAAGCTGGATATGCCTTTGCTCAGGGGTGTGATGTGAAAGTCTAACTTTATGACCAGGTCAGAACGTTTCATGAAAAGCTACTACAGAGTATTGTTGCTTTGGAAATTATATGTCATCTGGAGTTGAAGGGAAATACGCTAATCTGTAACAAATGAGAATTAATAGGAAATAAACTGGATTCCCATCACCTGACAAAGAGAGGAAGCATGGCAGCAACCTCACAGCACTGGCAGCAACCCATTCTGCTTGCACTGCAAAAAGATATTGTGACTTCCTGCGCTGTGCTCTGTGATCTAATACTTGCCCTGTCAACCGAATAAAGTCTTTGGATTTTCAGGATGCTTGTTGAAAAAAGACAGTCTTTTTCCATGAATATGTATATGTGTGTCTGCTTGTAGGTATGAAAATGCTAGATACTGGTAAAGGAAATAAAAGCAGGGTAAGAGGTCAGAACAGTTATTAGTGCCTGTAACAATTTATGTTGTCTGTTTCCAAACTTACCTGCCAGAGCTAGAGAAAGATAATCCCATATGTACTCAGCCAGGCTTAGGAGGTGTCCAGTGGACATGCACAGACTGCCACTGTCTATGTAAAAATTGGGCATATGAGACATGCGTTGGATGATACTGCTGATCTTAAAGTGTGTAGCAGTTTCTATCATGTTAGCCACCTCTGTCTGGCAAGGACAGACTCTTGCTCTATTCCCTTTTGAAACTGGGCAGGGTAAAACATGAAGCCAATGTCTTTCTCAATTAGAGATTTGTGTGTGACTAGGTTTGTTCTTTGATGAGTTTTACTCTTTTTTTTTTGGCTGCTTTTACTCAATTTCCCTTAGCCCAGGTTCACATCAGATGCAATAGTGATAAATGTCGTGGCTTAGGAAACATCCAAGAGGACAGTATGACTGAGAAACGAGTTGACAGAGCAAAGATGGAGAAAAAAATAGGGGGCAAGTAGCTATGCAGAGGTGAGGTTAGTGATAGGAAGGACTGACAGGGTAGGTTAACTGAGTCTTATGCAGTTTATTGGCAACTGCAGTTTATTTTGTAAATTTTTCCCCATTCAGCAGTATAATGTGCTGTCACTGTGCTTTCTTATGACAATTTCTCTTTTATGAGACTCAAGCATCTCACTTTCTGAATAGGAAAATTCCCAACATAGATTAGTCTCTGAAAAATAACATCTCTGAAGTTCGAGTCTGATGATTATGGGTCACCCTTCCTGTCTCAGTGTTGATTTATATTAAACAGGACAAAGCATCTGAGCACAGTGAGATTGAGCCCTTGGGTAGCACAGAAACTGAATCTTTAATTGCCCCCTAAACCAGCTCCCTGGGATGGGATCAAGAGGTTGCTTAATGCCTTGAGAGCTGGGATTTTCCAGCAGTGAAGTGCTGCCACTTTAATGTGTTGGCATTTAGCACCATAGTCCTTGGGCTGCTGCACCAAGGCTATGGTAGTGTTAGAGCTTTGGGGCAATTGATTGGTGTTTGGTCAATTTACAGAGCAGAGATGAGCATTTTTGTTCATTCAGTTTCATGTGAGAGGCCCCGAGAGTTGTGTGGCCAAATCCCACACGTAATTATGAAAATGTCATCCTGCACTTCTGTAATCATTGTTCCTCTGTTCAACAATAAATGGTAATTAATCATCAGATAGCAAACAATTTTTAAAACTTAAGAATGAAAAAAAAAACCTAAAAGCCCAGGGCATATTTAATACTGAGTGGAGATAGAACTATTCATTCTTCCAAGGCAGGAACTAATGGGAAGGCACTGAAAATGTCAATATTGCAAGATTGGCTTTTATTAGCCATCACAAAATCCTCCATTCTTCTCAGTCCCATTATGAGTGGGTGAGTCTCCCTGGGACAGAATCATCGCTTTTGCTCACAGCAAAGCCTGTGCTTTTGTTACTATTTATTGTTTACACTGCAGATAGGCCAGAATGGTTCTTCATTGTCTCAATAACTGGAAAAATTTGTATCTTCATTGCACAGAGGCACTTGAACTTCCATGAAAATACCCACCTCCTTTCATCAGGGATTGGGTAAAGCTCACAGGGAGCAAGTGCCTTCTCTGGGGCTCAAGAGCAGAATCTTTCAGAAGGCAGAAAATACTTACACGCCATCAGATTTTCTCCATTATGCCAAGCAGAGGCAGTAAGCAGGGGGCATTTGGATGTGTATTTCTCTGCAACAAAGTCTTGATACCCAGTGTGGACTGCAAATGCCAGCACAGTTTTCCAAAAATGAGGATAAGATGGATCTCCAGGCTAAATTTCTCTGGGGGAATGAAAATCTGTTTACCCCAAATTCTCTTCAAAGTTTCAGTTGAATATAATACTCTTCACTTCCTGACCTAAATTGCTGCATTTTGTTGCTGAGCTCTCTTAACTAGCAGCTACCTTTCACCTCAGAGGCATGAGCCCTGTAGATCTGAGCTGAGCAAAACCTCCTCTGTTATTTGGATATGCAATTAGTGCATTTCCAAATGCTTTGGGATCCATCTGCATGAAAGGTGCTTCATGAAAGGGAGGCTGTATTAGGCAGGAAAGCAGATAGGTGGTTTGGCAGCCAGACAAGAATTCTGCTAGTAGCAGTGCTGACATTTCTTTTTTTTTCTTTTCTTTTTTTTTTCTGGTTACAGAGAAGGGGGTTGTCTCAGGCACCTTACTTCAACATATATGGAGAAAAAGGAGGCATGGAGCACCGCAGGTCTAGCCTGTTCCCTGAAGGTCCGAGTGACTATGTCTTCAGTCATCTTCCACTACACTCCCAGCAACAGATCCGAGCACCTATCCCCATGATGCCTATTGGGGGTATCCAGATGGTCCACTCGGTACCCATGGCCCTTTCAGGTTTACATTCTCCGTCCACTTTGGCCCTGCAGAGGGAGATCTCTGAGGAGAAGCAAAGAGGAACTGTGGAAACCCTTACAAAAGAATCATATAGTATTTCTAAGCACCATGAGAAACGTACCTCTCCGCACAGCTTGCACCCCAGCACTCCCTCCAGCACGCCCTCCTCGCCGTTGCTGTTGCTGACACAGAGCACATCGGAGGACAGTGTCGTGGCTACCGAGAGGGAGCAGGAGGAGAACATACAGACTTGTACAAAAGCCATAGCCTCTCTGCGAATCGCCACAGAAGAAGCCGTTCTGCACGGGGCAGAGCAGCTGCAGAGGCCTTCTGAGCCTCACCAGAAACCCTTAGAAAGTGCACATTTTAGCATTAAACACTTTAGTGGATCTGAGCCAGGCCAGACCTGTGCCTCAGCCACCCATCCTGACTTGCACAGTGGTGAGCAGGACAGTTTTGGTACATCACAGACTGTGTTAGCCCATCCCACCTTTTACAGCAAGAGCTTTGTGGACATCCGGCAGTTGGGCTTTCACAGCAGGAGCGACCCCCCATCAAGCACACAGGAGAGAAAAGATCTGTCATCTGAGAAGAGCAAGCCACATTGATCTGAGATGCATGGAGACTTTCACCCATACATTTACACCACCATTTTTTTTCCTAGAGATAGAAGTATTCAACTTTACAGCATGCCTGTTCTAAGTTACAGTAGTTTGCTATTATATATACTTTTGTTATATCAAAAGAATTAGATAAAGTAACAAGTCATCATGAGCCTGACCAAAACTAAATTTGAAATTCTTATTGGGTCTGGTACTTTTAAATTGTACAGATGTTTGTGCCTTTTCTTTACTTTGCTTATATTCTTATAAGCATTTTTTTAGCAGTAATTTGTACATATTTTAGAATTTGTGTATCTGCTTTGTAATAAATGTAATTTCTTTCCTTTTTTGGACACTTGGATCTAAATGATGTAAAACAGAACAGCATCAATATATGTGAGGTTGCACTAAAACATATTTTTATATGATTAAAACTGAACAGCTTTTATGTACAGCTCTGATTCTGTAATACTAATATTTATTTACTTTGTTTCATAAATTGTAAATTTTTTTCTTAATGTTGTGGATTGCTTTTCTATGTGAAGCATGGGATTTACTGTTGCGTAATTAGAACAAAATGTATATTGTAAAACAAGATATTTAAACTAGAGTATCTTATCTTATTCTGCACTTATGCATTAGTTAAAAAAAAAAAGATAAAGGATGTATCAGTCAGTTCTTAACTCTTGTAATTTTTTTTTGTCTCTTGTTTGCCGGATTGACTATAACTTAAGTGCTGATTGTGATTTTAAACTGATAGTACCGTAAAGCATTAAAGTAAAACAATGTGCTATTGTGAGTTTTTTCAAAGCTTTATAAAACAGTTATAAATATATTAAAAGTATTTGGTCTTATGTGAACGTTGATCTATATACTCCTTAAAAAAGCTATGGGAAAACATTCCACCCCATGTAAATATGTGCATCACTGGTGCCATCTGTGTAGCTCACCGGGACCGGCAAGGTTTGCTATGCTGGTGCTTCCAGGATTGGAGCCGGGGCACCGCTGACTGCCGGGAGGCAGAGTCCAGCAGTGTCATGAGCCGTTCCCTGACCTCCAGCAGCAGGGTAGCAAGGCCCCTACGGCCGCACAGGGCTGGGCGAGGAGCCGGCCTGCTGGCTGGACACACGGTGCCCTGCCAAGCCCTGGCAGTCCCCTGCTAGTGAGGGCTGACCAAGCGGCATATTCACTCCTGATTAAGTGCACGGGAGTGTCATTGAGGTGTTTGGAGTGGAGAAAAAGGTGTTTCCTTGCACATGAACTCCACGGCTGGTCACTTCCAACTACAGTACCTGGGTCAGCTTCAGGGGAGGCTCCCATTCTGTTCTTTTCCATCTTGTCTGGTGGATGAAGGTGTGTGGCCCTGCTGGTAAGGCAGAGAGCACCGCCACCATGGCCTCTTCTGAAATGGGATTCATGGGCAAGAGAGTCACAGTCTTCCAGAGTAGGGTCTTCATCTGGGCAAGGTTTGCTCCAAAGAAAAGTCAGGAGGAGCCCGGGCTTGTGTTTGAATACGTGTGGTGGGTTACCACTACCACCAGCAGCATGCGTGCACGCACGCACGCACACACACACACACACTCAAACACACGCATGCATACGCACAGATGAAAGAAATCAACGACCTGGATTATATTTTGTGCTATTTAGTGAATTATAAATCTGTGAAAACAAGTTTGTATATGGACTTAAAATACATTTAAGGAGTGTTCTTTAAAAAGAAATAAATATACAGTTACATCCATAAGGTGTCTAGTTTTCATGTGTTCTTTGAATTTTTCGAGTTTATTGGTGTTCCAGTATCCTGCACAAGAAGCACCCTTAAAAATGTGAGTGGCACTGAAAAATGTGGACCATATTTTGACTTTCTCATATATTATCAAACCAAACTAGTTTATTTCTCCAATAATACCATGCGGGGGCAGAACCACAGCTGGTATGTTGTCGTAAGTCTAGCATGATGGCATATGACTAGCGTAATACCATAATGGATGGTGACCGCTTCTAAACATTAAAGGTTAGTTTCTCAAACCCATTGAAATGTTCTACCTTTATTCCAGATCATTATAGTAACCTTGCTAAAATAAGCATGTGACAGAAAATTGTCTCATTTCAGACTGGAGAGAGGAGGAGCAGTATGTATTGTTGGAGGTGAGCAGCTTGTTGGATCATGCTTCTGTAAAAAAAAGGAGTCAATTATACATTTTAAATAAACAAGCTCTGATAAAAACCTCCCTCTTCTTTGTCTTCACAGCTGTATTGAGAACAAAATTCTCTGCACAATGATCAGCTAATCAGGTAATCATAGATACTTTATTAAAAGGGAACCAGGCAACCCCTGATGGTAAATTCTCTATTAACATTGCCTTTATAAGCAGCCCTCTTTCTGTGGGAGTTACCTCTGGCTTGTTTGATTATTTTAATTAATTTGCAGCTGCAATTTCCCATCCAGCTTTTCAGCCTTGGGGAATTTCTTTTTAATAATCAGTGAGCAAGTATCACTAAAATTACATGTGATATTTTTGGGTTACAATGGAGCAACCCTAAAGAGGTTTCAGGTATTTACAATTGTAATTTCTTAATGAGTTAATGTCCATACAGTGCTTTGAAAAAAACGTATCCTCATAAAAGGCCTGGGCATCAATCATGACATGCTTTGGAAGGGGTGTGGAGGAGGAATGGCAAACACGTCTGACAAAATTTTCCAAGGCATGAGCAATTTTCAGAACCAACATAGTGGGCACAGCAACTGGGACTGGGGGGCAGAAAATCCCATGAGTGCTCTGCCTACAGTGCCCTTTCCAAGCTGCCTGTGGAGACGACAGTGGGGGGCTATGTTTGTGCCCTGCTGTGCTGAGCCTATGAATTCAGCCTCAGTGGGGGGGGGAATGTAGCTGCACGGCTCCCAGCCGGAGGTGTTGGTCTCCAGGCAAGACTGGAGTTACCTGTGTGAGACAGCCCCTCTGAGAGTGATGGGGAGGGTATGCCTCCAAAATACTTGGGGTGGATGCACATAGGTCTGTTAGGACCAAAGGAGGGTAACTCTGAGGTCTCTGATGTAAAAGTTCTGGGGTTTTAAAAGGGATGAGAAGAAGAGATTTAACAGGGCACTCTAGAAAACTGCAGAACTGAACAAGGATACTTATATGCAATGTGCTAAAAAAATTCTATGTCAGGAATATAATTACCTATTATATTGTTTGAGGAGGTTATAATTTTCTATGAAGATCCATATGTCTTTTCTATAAAGCACAAGAGAAATACAGATGCTTTGGCAAGCTCTCTTTACTTCCTTCTCTCAGAATACTGTCACCAGAGTCACTTAAGGATTTATTTGCATCAGCAAAATAGAGGGCGTATCAGTCTCATATAACTGCCTGCACAATCCTCTTATGAAGCTTTAGATTCTGACTCAGGGCAGTAACTCCATTGCATGTTAAATACAGGACTTCCCCCCTGCATGACACACTGCCAGCAGTGGATAATAATTAGCACCAATAAAGGACATTATTAGCTCTAACAGACCCAAACGGAGTAAAGGGACTTAAGTACAAAAATTCCAATCCAGGAATGCTGCAGTCAGCTCACACTTAACCCTAGCAGCACCTCCACTTACAAGGTGCTCCACCTTGTTTGAGGCTGTTTCCTGCTTTTGGGCACAAGTTGCACTTCTCTCCTTGGAACTGCTTCATGTCTCTTCCCCTCCCACATTGACCTGGATATCAGAAAGTACATATTTCTTGCCCTAGATCCTCTGTGAGACCTGTCTTACTGAGTGGGTCTTTGAAAATACCTGATACATAATGAAATGTGCCTCCCTCTTGAATTATACTTCTGGCAAGTGCTGTTGCCATCTCTTACAGATTAATCGATTAGTTTCATGATTTGGTTCCCCTTTCTGGGTATCTTAAAAAAAAACCAAACACCCAAATCTATGCTGAAACTGGCTAGACCAACATGACATTTCCAGTCTCCTAGTAGAGAGTGCCCAAAGTACCCCACGAGGAGTAGAAGTCTTCTTTCCTGCCAAAGTTCTGCAACTGTGAAACAAAATATTCAAGATTCATTGGATCGTCAAGACTGTAGCCTATTGTCCCCAAGAAGAAAAGATGTTTGGATGTGCCCTTCTCAGTAGGGAGAGAGCTGCCAGGAAGAGCGGTGAGTAGAGTGGTGTGGCAGAGACTTAGAGGAACAAGAGCTAAAGCAGGTCCCTGCCTTCAGTCTTCTAGGTAGCTTGGAGATCACAGTTTCCAAGCATGCTTCCTACTAAACATCCAGCTCCTTTCTGAGGTGGCTGACACTCCTATGTCCAATGGAGGTGGGCCAGAACTTAATGTCCTGGGCTTCAGAGTGAGGAACAAATCCCAAAAGTTAGGTGTTAGAGTACCTGAATCCTTTACTGGGTTTTGCCCTAAATAGCTCAGGGAGAACAAGCCTTATTGATTTATTTCATTGTACAGTGGAACAAGTCGATGGGAGTTATTCTTTTAAGTCATTTAGCCACCCCTGAAAATCCCAATCAATATTCTCTAAAGAATGTCCTTAAAGTAAATCCAGGATATTCAATGCAAAACCTGCACAGCACATCATCCATTTTAGTCTAGCCACTATTTTGGTGGTTTGGGTTTTTTTTCAGTTTAATTGCCTGCATGAAAAAATCAGCAGTCTGTGTACTAATTGAGTTTATTACTGTGACAATGCCCCTGTGCCCTTTTCTCAAGCACAGATTACACACACCAAACACAGACCCTGAACATATGCTTACTGTAGGCTCAACTTAAGATGAAAGTGCTGGAGAGCTTGCCTTGTTCTGCAGTTATTTTTGGGGTCTTTATATATGCTACATCTGTCACATGTGTTTGCACTACCTTTAGTATGTCTGCTTTTGACTGGATTCAGTACCACCAATGGCACCAGGAATGTGGAAGACAGCTTTCATTGTGAAACACTTGGCTTTTGCCCATATGCGATGCCTACATGAGGTATAATAAGCTGATTTGTTGTGTGTACGTACATCTTTTCCAAACGATTGTGCTTGATGAGGAAAATTCTAAGAATTTCTTTAATTTTTTAGTACAGAGGTGGCCCGTACATATGGTTCGCTTGTGTAGGGCTTTAGTAGGCATATGACTGAATGTAAGAAAATGAGAAAAGTCTCTATCTTTTCATACAAGATATTCTTAAATGGAGGCAGAGCTGGATGAAATTTATCCTTGAAAGGACTATGAACTGTGGGAATCCCCATAAAGGATGAACTGACATTCAGGGACTGCTGTCTCTCCACGCTGGCAACTGTCTGCACAAGGTTCCTTGGTGTCATTTTCCTTGCAGCTTTAAGAAAAATGGATGGTCTCCTGTGCATTCCACTGTGCATTGCTGCATATATGTTGCAAACTCATCTCCTACAGGCAAACTTCTCACCCAAGGCACACCAGGCTAGCTCCAGTGTTGCCAGTGCTCTGCTGCAGGGCAGCCAAGGGACTCTGGGAGCCTAACACCTCTGTGGTCTTTTGAAGCATACAAATAGCCTGTGAGATTTTGCCTGTTTGCAGGGTGGACTACAGGTTGTGTGAGCAGTGATAGAAGAAAACAACAGCTTTTTGAAAACCAGAAAAATTTTCTACTCTAGTGAGTTTCCCTGCTTTTCTGCATTGTATGAATATTCATTCTGAAGCTGACATATTGAGGAGAGCTTGATCAGCAGCAGGCTTTATCAAAAACAAAACCAATATTACTACATAAACTGCCTTTTCACATACCTTCCTGATGAGTGACATCTCTGAACTGACAGGAGTGCTGCAAAGCAAAAGCAGCCAGGATGAATATGCATGGCGGCACACAGCCCCATGAGCACCCTGTGAGGTGGAGAAAGCCAGTGGGGGCAGATCCAGCTCCATACTGAAGAACAGCATTTCTTTTCTCCCTCTCCTGCCAGAATATAAGAAGAGGCTGACACACTGCCATAGAAACTAATGGAGTTTCCACATTCATTTTAACAGCAGGAGGTGCAGTCTCTGAAGGCTTGTTTCCATGAGGTGATGAGAAATCTTGCTGCTAAAGTTGCAGAGGAATGTCAGAGTACTTGGCATTTTGCCATTTCAACCTCCTTCGTTTCCATCTGTTCCTAGAGAAGCAAAGGTGTTTGCCTGCTTCAGCTGTGCTTTGCCGGGACAAGGGGGGATCTCGCGGGTGGGGGGTGGGGGGTGTGCAGCTCTTGGCCATGGAAGGAGGTGATCCCTGAATGTCCTTGTTGCTGATGCAAATGCCCTGAATCCTCTGAGCAAATTAGCCTTGACCCTCTAAGCAGTAGTTTGCAAGACAAAGGAAGGCTGGGGAAGAGCCTCTGTGCTTATTCTTCCTAAGTAGATATACATTCCTAATTTCTAAAGGGTGACCTCAAAAGAGTGAGTATTAGAAAAGCCAGGTTTTCAGAAGAGTTGGACTTTGCCTGAGGCACTTGGATGAAGTGGTCAGACTTTTCAAAAGTGCTGAGCACTTATCTACAGGAACTGCTGGATTCTGGGCACATGTGAAAATCTGGTGCTTAAAAATTTCTTAATGACTAACTTAATGATGTCTGGCACTTCACTTCTATTTGCTGTTTCTCATAATCTTTCTTCCCTCCACAACATCCATATTGAGCCAGAAAGAAAGGAGAAAAAAACAAAATGAATGAAACAATGAGCAAACATTCATGGCTGAAATACCCTATTCCATTTTACTGTCAGGAAAAATGTAAATGATAAAGTGGAGGCTTTGACCAGTTTTGTGACAGAGTTTTTCCTCTCTGTTTCATATTTCTTGATGACATTTTAACTCATGAGACTGGCACAGCAAGACATCTTGGACTCGTTGTTAATCTTTCAGAAGTTTTCCTTGGACATTTAGAAGAGAGGGTCTTTTAACTTAAAAAAAAATGGAAAAATCAAAAAGGCAAAGGGATGGAGTACTGCAGGAAGCAGTCCTTCTCTGGCAGAAGATGAGGTAAATAGTCTAATAGTTTTTTCCATCTGTATTTCCTCTGGCCCTACTGTGAGCAAAAGGGATTCAGATCCAGCTGATCTCTCAGGGTGGGGGGTGAAGGAGACTGCGTGATATTATAAGCTGAGTACTGTGGCCTGCTCCATCAATTAACACAGGTGTGGGGAAGAAGCTGAGGGGAATAATGCCCCTGTGGTTTTACCCCTGCTCTGCGGGATCCTGTGAAATGCTTTTGCTGGCTCTCTGCAGAGTTGGATTCCTGCCAGCCTGTGGGAGCAAAGGATCAGCCACTGTCTAGAGCGTTGCCCTGCACTAACCCGCTGGATTTCCATGCAGAAATCCAAGTGAGAATTAATGCTACTTTAGGCAGCCTAAACTTTGGCTGTGTTTGCTCTCTAGCTGCTACTGCGTAGCTGTGGACTGCCATGGCCGCTGCCACGGCCGCTGCCATGAAAGCCACTGGTGGGGAAGCGCTGGAGTTGGTGGAGGCACCAAGGCTGCTGGCTCTGGAGTATTCACTGCTTGAGGCTGCTCTGGCTGGTCCATGTCCCATGAGCTCCCAAACAGCACTTGGAAATTTGGTATCCTGGAGCTTGCAAAGTTTCCTGGCTTCTGCAGTCTTAATTTTCCAGGAAAGGGGACAAGCTAAACCCTCCAATGGTTTGGTTTGCTGTTTTTATTAAAATTAAAGTATTAAAAATAATGCCAGTGGTGTCAAACATTACTCCTTCCGGGGGGAATATGAGACAGAAACCAAAAATGTATTGTCACAATGCACATTACCTGAGAATTTCATTAAATTAAAAAAAGCAGTGAATAAGAAAGCCAATGACTGTTTTAAATAGGTAGGATAGAGTCTCTTTCCCTCTCTAACTTTAGCCTGTTAGTTCCAGAAACATCAGCAGTGACGATGATCTAGTCATCTGTATTCTGCGGGCTTTAATGGGATGCCAGCTCCTGGTTTTATACACAAGCTTTATGATAGACTGCCTATTTTAGAAAAAATTACAGTTGTCAGCTCAGTATTCAAGTTGTTAAAACTATCGATGTCATGAGGTGGATTGACCCTGGCTGGACAGCAGGCACCCACCAGCTCTGTCACATCTCTCCTCAGCTGGACAGGGGAGAGAAAATATCATGAAAGGCTTGTGGGTCCAGATAAGGACAGGGGGACATCACTCAGCAGTTATGGGCAAAACAGACTCGACTTGGGGAAATTGGTTTTAATTTATTACCAATCAAATCAGAGTAAGATACTGAGAAATAAAATCTAATCTTAACACCTTCCTCCACCCCTCCCTTCTTCCCAAGCTTAAATTACTCCCCATTTTCTCTCCCTCCTCCCCCCAGTGGTGCAGGCGGAGGGGAAATGGGGGCTGTAGCTGGTTCATCACACATTGTTTCTGCTGCTCCTTACTCCTCAGGGATAGGACTCCTCACACTCTTCCCCTGCTCCAGCATGTGCCCCTTCCATAGGGTGCAGTCCCTCAGGAACAGACTGCACCAGTGCTGGTCCCCTGTGGGGTCACAAGTCCTGCCAGCAAACATGCTCCAGTATGGGCTCCTCTTTCCATGAGATCACAGGTCCTGCCAGGAGCCTGCTCCAGCATGGGCTTCTCATGCGGTCACAGCTGCCTTCAGGCATCCACAGGCTCCAGCATGGGGACCTCCACAGGCTGCAGGTGGATGTCTGCTCCACCATGACCTCCATGGACTGCAGAAGGACAGCCTGCCTCACCATGGTCTTCACTATGGGTGACAGAGAAATCTCTGCCCTGGCACCTGGAGTACCTCCTGTACCTCCTTCTTCTCTGAGCTTGGTGTCTGCGGAGTTGTTTCTCTCACATATAGCCCCTCCTGTTACCAAAACTTTACCATGAAGACCCAATACATGTCCCAGTGTTCTAAATATAAGAGGCACAATGTGACATATGAAGAGAAGAGCTCAGAGGGTGAAACATTTTCAAAAAAATGACCATCATTCAAATGGTATAGGATCTGCAGTTGAAATTTTTTGTATTATGATGAACAAAATGCTACAATGGAGTTTGAAGGTGCAAATCAGGCTATAAGAAAGCATGAGCGTGCATGCTTTCAACACCAAAATGACTTACTGGCTGCTAATTAAATCTCGGGGCAAATGGGATTTCATTTTTATTTTTTGATGGAAAAAGTGGTTTTATTACATTTGCTTGGCTGACAGCCAGGAATACCGCTCAATACAAATCAAGCAAAGTTAAAGGCCTTCTGTAGCAACATATGGCTTGTTTGGGAAGTATGAGTCATAAATGGAACCAGATGCAAAAGAAAAAAAAAAAGAAAAAAGTTTATAAGAAGGTAGCAACTGTCCTCAGACAGATGCTGCTATTGTTATTTCTGATGTTTCCACCTCCTTGTGAAAAATTTTTACATGCACATTAGTGAACAATATTTTTACCAGCATGGGCTGTCTGTTTCAAAGCCCTTCAATGGCATAGGTCCACTCAGTCTGCTCATGTAGGGACTTCATACTTTACACAAGCTGTTTTCTTCTTGCGACTTATTAAAACACGATTCTCAGTACTGTTCGTTTCCCTCCTGGTTTCAGGGTGTTTCTTAACATATGCAGGATTGGCCTTTAGTTTGTTCTCCAAGTCCTATGTAAATACAGAATAATTGAAGTATGTCCTTGCCTCGGAAGAAACCCTACGGGTGCTTTGTAACCACACCCTGTGCATATCTGCAGGGAGGGCGTGTGTGCATATGCCTGTACACACACATTGAACCCAAGTGCCAAGAAAATGACAACCAACACGGGGAGGGGAGCCATCAAGGCCCATCTTCTGCCAAGAACTTCGACTGCCTGTAGCAAGGCAACAGGTAAACAGAGCACTGATGGGGGGTTGAACAGACTCATTTTGGCACCATTAGTGTAGGGCTCACAGCTCTTTGCCTGCTGACTACTGCCATTGCTGCGTGTCAAGGACTCGCTGCAACCACATGAAGAACTACCTGCCTGTGCACCCGTTGCTCTGTTGTGTAGCCAGGGCATAAGTGTGCCTTTAGCACAGGGGCCCATAAATTTATAAGAGTTTGACTCGAGCCCTAGATGCCATGTTCTTTTTGCCTTGTGTCCATATTTCACCCTTTTCCTATTTTTGTCCTAACTTCTCCAGGCCTTCACTCTGTGTTTCACATGAAGGTTGCCAAGAACTTTGTCAAAATCTAGGCTATCAAGATCCCCTTCCTTCCCACATGAAATCCCCTCATACTACAGGTAAAACAGATTTGCTGGGTCTCCCTGCTGGGCAAAGCCGATCTAGCCCTGGTCCAACAGGAAATAATGTCTTACATGTTCAAGTCCTGTAGAAGAAAATGGTCACATGCCCTTCAACCGTGACATAATCCATACAGTGCAAGCAGCGGAGGTGCAAACACTATTTGATAGGGTAGGCTGTCAATCAATCTCCTTCACTCAGTGGTGGACACCAGATGATGAGTAAACAATGAACACCCCCTTGGAACATGTCCTGCTTCATGTGTCCTCCCAGCTCCAGCTCTTCCTGCATCCTGCTGTCAAGTCTCCTCCAGTGTGAGTCTGCTTGCACAGTACAGGGCTGTCATGTGGCTCAGTCCCGACACATCTCCTTTGAGGTGTACTCCTGCTCAGTGGTGGGCAAGGTCCTTGAAGGACTTGCGAGGAGTCTGCTTTGTGCTGTGCCCTCTTCCAACGGGATTTACAAGACCTGCCCAGAGCCTTGTTCATGTCCCCTATGAGGAAAACTCAGTGCTTAAACCACAGTTTGAACCACTGCCCTTTTCTTGACAGGCATTCTTTGTACTTAGGAAAAAGGCCATTGTATTGACTAAGTGGTTATCTGATCCCACAGCATCTCACCTTATTTGATCCGCAAGGTTGGTAAGTCACCTGCTTCTCTGAGTGGAAATCCATTTAGAGTCACTGTGCGTGGCTATAGCCTGTCCAAAATGTCCAGCCACAGTCATATCAGCTCCTGCCTCTCTCACTGCAGTTCAAACTACTGCCTAGCTACAAGCTAATCTGACATATAAACAGGTTGGATGAGCTGAAGAGGGGCAAACAGTTCAACTCATAACTCAGGTGTATGCTTACTCCTTCTTATCTTAGTGAAAAGTCAAACTACGGGCAAATGTTACCTCCCAGGATTTGCATTACAGCATACATACAACTCTTTGCACTTTAGGAATTTAGATTGCATATCTGAGTTGGAATTGTTATTTCCTTCTTTTGTACCTGGTTTCTGCTGGTGTCTGGAACAATGATAGAGAAGAGTTGGCTGTCAGTAATTTTTAAAGCGATATAAGAGACTGAAGCTAAGGAGTGAGTTGCTATTAAGGCTGTTGCTTTGTATTCACAGAAATCCTCTGGGAAGGTAGAGGGAAGTTCAGGAGACTGCACTGGCCTCTGGGATGAACAAGAATCTATCCCCTTGGTTGAGAACCCAAAGTTCAGCTGGATGATTCGACAGGATCAACTGAATGTATAAAAATTTACACCCGCACTAAAACCAACTCTGTAACACACAATGCTACTTAAAAGCAGCTAGATTTTGCAATTCTTGCTCATGTTGATGACATCAATGGGATTACTGAAGTGAACGGGTGTTTATTAACATGAATAAGAGCTGTGCTATGTAGTATTAAATGCACCCAAGTTGGGCTGGGGGTTTGGGAGTTCATGTTCATGACTAATGCTTGGTGCTTGCTAAGAAGAGTTGGGAGTGCCAGCAAAGGAGCTTCCAGCTCCTGAGGGGAAAGGCTTTACTTTCTGTGCATTAATTGTGTTTGTCTTGCTCATTGTGAAGGAAAAACTGAGCTCTCCGCATACCCTCCAAAGGCTTTCTACCTCAGGAAGAACTGTGGGAGGTTTTGTGTGCAAATGCTTCGTAAGAAGAAAAGACCAAGAGAATAGAAAAACTGTGTCTCTATAGCAAACTCCCACAGAGAGAAATTTCAAGGGGGTTGGTCCTACCAAGAGAGATGTATGTGCTTAACACACCCAGAGAGGCCCCATTCATTAAATATACTTAAAATCATTGTATGGTCTGTGCCTTAACTTGTAAGCTCTTTTAGTCGCAGATTTTGTCTGCCTCTTTGGCCAAGATTTTGTTTCAGACAGTGCATCCTTCCAAGCACAACACTTGTGGCAGTGTAACGGGTAACCCTATTTCTTTAGCACAGAAAACCCAGTAGTTGTTTCCAAGCTCCAGGGTTAGATAACCCTCTATCATGTGCCGGAGACCAAATTTCCTCTTGGAGCATGCTTCCTAGACCCTGGGGAGACGTAGCCTGTCCCTAGTACAAAGGCAGCCCTCTAGAGTGCCTCATCTCTGCTGGTGTAGATCCTACAACAGAGATGCTGTGATTTAATTTGACAGAGGATTTGGCTTTTAATTTTGCATTATTTTGATGAGCAGCTGGATGGGAAAAAAAATGCCTGGAGCTGAGTTTTGCTTTGACTTTCTGGGGTTTCCAGGTGAGTACAAAATAAATTAACAACCACCAAAAACTGATCTGTACTTTTGTGGACCATATATATCTGTCCTTATACTACATGTGATTTCAATGAACCATAGACAGCTGTCTTTAAAAATCCATTCGTTCCACCTCGCTGAATACAACATTGTGATGGTGATTGCTATCATAACCCTCAGTGCTGCAAACTCACGGTGCTACAGCAAGCTTCAGGTTTTTTTAAACAATTTCCTACTGTCAGTGCTACAGTTTTTCATGGTTGCCCTTCATCACCAGCCTAATGACCATTTACTTACAGCTGACAATAGCGTATAAGGAAATAATGCCTGCTTTGAGATGTTTGTTTCCATCAGCACGGAAATGTGGAGGCCATTTAGGGAGGCCTGGAGGGACAAAGCCCCAGGCTACAAATGTCCAGACCAGAGGAAGGCTCTGAAAAAAGAACAAAGTCCACAGTTTCCCAGGAGTCAGGGATAGGACACTGGTCTATTTAAAGCGCAAGTTGATAACCAAAAGAGCGGGAGATAACAATAAAGGAAATAGCAAAAATCCACAGAAAAGCTGGAAGGATCTTTTCTTATAGTAGGATATATATATATATATATATGTGTGTGTGGAGACCAAGTTCAAATATCCAAACTTGTGAAGAGATATTTTAACAAAGGGGGGCTGGCTGCTGCTGAGAATGAGGCCAGGTAAAACATTTGAAACTGACTTCTAACTTGTAGTGAATTGCTTTTTGGAAGTTTTGGTATATTGAATGTTCCTGAAATAGAACTCAACTGCTTACAAGCAAGAAATCATTCAAGCCTTTGTTTCGAATATTTCATTTAAGACTCTAACTCACTAGGGGAAGAACTGAAATTTCAAGGATAAAATGAAGTATGTGAAACGGGAGCAAACTACAAAATTCAGCCTTCAGTTTTATGTATTCTGAGGAAGAAGATGATTTAATTTAAAGAATATCCTAAAGTGTCAGTGTCATGGGTAACAAGTATAAGTCTTTGCTCTCCCATGGAATTATTCTTGATATCATGGGAGGATAGGTTGCTCCCATGGTACTGAACACATATTTTGCAAGATTCTTCTTTGTGTTGTACTTGTGGCACCTTATTATCCAGGGCACTCTAGTAAGCCAAGTAAAGTATATTAGTCAGGACATACAAGAGATTAAGTACTGTAATATCTCGGCCCTGGCAGATGAATTTTAGGATTAAAGGGTGGGTTCAGTTCCGCGCATACTGCATCTCACCTAAAAAATCCATTGCGCAGGCTTGAAGGCTTTACCCACATTCACAAAGCCCTGTAGCAACGGGCGAGGGTCGAAACGGCAGGTGAAAGGTGCACTGGAAGCCGCAGACCCAACCCTGCATGCAGGTGGTTCAGGATATTGGTCATTTGGGACTGACTGGAGATGACAGTCTCTTGGGGTAGCACCCTGAACGACCAAGCAGCCTTTTCAAGGACAGCACTGCTTGCTCCACTTGGAGAGGGGCCTAGAAAAGGTGGCCTAAACAAAGCTCATCTCCACTTTCACCCGGTTGGTTAACCGCAGGCCAACGGCCATCTTCTTCCAATGCGGTCACACAAAGATCAAAAGACAAAGGCATGCACCTGCCTCCAAAGGTGTACCCAAATTAACTCTAGCATGTTGGAATATCAGAACCATGCTCGATTCTGCAGATAGCGGATGTCCTGAGTGTTAGTCTGCCCTAATTGCCCATGAGCTGGCTCGTCTCAACATCGACATTGCTGCTCCCAGTGAAGATCACCTTCACGAGGAAGGCAGCCTCAGAGAACATGGTGCTGGTTACACCCTCTTTTGGTCAGGTAAGCCCAGAACCGAAAAGCGTATCTCAGGAGTCGACTTCATGATCAAAAACTCTAGGCCATACAGCAGGTGAAAATCGGCAAGGCAGCTGGGGTTGATGGAATTCCACCTGAAGTCTGGAAACATGGGGGCCTTGCACTCCATGCCAAATTTCACGAGTTTGTGGTGCATTGTTGGGAACTAGGTGAACCTAGGCGAACCTAGGCGAACCTAGGCGAATCAGACCTTCATGATGCAGTCATCACCACTTTGTATAAGAAGAAAGGAATTAAATCAGATTGCTCAAATTACCGTGGTATCACTCTGCTCTCCATTGCTGGCAAAATCCTGGCAAGAATACTCTTACACAGACTAATACCCGCTATAGCAGAAGGAATTCTACCTGAAAGTCAGTGTGGTTTCAGAGCCAAGAGGAGTACCACAGACATGATATTTGTTCTCAAACAATGGTAAGAGAAGTGTAGGGAACAGAACAAAGGACTCTATGTAACCTTTATTACCTCACCAAGGCTTTCAATACTGTGAGCAGAAAAGGCAGATTTTGGAACGTTTAGGTTGTCCCTCCAATTTCCTTAAAATGATCATCTCACTCCATGAGGATCAGCATGGCCAAGTCAGTTATGGTGATGCACTTTCTGAGCCCTTCCTAATAAAGAATGGTGTGAAACAAGGCTGCGTTCTCGCTCCAACCCTATTCACAGTCTTTTTCAGCATGATGCTCCAAAGGGCCACGGCAGATCTCGAGGATCAGGATGGTATCTACATTCAATACCGTACTGATGGAAGCCTATTCAACCTAAGGTGACTGAAGGCCCACACCAAGACCTTAAACCATCTTGTCTGGGAGCTGCTTTATGCTGATGATGCCGCCCTTGTCGCCCACACAGAAGCAGCTCTGCAGCGTTTAACATCCTGCTTCGCAGATGTTGCTGAGCTTTTTGGGCTGGAAGTCAGCTTAAAGAAGACAGAAGTTCTCTATCAACCTGCACCTCAGGAAGTCTTCCATCATCCCCATATCACCATTGGCCAATCAGAGCTCAAATCAGTCCAGCAGTTTAATTACCTAGGTAGCCTCATCTCTTCGGATGGTAAGATTGACGGGGAGATAGACAACAGGTTAGCAAAGGCATATAGTGCTTTTGGAAAACTCCATAAAAGAGTATGGCGTAATAAACATTTGAAGAAAAGTACCAAGATCAGTGTTTACAGAGCCATAGTGCTGTCTACTCTCTCATATGGTTCCAAATCATGGGTCATCTACCGCCACCACCTGCATCTCCTAGAACGCTTCCATCAACGCTGCCTCCGTACAATCCTAAACATCCACTGGTCAGATTATGTGACCAATACATCTGTTCTAGAACAAGCAGCAATCACAAGTATTGAGGCCATGTTGCTGAGAACACAGCTGCGCTGGGCAGGATGAAGGACCACCGCCTCCCTAAGATCTTGCTTTATGGTGAACTTGCCACCTGCTGCCGCAAGAGAGGAGCCCCGAAAAAAAGATACAAAGGATTCCCTGAAACAACATCTCAGCCTTGGCCATATTGATTGATCAACATAACTTGTCTACTCTGGCCCCAATCAGGAGGCCTGGAGACACACCATCTATAACGCTGTTGTTTCTTTTGAGAACGCATGCAGGATCACTCTTGAGGTGAAAAGACAACACAGAAAGAATTGTGTCTTGCAGAATATACCACCTAAGGAGTCTTTCTGCTGTGCCTTTTGCAATTGGACATGTCTATCTCGTATTTGCCTCATTACCCACCAACGCACTTGTAACAAATGTGGATAGAGTCTTCCTAAATCTTTGTTTGCGAAGCCTAGCCATGATGATTTTGTTATGCTGGAGGCAGCTAGTGTCTATGGCAGATGTGATGATTTGTGGGGGGTTGTCTAAGAACAGTTTATGCGTTATGGATTTTGTAAATTTATGTGGCATGGAAAACTCCATTCTATCAGAAGGATGATCTTTGTGCTGCTGCTACCTTTCACCCTCTGACTCGGACTAACGTTCCTAGGAGGACCTGGCACAGGGCTTGCAATGATAATTAGTGGTGCCATTGCAATGCACTCATGCACTAATGCTAAGTAATGTCAATTCAAACTGGTTAATCGCTGCATAACTGAGTTTGGCAATGTTGTCACCTGGCAAGGGACTGTTGTCATCAGATGAGGTGAATCAGAAACTGATCTGACAAAGGATGAAGAATGTACTCTTGAATCTTTTTAAGCCTCAGTCAGCTCATATAGCTGAGGAACAGCCTGGAGGTGGAAATCCTTAAGACAGGGAAATCCCAGCACTGTTGTATGCACATGAATTAACAAGGACACTCAAGGGCTAGGGACAAAAGCGGTTCAGTGAAGATATTTGTCCTTGGAATTCAATTAAAGCTTAAAAGAAAAAGATAAACAAAATCCCATAAAATTATGTGTATATATCTACTAACTTTTACATGTTTGATTACATACCACATTTGTGTTCTCGAAGAACTAATACATAAACCAGAATGTTTGCTTCTCCCCCCCCTAAAACTCTGCAAAAATAAAACTCTGGGAGCTCTGTCTGGACCCCCAGAACAGGTAGTTTTCCTGTGGGTCTCACTTCCCATGAAACACTACTAGGTGAAGTATTTCCCATTTTAGCATGGATTTGCAGGATAAACAGACTCTGGACAACTGTTAGGTCTTGAGCTAGATTTTGCCTTTCAGACCAAAGGCAAGGAGAACAAAATGAGAGGCAGTCCCATGAGTATGTACAATGAATGCACCAATGAATCCCTGCAGTAGCCCAGTGGAAGTGGAAGGACCCCTGATCAGACAGCAGCCCATCTTTGCAAACTTGTCAAGGGCAACTTTCTATCAAATAAACGTGAAGGAAAGAAGGATGCAAAATTGGGCTTTTGTATTTTGAAGACTTTATTTTTGAAGCTATGTTTGCTCAGTAAAACCATCCAATTTGACAATGCTACAGAAACTTGAGTCAAGAAGATCAGTTGGGTACAATGAGGAAAAAATAGGCCATGAAAAGACTTTTCTAAGGTTGAAGCTGTTTTCAACAGAACATCTCAAAAGGTTGGTGAAGGCCACTTGCAGAAATTGTACCCCAATTCAATGGGCAAAGAAGGAAAACATGAGACACTGAGAAAGAGAATTTGAGGACTGAGATGCAGCAGAATCACCTGTGAATTGCACGAGAATATGAGAGTTGTCTTACCTAAGACATAACTGTAGTGAGAAGGGTCATGCAGAGCAGTGATAGAAAATAAGGGACCCAAAATAAGCCTCATAATTATCTTGGGTGCAGAATGTCACATGGAGTTGAGCAACTGTTCCAATCTGGGGAAATTACAGGAATTTAGAAAGTGGAATTCTGAAGATTGAACAATAATCTCTGAATAACTGGGACAGTGTATTTCTTTGCAGTTGATTCCTGTCATAAATGACAGAAAAGAATACTTTTATGTGAACACATCAAACAAATAGTTTGTAGGCAAATAGTCTGTTGTGGTAAAGTGGCCTTGCCTCAGAAAGCAGAAGATATAACAAATTGTAAATTGTACTAGTGTTCTAGAAAAGAGTGGAAAAAGATAAAAACAGTCATCTGAGTCTGATTTTGAGATCCAGGTTAACAGATGTATTTTAAATTTTAACTATCAGAGAGTCTCACTGGTTATGGATTCCTGCTTGTTTCTGCCATACCTTTGATCCAAACAAGTATTATATGTATTTTATAAAAGACAACTATGACAACCCCAAAAGAAAAAGTGAGTCAGTAGATTTCATAAAGCATCATTTATAAGACAGCAACAAAGTTCAAAGAGATGAAAATGTCTCCCTTTAAAATAGGAAGTGGCCTGTCTTTGCCCTGTCCTTCTACTTCCCTCAGTATCCTGGTTAAGAAGTCTCCAACAACTGCAAGCTTGATGCAGTCACTTAATGATTTCCCATCAGACAAAGAACTG